>NW_017728998.1:15307864-15312575 GCF_001723915.1 Gavialis gangeticus | reverse complement strand
CCAGGGGGGCTTATGGACACTCCTGCCCCCCTTGCTTCTGGAAGTGCCTGCTGGCTGTCCTGCCCCCCTGCACTCCCCGGCTGGGGTGCCCGGCGCCTCCGGAGTCCACTCCCCGAGGGTTTACCCCGGGGTGCTCCCTGGCTTGGGGGCAGTCCCCCTAGCCCACGCCTGTTTGTGCCGCTCGGGAGCGCTGCTCCCTACCGGCTCAGCAAAGAGGGATCCGGGGGGCTTTCCCTCTGGATCCAGCTCAGCTGCGCCGGTCTCTCTGCCGCACTTACCTTATGGGGATCAGCTGCTGCTGCCCCCGCTGCCACACTGTTCACCTCTGCTCTCGCCTCTGCGTCGCTCCGCTCCGGGTCTGGTAAGGGGGGCACACATGTGTACAAGACACACGTGCACCTGTGTCCTCCTTCTCCCCGCCTTCTCCCCGCTGCTCCTAGCTCCCAAGTGCCTTCCACTGCTCCACCAACCTAGTGCAATGAGTAGCCCCTGCAAGCAGAATAGATGGAAGATGTTTGGGAACTGGAGCCAGAGTCCCACATGCTGGGCAGAACCTGTGCGGCTGAAGCCTCTGGCCCACCCACCCAGAGTAGTGTGGCAGGCTCAGGGGCACCAGCAGTGGGAGCCTGAGGTGAGAGAGTCAGAACAGTATTCCTGGCCCTGGCCAAACTACAGCTTATGGTGCGGGGGAAGCCACCAGATGCTACACAGGACAGGGGGTGCTGAGGTACCTGCGGCACATGGTTGCCAGGCTCGGGGCCCATCAGTGCCTCATGGCCAGCCCCCATACATGATGCTGGGCCTGGCTATCAGGGAGCCACAGCCAGCTGGGAAAGGCCCTGCCCCACCAGGGCCTTCCCAGCTGGCTGTGGCTCTATGGTAGCCCTGCCCAGCCTGGACACAGGGAGCCAGGAGCAATCTGGCTGCACAGTCCCCATTGCCCCAGCCCAAGCTGCAGCCCATTGGGAAGGGTCCAGCCTCTTCTGTCCAGCCTGGGCTGGCCCCTCTGCATTCATCCTCAGCAGCATCCGCAGACCAGCCTGGCTTAACCCTGCAGCCCCAGCCTCAGTTACAGAACTAGCCCTGAGAGAATAGCAGGGCTATGCCACCTGGCTTTGGCCAGGCCCCCTGAAGCCCAAGCAGGAACAGGGGAGGAAAGTGGAATAGACCCTGCCTGGGGTCTCATGCCTAACTGGAGACAGGGGATTTTAACCCCCCTCAACCCACCCCATCCCCTCGCCTCTTTTTGCCTGAGGTGCTGCCAGTGTCTGGTCTCAGGGACAAGCCTGGCAAAGGCTGGTTCCCCCTCCCCTTCCAGTCACACCCTGGCTGGGGGCCCTACAGGTCAGGGTAGGGGTCTAAACCCCTCTGCAATCACATAACAGCTTTCCAGGGCCTAGCCACACCCACCAGTTCAGCTTCCCTCCAGTTTTGCAGCTGCTAAGGAAGGGAAGGGAGGCTGCTCTAACACCCCCCGGCTTCTAGCTTAAGCCACTGCAGGCATATGCCTGCATTTTCAAAATCAAAAGTGAATGTATATTCCCTTGCAAATTGGTTCAATCTTTCAAAGATTGAAAAAATTCAAAGATTGAATCAATTCAGGCTCCAGCTTTTTGAATGTCTGTCCCTAGCCATGAAGGGCAAAGGGAATGAGGCTGAAGAGGGGAAGCCTTCCCCAGCTCCATGCTTTCTGCACCTCTAGTCCTTGCAGAAATTAACTTGTTTAAGACATGCATTCCAAGTTTCCATTGTTAATCTTTGAGGGGGAAATATCCACGTGGTGTGCAGATAAAAACAGTATGCTACATGCTTTAAAATGGCACGGTGCAGCAGCAGAACTTTGCTAGCACTTAGGTGATAGGACTTCCTTCCAGTGCCTTCATAACAGTGGTTTTCAAACTGTGGTTCACAGACCCCTGCGGGTCCATAGACTTTCTATGGGGTCTGCACAAATGACTGTGATTAATTAAATGTATGTGAATACCCACACTTACAATTCAAGTGGGTCCGTACCTCCATTTGAATTTTCAAAAGGGACCTGCGACTCCATTTGGAATTTTTTAGGGGTCTACATATGAAAAAAAGGTCAAAAACCACTTCTGTATGAGATCTGTGAGTTTGGCGCACACAGTTACCATCTCTTCCCAAGGTATGTGATTCGCAGACACGAGCCCTCTTGAGACTGAGCAGTGATCAATTCCTTATCTTGGGTTTAAATGGAGCATTACTTGTAAAAACACTGCAGGATTCAACCATTAGGCTTTAATCTGACTGAGGACATTAACTAATAATTTGATAGCAGCAATAATAATGAATACAAGCAATATAAATTCAAGCAATAAATTATTGCTTAAAATCTGAACATTGATTACAATAAATACTTTGGCTGCGTTGTAATTTCAAATCCATTTTTTTAACAGAAGGACTCTTGAAATTTTGTTTCTTGTAATCCCTTATAGATTTTAGTGATTATCCTATTTTAAAGAAGATCAGGGTTGAGAAGAATGACAGAAATTCTGAGAGACATTAAAGCAAATATAACTTTGAGAGAGCAAAAGACGTGCAAGGAAACGTACAATTAAAGGGGAAATATAGCATATGCCCTCTAATAAATAGACACAACAGGGTGCTACTTTAATGACTTTTTTAAAGTACTCTGTTGTATCTAGGTACAGTACTGTAGGACATATGGTACAATTCATTCCTCTCTGTGAACTTTCAGGCTTTTATTGTTTTGTTTTTTTGTCACATTGTTTTAATATCATTTTTGTGATCTAAATATGCAAATCCCAGTCCTAATAAAAATAATGGTGGTGATGAAAGCCCTGTAAATAGTGTAGAATATTTTACTTCTGTTCTTATCTGTAAAAATGGCTAGAGGGCTTTATAACATAACTTCCAAGCTTCTGAACATACAGGCTTCATGGCCTCCAGAGACTAATTTGGGAACTGCTGTAGCCACTTGCCCTTAGAAAAAACACAACATTTTTATGTAAGATGTTGCCTGGCCTTTGCAAACAGATGCGTTGAGACTGTGATTTATGGTGGTTCTGGTTTGTTTTGTCTACCTTCTTACATCTTCTCACATTGCTTAACTGTAGATAAGGGCAATGTTATCTCTTATCTGTGACCTTAGTCTTATGCTACCCAGACATCACAGAATGAGGCTCCATATAATGTTTGGTCTCTGAATGAAGTCATTCTGATTTGTACTGCCAGGTCTCAAAAGTTGATTACTTAGTTTTTTTCTGAGTTTAGTTCAAACTGTCTTTCTACCTGCAGTTTTGCACTGGTGTCCCTCCTGAACAAGCTGAATAAGGTTTTTTACGGGTGTTTTTTCTCCTTCCCAACATATTTCTCCATGTTGTTCTCAAGCAAATTACACTTCTTGATCACTTTACCAGTGTGCAAGGCTAAGTAAAGAGAGACAAAAAGCCTGAGGCTGAATCAATTCAATCTTTGCAGGTTAGTCAAAGTTAACAAGTGAAAGTTCATTTTTGATTCTGGAAATGCAGCCAAATGTCTGCAGTGGCTCAGGCCAGAAGCCAGGGGGTGCTAAAGCATGCCTCCCTGCTCAGCAGACAGCTTGGGCCAAGGATAGCCTGCCTCCCCTGTGAGGTGGGTTTTGTAGGGGAGGTGCAAAACATCCTGGGATGCTGGGGGACTGTGAATTAACTTGAATCTGGATGGGATCTGGAACAGAAGTTCAATAAACCAATTTAACTTAAATCAGTTAAATCTGATACTGTATCCATCCAGGTTTATCTTAAACCAGT
This sequence comes from Gavialis gangeticus, assembly GCF_001723915.1. NCBI lineage: Eukaryota > Metazoa > Chordata > Crocodylia > Gavialidae > Gavialis > Gavialis gangeticus. The sequence continues at coordinate 15,308,799 of NW_017728998.1, read as the reverse complement.
TTCAGCCCTTTTCAAAGTTGTTTATGTACACTGAGCTTCTCTTTGAAACTGGGTTCTGATCACTTATACCGGTTTGTGTGTAACGTCTGCCCCCACCCCAAGTGTTTAGCAGCAGTGGTTGTCCCTCTATATTAGAACCATAGAATCAGAAAAAATTAGGAAGGGATTGCAGGAGATCATCTAGTCCAATCCCCTGCTCAAAGCAGAACCATCCCCAATTATACCATTCCAGCCAGGGCTTTGTTGAGCAGGACTTGAAAAACCTTGAAGGATGAAGATTCCCCCACCTCTCTAGGTAACCTGTTCCAGTCCCTCATCACCCTTTAGTGAGAGAGTTTTTCCTAATATCCAACCTAAACCTCCTTTGCTGCAACTTAAGACCATTGCTTCTTGTTCTGTCATCTATCACCACTGAGAACAGTCCAGCTCCATCCTCTTTAGAAACCCCTTCAGGTAAGTAAATGTTCCTATCAAATTCCTTCTCAGTTTTCTCTTCTGCAGAATAAATTTCCCTCAGCCTCTCCTTATAAGTCATGTGCCGCAACCCCTGAGCCTTTTTTTGTTGCCCTCTTCTGGACTCTCTCCAACTTCTCCACATCCTTTCTATAGTGGGGGGCCAAAAACTGGACACAGTACTCCAGATGTGGCCTCACCAATACAGAATAGAGGGGAATAATTACTTCCCTTGATGTGTTGGCAATGCTCTTACTAATGCAGCCCAGTATGCTGTTATCCTTCTTGATAACAAGGACACACTGCTGACTTATATCTATCTTATTGTCCACTGTAATTCCCAAGTCCTTTTCTGCAGAGCTGGTGCTTAGCCAGTCAGTCCCCAGGCTGTAGCAGTGTATGGGATTCTTGTGTCCTCAGTGAAGGATTTTGCACTTGTCCTTTGTTATAGTTTCATAGTTTCTAGGGTCGGAAGGGACCTG
>NW_017728998.1:15305732-15307824 GCF_001723915.1 Gavialis gangeticus | reverse complement strand
AATTTGTCTAGGTCACTCTGAATCCTAGCCCTACCCTCTATTATATCTACTCCCCCTCCCAGCTTGGTGTCATCTGCGAGCTTCCTGAGTGTACAATCCATCCCATATTCTAGATCATTAATGAAGATATTGAACAAAACCAGCCCCAGGACTAACCCCTGGGGCATTCCATTTGATGCCAACTGCCTACTAGACACTGAGCCATTGACTACTACCCATTGTGCCCAATAATCCATCCAGCATTATATCTGCCTTACAATACATTTATCCAACCCATACTTCTTCAGCTTGCTTCCAAGAATAATGTGGAAGACTGTATCAAAAGCCTTACTGAAGTCCTATGGAAAAATGGAGAAAAATGTGGATTATCCTCTTTAACCAAGGAAAACATAGATTTTTCATTTTAACAGAGATACCCATGGATTTTTCAGTTTTGCAGAGTTCTCTGCAGGCTGGCAAAGCTCCAGCCTGCAAGGGCCTGGGAGGAAGTGGGAGGAGGGCAGTCAGGTGGAGGGGTGCCATGTGCCATATTCATATGGCCACCAAGCAGCTCAGAGAGCAGCTTCCACAGGTAAGTCGGGGGGGATGGGAGGTGGGATTGAAGACCCCATAGGGAGGCAGGGACTTGGGCAGGGCTGGGACTGCAGGCCAGGTGGGCGGTGCTTGGGACCTGGAGCCAGAATGCACAGCTGCAGGGCCCCATCAGGGAGTAGAATGGGCAGCTCATCTGGGGAGTGTGGGGGTGAAGCAGACTCCCCACTGCTGAGCACATTCCTGGGGGGCCATGAGGACTCATGCCACCCAGATCTGTGTGAGAAGTGGGGGCAGGCATTGGCACCATGCTCTGCTGCCCTACCTGGGGTCTCCACAGCCCAGCAGGTGTGACCTAGCACTGCAGCGCAGAGAAGGGCTACGCGGGGAAGCTTGTTGCCTCTACCAGCTCCACACTACCCTGGCAATGTGCCTCTGTCCATGTGGCAGCAGCGAGGGTCACAACTCTGTCGCTGCACCTGCTGCTGCTGCACAGGCAGAGGATGCCTTGCCAGGGCAGTGTGGAGCTTGCAGCAGCAATGAGATTCCCCACACAGCCCTGCTGTGCTCTGCAGCACTGAGTCGCACCTGATGGGCTGTAAAGGCCCCATGGGAAAGCAGCAGAGCTGGGAGTCTGAGCCTGCAGCAGGCAGCCTGCACTTCTGCACTCCACTCCGGAGCAGCTGCCTGTGGGGGGGCAGGGGGCTGTGGACCCAGGTCGCTAGCCCCATAGCTCTGGCAGCTGGGGGTCCCTTCTGGCAGGTCTGGGGGGGCAGGAAGCTGTGGGTGGGGGACTAGGGGCACCAGCATGTCTGGGAGGGCTGTGGGGGGCAGTGAGGGGCACAAGGAGGGCCAGGCGGCTGTGGGGGGCAGGGAGCGAGGGGCATGAGCAGCACCAGGGGGCTGATGGGGTGGTATGGGAGGCACCAGCAGGGCCAGAGAGCCATGGGTGGGGAGCAAGGAACACCAGCAGAACTAAGGGGCTGTGGCTTGGGAGTGAGTGGCCTGGACCTGTGTTCTGTGAGCTAAGGAGTCAGGGGGGCTCTGATTTTTCATTATAAAAAACCCAAAGTCAAATGCCAAAATTTATAAGTATTTAGACTTTATTTTATTATAGTGATATAGACACTGGTAGGCTTCCTAATTGCTTTAAAATTGTAAATATATCAAGGAAAGTTTGTGTTCAACTGATACCTATCTATATAGTGGCCTTTCAGTATAATAATGGATGTTGGTGGTTTTATCAAAGAATTTGCAAATTTTTATCAGAAAATTTTCTGGGGACTGAGGTGAGGCTGACTTGCCTGTAGTTTCCTGGATCTTTCTTCTTCCCTTTTTTAAAGATGGGCACTATATTTGCCCTTTTCTAATTGTCTGGGACCTCCCCCAGTCACCACAAGTTTTCAAAGATAATGGCCAGTGGCTCTGTAATCACATCGTCCAACTCCCTCAACACCCTTGGATGCATTGGATTTGGCCCCACGTCCAGCTTTTGTGAACAGTCTCTAATCTGTTCTTCCACCACAGTTAGCTGCTCACCTTCTCTGCAAACTGTGCTGCC
>NW_017728998.1:15269699-15300732 GCF_001723915.1 Gavialis gangeticus | reverse complement strand
ATGCATTGGATTTGGCCCCACGTCCAGCTTTTGTGAACAGTCTCTAATCTGTTCTTCCACCACAGTTAGCTGCTCACCTTCTCTGCAAACTGTGCTGCCTTGGTGCAGTAGTCTGGGAGCTGACCTTGCCTGTGAAGACTGTGGCAAAAAAGGCACGGAGTACTTCAGCCATTTTGGTATCCTCTGTCACAAGGTTGCCCCCCTCCACCCATTCAGTAAGGGACCCACCCTTTCCCTGATCCTCCTTTTGCTACCGACATACTTGTAGAAACCCATCTTGTTACCCTTTACATCCCTTGTTAGCTGCACCTCCAATTGCACTTTGGCCTTCCTGACTTCATCCCTGCATGCATGAGCAATATTCTTCTACTCACTAGTTGTTTGTCCAAGCTTCCACTTCCTGTAAGCTTCTTTTTTGTGTTTAAGCTCACCAAAGAGTTCTCTCCTAAGCCAAGTTGATTGCTTGCCACGTTTGCTATTATTCTTGCACATCAGGATGGTTTGTTCCTGTTCCCTCAATAAGGTTTCTTTAAAATACAGCCAGCCCTCCTGGGTGCCTTTCCCCCTCAGGCTGACCTCCCAGGGGTTCCTGCCCATCAGTTCCTGGAAGGAATCAGAGTCTGCTTTTCTGAAGTCCAGGGTCCTTACTCTGCTGCTCTCCTCTCTTCCTTTTGTCAGGTTCCTGAATTCAATAGTCTCATGGTTGCTGCTACCCAACTTGCCATCCACTTCTACATCCCCCATGAATTCTTCCCTGTTTATGAGCAGCAGGTCAGGAAGAGCATGTCCCCTAATTGCATCTCCAACACTTGCACCAGGAAGTTGTCTTCCCATGCTCTCCAAAAACTTCCTATTTAATGTTAAGTAGTAGGGCTATGTGAAGCTTCAGTCCCTGATTTGATTCGGCGGAGATTCAGCCTGATTTAGTGGCTGAATCTCCAAATCTGAATCAAATCAGAGGACCCTTTAATCTCTCCAAATCAAATTGGAACCTTCCAAATTGATTTGGAGAGATTTGGAAAGGTTTGGAGATTTAGACATAAAGACAGCTTTAAATGTTTTTTCTACATGCCTCTAGGTAGCAGGGGCTTGTGAGTGCTGCGATGCTGGGGTGCATGGAGTGTGCACAGAAGCAGGGGGGATTTCCAGTGCACTCAGCAGCAGACCCAGAAGTGGACAGAAGCACTTCTGGTTGACTTCTGGGTGTGCCAGGGAGCACGCGGGGGGGGCACCCCGCTCTCTCCTGGCTCAGTGACTGGTGCCTCCTGGGTCTGGAGGGAGCACCCGGGGTCCCCCCTGCAGTCGATTGCTGAGCCAGGGAGGCACGGGGGTGCCCCCAGCACACTCCCTGGCAGACCTGGAAGTACTTCAGGTCCACTTCCAAGTTTGCTGCTGAACATGTGAAGGGCCACGCCCCCACTCCCCCGTACTCCTGTGGGATGCTCCATCCACCCCAGCATTGCAGCAATCACAAGCCACGCCTGCTACCTCAGGGTATGTAGAACAAAGCTTTTAAAGCTGTGTCTGTGTCTGAATCACTGATTCTCCAAATCAGCATCAAATCTTTGGATTCGGCCAAATCGAATCAGGGACAGTGATCTGAATCAACTAATCGAATCTCTGTCCCTGATTCAGCCCAAATCCAAATCCTAATCAAATAGGGCCCACTTTGCACACCCTTATTACATATCATGCATGCACGTGCAAACAAGTATCTCAATGAAGATAGTTACTTACTCTCAGCTTGGTCAAACTTTGTATCCTTAACCTGGCAAAACTTTCACTGAGCTCAATTAATTTTGGAAGAGATTTTAAGGTCAATGGGGATGGCAGAGTTTCTGAAGATTTGGCCCATTAAGAAAATACATTGATGGTATGGGGTTTGTGTTTTGTTTTATTTTAAGGTAAGTGTTTTCCACCCGAGCAAGCTTAATTAAAGCTAATGAGACTTGAGAAAGGGGAATGAAATAAAAGTAATGGGAAAAAAAAAGAAACTAAACTGGCTGAGAAAGTCAACAGGAGCTGAGAGAGTTATTTATCTCTTGGGTGACATATGTCAAAGCAGTAAGTATAAGATAAGAAATAAAATGAGAAAATGTAAAGGGACCTGAGAAGTCAAAAAATCACCTAGTGAATTGTTGATAAAGAATCATATCTATATGAAATTCCTACTGGTATTGCTAACAGACTTGCTAAAACTATGTCATTCCACAATAAACCATTGTTTTGGGACCCACCTAATATTCTGTGTAGGGGAACAGTCCTATTTCTGTTTGGACATGGAAACCCAGAATCTTAATAAACTAAATCACATATTGAAGTATGGAAAAGAGTCACTGGAAAAGTTAAAGGTCATTTCCAAAGGAGAAAATGAACCCCGCTTTAAAAGTGTTATGTGGAGATATGTAAGTGTTAGGTAAGAGTTAAGGTGGAAGAAGAAGTAAACTACACACTAAAAGGTTCCTGAGACAGGACAGTGGTGTCGGTGAAAATGAACTATATCAAAGGGTATGTATAGATATTTGGGGAAGTTAGGGGAAGGTTAGATCCTGTTTAAAATGGTCACCTGACCTAATTTAGTTCACCTACACGTGGACCTTACATTTAGAGCTCTAGTTAGATTGACATAAGTGCAAACTATACAGACCTTCTAGGAAGGTTACATGGGTCAAAAATTGCTGACCTGATCTGATTTTAACTGTACCTTGATGGGAGTTAGATTGGGTACAGCTAGACTAATTCAACTGAACTTGTGTTTGGGCCCTAGCCCTGGGACTGGGAAAGTCCAGCACTGGGGTTCCAGTTCCAGAGCACTGGGCTAGTTTTAGCCCCCTGGCCCCTCCCTTCATCCCCAAACAACCCCCATGTCCCCCCACCCATGGACCAGCCACCTCCCCCCTCAAACCCACCAAACTCCCTAATACAGCAAGCCATTCCTAGTGCCAGTTTAACCAGCATTCACTGGTACTGGGAGCTGATGGAAAAAACTCAGGGTGGGAGGAGGGGTTGGGAGGATCATGGGGTTTTGTTTCTGAGGGGTGGGGTTGTATATCTGAGTGTAAGGAGGTTGGGGTGATCTAAAATAGATCGGGGGGCATTTTAAACCCAATCTAACCCCCCAAACTTCTCACTGTAATGTCTGTATGAAGCCAAAGTCATGGCAAAGCAAACGCTTTCTCAGTTTCGCTACAGCTTTCTTCAATGACCCTGCAGTGTTATCAGAGAGAACCAACCCGTCTTCCTTCCAGTTTTGTTAGAAGTCATGTTTGGGACTTCTAATTAATGCTTTGTCTCTTGCATGCATCTCACAACACCTTCTACTGTAGTTTTCCCCCATCACTTTGTATAACTTGCTAAATATTTGTGAATCTGGAAACAAGACCCTTTTCATTTCCAAGAGCGATCAAGCTGCTGCTCTCACAGACAAGCAAATTAACAGGAGTTAGCATCGAGGGCATTTATGCTTCTGTCCAGGTCTTCATGTCTTCCTGATGCTTAAACAAAATAGCTTCAAGTTTTTTTTGTGGGGTTTACCTGTGTTCGTTTTCCCTCATCTGCCTCTCTGACATGCAATTGTATAGTGAGCCTTGGGCTTGTCTGTCGCACTGACTGGAAGTTCAAAATGACCACCTGATGTGGAGATGCCGTTTAGATTATTACCATATATCAGCAGCTGTGCTGGCTCCCACAGGTGAGAAATGTTTTGAAATTTCTGCTAGTTTAGCAGTACAATTCTCCACTTTCTACTGTTCATTGAAAGCCTAAGGGGCAGCAAATATGCTCTTTCAAAGCTTTGTTTAACACTGATTGAAACTCTGGTGAGCAATTTGCTGAAGTTGTTGCTGTTTCACTAGTGATATGCTTTACTGCAACCCTTTATGTACAGAGACACAGTAGATTCTCAGGGTTTAAAGAGTTGTAAATGTAGCAAAATTCACTTAAAAGTATTTCAAGGAGGACCTGAGGATTCTTTGTGATTATATGTGGGGCTAACAGCATGCTGTTTTGTGTGCAATTCGCAGCATTGAAAGGGTGGTATGACTAGACGGTTCTATATTTTGACAAATTTATAATAGGAGCAAACCTTTACTAAGCATAAGTCAAATCAGGAAACTGAAATAAGAACCATAAATTCTCCTTCCAGGCTGGGCTTTACCCAAGACTTCAGACTGCCCAGTGTGGGATCCTGCCTTCCCTATGTTAAAGTCCTTGACTCTTATACCTCCTTTCTTGAGCATGTGTGTGCGATAAGGAAACCCAAGTCAATCTCCTCTTCCCTGGGAGTAGACTTGCCCTGTGCAAAAGATTCACCCACTGTTTACTTCTCTTCTGAGCTACTGGGGGGTGCTGGTACATCGACGGTTCGCACAAGTACTTATTCATAGTTCTGTGCTTTTCTCGCACCTGCTTGCTGTGACTACTCCCACACATGGAGCATGTTTAAATGCAACTGTTTGCTGCTGTATATCAGCCTTCGAGCCCTGACAGGCCGCTGACACTCCCACACTTTCTCACCCCGCTACACCTGCAGGCATCCACAGTTTGGCTGTCAATCTCAAAATACACCTACTCAGTCCTAGGTGTTACCAGGAATTGCTCATTTCTAGGAGGCACAACTGTGGGTGTTCATATATGCTAAGTCCTATAACATGAAATGCACAACAATAGGTTAAAGATGGAGTTTTAGTCTTAAAAACTGTTCTTCTACCGCTGCGGGTATAAGGACAGCTCTTAACCTGCCTTAGCATAGTTTTGTGGTTTAGTGTTTATTGGCTTTTATTACACAACCTCAGAGAAGGCACCAACATACTGGGCAGATGTAATTGCATTTGTTCTTAAAGGCAACAATAAACATAGATGTGAAAAACAAAATGTACTGCTGAGTGACCTTGGAGAGAAATGCCTGAGGCCCCATGCTGTGGCAGCTGACATCATTAACAGTGACTGTGATGCCTGGGTTCTTGGAATAATCAGACTTTGGAGGAATGTTTCACAGGGGGCACCTTATGGATGTCAATCTTTCATGCACTCATTATGATGCCCTGTGTGTTTGATTATGTGAGAACAAGCAAGATCTACCTGGAGGCATATCAGGAACTCCAGCCGGAGGTATTAGAAATCTTGACAGAGTAAAGCAGCATATTAAGAGCTTTGCCATCGAAGATGCTCTTAAAAAGCAAGACTCCAGAACTCCTGTTGCATAGCACGTTTCATCTAAGACATCAAATAACACGCACCCTCGGCTGTTGTCTGCAGATGTATTAGTTTTGTGCCTGAGCTTGAAAAAATGCAATTATTAATGTTAAAGCTGTCTAATGAACTTTGGCCACGCACACAGATTATTTTCATCTATACACTGATTTAGAGATTGACTGTTGGATCATTTCAAATTAATGCTGCCTGAAGCTGCATGAATAATAGGATAGTAAAATTATATACACTTGCGTAACTGTTTTCATATTGAGAAGTGATCATGATTTAGAATTGCTTCATTCATCAAATAACTTTAAAGAGACCTGCTGAAGAGCATTTAATAGAAGATTGTCAGCAAGCAAGAAAAAGTGTTCACCATTGATTAAGTCTAACATTTTTGGTGTTCATATAAATGGGTGTTTATAGCAGGAGTAACAGGAGTCTTTGTCCTTGTCAGGTTAGGATGACTGCAATTTAGCTTAAACTGCTCTGTAAACCTGAGGTAGAAAGTGCTTTATTTTTTACAGAAAGTAAAATATTAGCACAAAAAACTGACTATCTAAAAAAATTAGAGTTGTGAGCTGTGTCTGAATAACTGGTTTTGGTTTGCTAGCCATTGTAAAAAAATGTAAGAATGATTTTGGCTGAACCTGGTAAAAATTGTTTAAATCATTCAGCGAACCGATATGGCTGAACACGGTGTTCAATCCAGCCCCAAACTAAATGCTTCATTTTGTATTCAGGCCTTTTAAATTATTTGAATAACAGTGGAGGAAAATTCAAAAGAAAAAGTTCTGAATCAAATCATTTTTAAAATGTCAAAATGTTTATTTTTTCTGATTATATTCAGTTTTTCTAATTATTGTGGGTCAGAAAAGTGTTTTGATGCAACTGAAACTACATTTTTTGCTGAACAAAGACTTGGCTGAAAAAGATTGCCCAGGTCTTGTACTTTAACAAAACAATTTCAGCTTATGTCAATGCTCTGACTGACTGAAGTAAGTAATAATCATCCCATATGTGTCATTGTGGTTCATGCCTTAGGTTCAAGAGGCATAAATGCAGCTATTTACTCACTTTTCCCTTGGTGAGTGATGAGCTTTTGTATTGAGGGCACTAAAATGACTTGTGATTTTATAAAGAGAGATGGACATTTTGAATGCCAGGAATGGCTGGCACCTCTACCAGTTTTGGGGAGCACACAACACAGCTCCATGGACTGGATCCAGCTCATGGGCCATAAATTGACACCCCAGTATTAAACAACCTAATACAAGATTTTTTTTTTGACTTCTGTTTGAATTAGGTAATATTTGACGGCTAGTACCAATTGAAAAAATACAAAATAACTTTGCTTTTTGCCAATATCACCTTTTTCGTGAGACCGATGTGTTTTGTGGAAATGCTTTGAAGGAGATTAATTGGGAAGAATTGTCAGGTCCAAAGTAGAATTTCTAAGTAAATGAGATATAGACTTAGTGGCTAGACTACTCCTTTGGGCAATGCTAGACCTCTGCCAAATCTGGAAGAGGAGCTTGAACTTAGTGTGTTCCCTACCCAGCAGTCCATTCCAAGTGGGTAAAAGGGAGGTGGTTGAGTAAGCATCACTACACATCTGAGCATAAGGCCCTTCTACTTTTGACTCCACCACCACCGCAATTTGATGAGGTGAACTAGGAAATGCATTCAGTTAGGCTCAGATTAATATGGCAGTAGAGCCTCAGGGAGCTCCCAGAGGCCAAGGAGACCTCTAGAACAGCAAGGCAGAGAAATGAGCTAAGCAACATGCCAGAGAGACCTGTGGAATAGAATTGATATGGTAACTGTTGCCCTGGTGAAATTCACCTAATAAGGACTTCAGCGTGAAAGTTGTTGCTCAGAAGGACTTTTAGACATCACCACACAGCTAGGCACCCAGGGCAAGGTGGAAATGGTGACTTCCAGTTTGCACTCATGAATGCATGGTTCCCTGTCACCCCCACCTAATTATGCCACTGGGCAAAATTGCACTGAGCAGAGATAATGAAGACTGAGAAACTGATGGGTATAGTTGCCAGTGGTTAGTGGGTCAGCTTTGGAATTTAAGATAGGGTGACTGGCCATTCTTGTCCTGAGGTCAGCCTCTCGCCCTGGGTTGAGTGGATGGGCATACCCACATCTCAACATGCCACACAATCTTTTTCTCTTCTTTTTTCATGAAAAACTTTGCAAAGTCTTATTTTTGGTGTGCATAAGAAAAAAAGCAAATTTTGAAACCAAATTCCTGCTTTTCTATATTAAGGGGCTTCTGCCAGTGAGACATCTGAGTAATGAGAAGTGTGTATATAGTGTCTTGTAGGCAGGCAGAAGCAAACATCAAGGTGCTGGGGCCATTATTGGAGTTGACTGTTTATGCCTCTGGAAGGAGAGCGAGAAATGGAGGTGTCAAGGCATATGCTTCTTTTAAGAAATTCATTGTTAGATACTATTTTCAAGAAATAACTTTTTATTACTAATATTTACTCTAATTATTTCCTGGTCTCTAATTTCCTTTCTTGTGGGGGATAGATGAGTGAAATGGTGGTAACAGAGTCTGGAATATCAAGGATCCCACAGTTTCTGTGGCCACCTTCTTTGGGACAATAGGCCCTGTTAAACAGATACAACTGAAGATTTCTATTTATTGGAATATAAATGCATTTAGAATTTTTTTCTATAGAGAGAAGAGAGAGGGAAAGAGAAATCTTAAACCTCGTGCAAAAGTTATAGATGGAGAACTACCAAAAAAAAAAAAAAAAAAAATATTGTGTGACTGGTGTTCTGTTGAATAATTTCACTTCCCTTCAAAGGCAGTATCAGTTTGGCAACTGAGAAGACCCTGCGTTTCTCATTGTGACGGACTACGTGCTTTATCATAATATTTATGTATTAACTGTATTCACATTGGTGGTGTACTAGTGTGTTACTCAGTTTACCTCCTTAGTCTGTGCACAGAAAGGAGAGGTTAAATCCCAGGGCTGGATACATGCAGGACAAATCAGATGGCCTTTGAGCAACAAAAGTCTTGACTGGCTTTGTTTCCAGACCAGACAAAGAATGGCTTGTATTTGAAAACTTGTCTAACTCTATCTCTACACCGTTGGTCCAATAAAAGAATATCATCCTTGAACATGAACATGAGCCTGCAATGCGATGCTGTGGCTAGTAAAGTGACCAAAATGCTGGCTTGCATCCATAAATACTTCTCAAGCAAATCCTGGGACATCATTCTCCTCTTGTCCTCGGCCTTGGTGAGGCCGTAGCTGGAGTACTGCATTCAGTTTTGGGCTCCACAATTCAAAAAGGATGTGGAGAAACTTGAGAAAGTCCAGAGAAGAGCCAGGCGCATGATCAGAGGTCAGGAAAACAGACCTTACCATGACAGGATGAGAGCCATGGGGCTCTTTAGCCTGGAAAAGGGCAGGCACGGGGTGATCTGAAGGCCACCTATAAGTTTATTAGGGGGATCTGGGGAAACATTTGTTCACCAGAGCGCCCCAAGGGATGACAAGGTTGAACGGTCATAAACTACTACAAGACTGTTTCAGGCTAGACATAAGGAAGAATTTCTTTACTGTCCGAGCCCCCAAGGTCTGGAACAGCCTGCCATCGGAGGCTGTTCAAGGACCTACATTGAACACCTTTTAAGAGTAAATTGGATGCTTATCTTGCTGGGATCCTATGACCCCAGCTGACTTCCTGCCCTTGATGATCTTCCGAGGTCCCTTCCAGCCCTAATGTCTATGAAATCCTAAGAAATCCTTGCTTCTTGACATATCAACAAAGGTGAGATGGCCAATACCCAGGACGTGTCAAGAGTGGGCAAATATGACAAAAGGGCTGGAAAGAAGAAATAGGTCGAAGGCAGGGCAGATGTGTACCTCGTAGACTAATCAAAAGATAGATTATTTCCTGGGCTGAATCTCACTTCATCAGATGCTGTGAAAAGGCATGCTCAAAAATGTGTATTGTGGGAAAATCACAGTATTTAAATAAGTGTTGTTAATCCTTGCGACAAATACCAAATTACTTTTCTCTCTCATATGAAAGTGGTGGACCCTAACTCTAAACAACCCACATTTACAGAGCAACTTGAGAAGGCAAATGAGAAACCCTAAATAATGAGTCTCAATAATAATTAACCAATTGAGTTGTTATTATTATAACCAATGAATTAACGAACTGTTAACTGGGTATATAGGAGTACAATCAATAGACAAAACAGTAAAGAACATGAAAATCATAGATGGGCTTTCTCTCTCACAACGTTTTAGGCACAATTCACGGATGCTCTTACTCCACAGAGGAGAACAGGCAATGTATTTAACCCCTTTTCTTCCTCTGCTACAGAAATCTCTCCTTGCACAAGGACTTGACCTCCTGGAATGTAGGGTGGGGTGATATGTTACCTTTCCAAATGATCCTTTGGGGTCTCTCTGCTCCCTCCAGATTCAGCTATGATCAGGCCCTTGGTACACCAACTCAAGGGGACTTGCTGATCACGTGAATGAGCAAACATGGAAGCAAGCAAGCACATTGGGCTCCTAGAGCAGTGAGGCTGCTCTGATGCACTGTAATTACAGCTTGTTGGAGCAGAACTGATTAATTGAGTATGCTGGAGCATGGTAATTACCATGCTCCAGCAGACTCCAGTGTCATGTGTATCAGAATCCCCATGCTGAAAAATGGTGGTGGAGTGCTTTAAACTAAAACTCGTATGATAAGCTTTAGTCCAAAGTACCCCACCACCATTTTTCAGTCCATCATTGCTAGGACCAATCATACCTTCGAAATTCCCATCAATCATTCTCAGTCCAATCATGTCGGTCCACGTGGCTGTCACTCAATATTGGAGTAACGATTACACACTCATCACCTCAGAGAGCAGGTAGCTACATTTCATGCCAAAGTATCTCTTGCTCCCTGTGTAGTCTGGATATGCTCATAACTAAAAACAGGTCATTTCATCATGAATTTGAGATGCTCATGTGATCCAGAACCTTCTGCACTTGCTTCCCACTGGGCGTGCTCCAACTTACTCAAATTACATAATGTATATGAAATAGTAAGTGATCCAACTAAGTAGGCCAGGGACAACACACATCAACCTAACAAAGACAAAAATTTGAATATAGAAGCAGAAGGGAAGGGCACAGAGAGGGAAAGTTTGGGGCAAAGGAGTCTGGGACTGGGAAAAATGGAGAAGCTTTGAGGAGCTGGAGAGACTGAAAAGGGAACAGCTGAGTATCTTTGGGACTGCCTAGAGCTGCATAGGCTGGATTAGAGATGGAAGGGCTACTTAACTGCTTCGAAGGAGACAGAGAATCTCTGGCTGAATGGCTCTGCCTTATTAAATACCTTTACTGAAAAGACTTCCTGCTATGCTGTTTGGAACTGTGGGTTGCACTAAGTTACTTCAAGAGGAGGTGAAGTCCCTCTTTCAGGAGTGAACTGAATGCTACCTCCTTAAGTCAGGGCCCCAGAGAACCAGGTATGCATGCTGAAAGACCAAAAGTCTAGGGTCTCAAAGTGAGAAAGAGCCTAGGGTCACCCTTTACTCTAGAACAGTGGTTTTCAACCTTTTTTCACTTGCAGACCCCTAAAACATTTCAAATGGAGTTGTGTACCCCTTTGGAAATTTTGAATGGGAGTGTGGACCCCTCTGAATTGTAAGTATTGGTATTCATATACTTTTGCTTGATCATAGTAATCTTTTGTGAATCCCTTAGACCATAGTCTGCAGAGCCCCAGGGGTCTGTGGACCATGGTTGAAAACCACTGCTCTGGAAGCCAAGCCTGGGCTGGCTTCAAAGGGGACTCACAGTTAGGGACAGAAGATGCACATAAACTGGTTTAAGTGATCAGTGACTGGTTTAAACCTGTAACAGAACATAAGTTCAGTGCATATAAACCAGTTTCAAAATGGTTGAAACTGGTTTAAGATAAACCCAGTTGAATGTAGTATCAGACTTAACTGATTTGGGTCAAACCGGTTTATGAAACTTCTGTCCCAGACTTCTTCCTGGTTTAAGTTAAATCAGAGTCCCCAATCATCCCAGCATTCTTTTCAGCCCTGGGCTGTGTTGGGCTGGGCTTTCTGCTCCAGAGAGCAGGGCTGGCCCCACACCTCTCCTCCCTAGTCAGGAGATAGCAGTGTCTACCTGGCTTCCCTCTGCCCCACCCTCCCTTCACTCTCTGCTCAAGCAGGGATCCCCCCTCTCCCACAGCAGGGACCCCAGCTCCAGGGACCCCAACTCCCTTGTTGGTTAATGATGAAAGGTATGTATTTGAGAGTGTGTCTCCAATTTCACTGGAACAAAGGCAGACAGGGCAGTATCCACTTGGGGCTTTTGGGAGCTAATCAACAGCTCAGCTGGTAATGTCCTTCCATTCCTTCCTTGGAAAAAGCTTTTTAAGAAGTTTGAATTAATGAGAGAGGCTTTGTTTTCTTGATGGGCTGATAAGCTGCCTGCTGGTTTGCTTGCTTCAAAGGCCACAATATGTCAGTGTTCAAGAGGGGACAGAGAGAAGTATGAGAAATAGCCTGTTTTGCAATGCATAGGTCCTGTGAGTGCTGTCAGTTTACTGCAGACACTATAAAGAAGAAGGGAGAAGGAGATTGAAAAGCTCAGTATCATCAACAGATGCATGCACTGCACACAAGCAGTCCTCCCCCACACCCGCCACCTCTCTTTGCCTCAGAGTGCAGGCCAGGGGACGGCGTTTGTCAACACTTCCTCCCCTTGACCAGCAAGCACAGAAAAGCCTGGCAAGGGCTGCTTTCCCCTCCAGGCACACCCCATCTTGGGACTGTGCAGGCCAGGGTCAGGGTTTAAACCCCTCCTTAATAAAAGCACCCGGCTGGGACCTGGCCATGCCCCTCCCTCATATCAGCACTATGAAAGGGAAGGAAGAGCTGCTCTAGCACCCCCCAGCTTCTAGCCTGAGCCACTGCAGGCATTTGCCTGCATTTCCTGAATTAAAAGCGGATAGAAATAGAATGTCTATCCACTTGCAAATCAGTTCAAGCTCTGCAGGTTAGACTAACCTGCAAAGATTGAATCAATTCAAGCTCAGGCTTTTTGAATGTCTATCCCTAGCCTTAAGACTAGACAAGGCCCCAGCAGTCCTGACCAGTCATCCCCTTAGAACTCACTCCATGCTCATTTCTTTGTAATTACTAAGTGCAAGGGTGCTTAACACCTGGCTCACAGGCAAAGTCCAGCCTGTGGTGCTGTATCATGTGGACCTCTGATGAGCCCTGGGCTCTGCACACTGGATCGCATGCCTGATTCTCGTATTCAAGGCCATGTGAGGGTGGCACCAGGCCCAAGGACCCAAATCTGGTATAGGGGCATAGAGGGGGTGGTGCCAGGACCCTGGGACCCAAACATGGCACACAGGAGCAAGAGGGAGCAGTGCCAAGCCTCAGGACTTGATTCTGGAGCACGGGGCTTGATGTGGCCTTTGGACCAGCCTTGCACCACTCACCTGGCTTGCAGTGCTAGGAACTTGACAGTGGGGATTAAATGGGTACATATTTTAAAAGCAGACCTAGTTATCAGAAAAAAATGAATTAACCCTATGATACTATATCATCATAAAATAGGCAGTAAATAAAACACCAGAGGAAATTACCAGAAAAAAATAACATAATAAAAACAATAAAAGGCTCTCATTACCTGGAAGCATTTTATTGATAAGTAGCCAGATAGCAGAGTGACCAGTCTCTCTGCACCACAAAATACATGCTGAAGATCTGATCCCCTTTTTCAGGTTGACCAGCAATTTGCAACACTAATGGTTTCAGAGGTGTATCTGGGTCTGCACAAGGAATAAGACATCGCATTGTGTATCAAAATCTGTGTTGCAGCTAAGTATCTGTCTAGTTGTGAATGACTTCCAGAACCGTTCCTTCAAAGCCAGAGCATAACTTTGGCAAAATGCATTTATTTTTACAAAGAACCATATTAAAAGTCACCATCATTAATTACAGTTAAACAGTCTCTGTGATTGGTATCTTGTGTAAAGTTAATTGTCTCATTAACCTCAGGCATTGTAATCTAGTCACATTATGAAGAGGATTCAAAATAATAGACCAAGATGAAAAACAAGTAACTACATGTAATGTCTACTTCTCTGCTGTGATCTTTTGCAGTTAAATGCTTGGGATTCATTATCCTCAGTACTTCCAGGAAGTAGGGCTAGTATCCACTAATTTCTTCTCACCTCTTTGCAAAAGCACAAAGAGAGCTGATGAACACAGGAGCAGAGGCCAATCAAACCTGCTAAGATAGTGTTTTGATGATCTCGTTGTAACTACGGCTGCTCCCTCAGCTATATAGAGAGAGATAGCAATGCTGCTCATTTTTCCCCTATCAAAACAGGTTTCACCCAAGCTAAAAAAAAAAGTTTTTATTTTGTGGATGAAAATGTGTTTGTGCTTTTCTTTCTAATAGAGCATAATCTGAAATCCACTGAAGTCTTGAGGTGGAGGGAGGGGAGGCGGTCCTTTCTTTGTTGCCTTTCTTATACTGTAAATTGGTTTGTATTCACAGATTAGGTACCTAGATGTAATGATGTCTATCAAACTATGAAACTAGGTCAGGGTTGGCTGGGTACATGCTCACTTGCAAATTAGGGTTATGCTGGTGAAAAAACCTTGTGCAAATTTAGAGTCAGTTCTTAGTGCCCCAGCATGTGTATCGTTTGCTATGCCATCCCATTCCACCATCTCCTATTCCTTTTTAAAACATATCAATTTATATTTTATGGGCCCTGCTTTTCTCTTGTGACATCTCTGAGACTGGACATAATAGGTTCTGGAATCCCACTCCAATTCTGCATTTCTTGAGGGGAATCCTTCTTAAAAACTCTAATGTATGGATAGAGTAGATAGTGTCTGATAAGTGTTTGTTGCGTATGTGCCTTTCTTCTAACAAACAGTTCAGTCTTCTGCTGGAAAAATATTGCTTTATTTATCATTGTTATTATTTTGAACTTGCTGTGTCCTTGCATAAGACTATCAAAATATCATCTAGCTTTCAGTATCAGGAGCAAAAAAGGCTGGAGGAAAAAAGGCTCAGCATGAATATTACAAACAGATGTATCACATTTAAAGCAGCTGGCTAAGATACAACTGCAAGCTCAAAATTAATAGTTCTGTTCTAACAGACGTGGGGGCTTGGACCCTGAAAGGCAACGAATGTACTGAATAAATAATACTGGCTGATGTGTGTTTGCATATGCATGCTTAGACATCCTCGGAAAATAATTTTGTAGTAACTTTAACAGATTGTGATTTGTGTGCATTTGAGGATCACCAATACATTAATGAACATGTTATTAGACCAAGCCCTGACACTACGATTTTTCTGCAATAATCTCTTCTTTGTTTGTCACCTTCTCTGACTCCAGTTTGCAGCGGTCTGTACCACACTAAAGAGGTATTTTTTCCTCTAAAGCTGATTAAAAATACATCCTCCTGACTTAACCGTACACCCTACCCATTGCCTGCTTTTCTTTTTTATTGTACTGTGAACTTCTTTAAAGACCAAAGCTCTCCGCAATCTCCAGAATTTACCGCCTGTGACCCTGACCAGCAAATGCTTATATTTGCATTGAGACTTTAATGAGGTTAAGCAGATGCATAACTGTTTTCAGGATTGGGCTCTGTAATCAAAATGAGAAGCCACAACACCAAGCAGCACTGAGAAAAAGTCAGATTCAGTCACCTCCAGAGTTCAAGTCCCTGCCGTTTAACCTCAACAAAGGTCTTCATTAGCTATTAACTGTATGCAGTTACCCACTTGATCCTTTAACTAATAAGTATAATGGGAGGTAGAAATGCTACCTACCTTTTTGTAGGACTTCTGATGTTCCTGCCCTTCCAATAATTGATAAGAGACTAGAAATACATTTTTTTCTCATCTATTGATCTAATTTGAGAGCAGTTTTTCATAGTAGTAGGTCGTGTATCTCCCAGCTTCTTATGGTACTTTTTTCAGTGATAGGCAGAGGTTTATTGTTTAATATATTTCACTACTACATTTTTATTCCTCGAATACATAACAAAGAAGCTAGTTCAGTACTGGTAAGTTTATTCTCTAAGTGTATGTCTATATATAAAGTCTATATGAGTTATTACATTAAGTGATGCTTCA
Organism: Gavialis gangeticus; assembly: GCF_001723915.1. Taxonomy (NCBI): domain Eukaryota; kingdom Metazoa; phylum Chordata; order Crocodylia; family Gavialidae; genus Gavialis; species Gavialis gangeticus. The sequence goes on along the minus strand of NW_017728998.1, from coordinate 15,285,358 downwards.
TGAATGAAGAAATTAAAATGGAATAGAAGCAGCAATGCAGTTTATTCAGATTTTATTCCTCTCCTAATTTGGCTTATGTATTTGCTTTATTTAGGATTTGTAAATGGCTAAGGATTCCTTTAATATTAATATTATTTTACTATGTTGAAAAAAGGACCTTTAGTCATATTAAGTAATAAAGACAGAAGAGTGCTAATTTAAGCCCCGCTTCCTATTTTTCCATGGGCTAATGCCCTTTGTATGAGCACACACATTTATAGCCAAACTCAACACTATTAGGATCAAGACATAAGGAAAAAAAGGGAGGGGGGAATGGTGTAGAGGGAAATAAACTTTTCCAATATTAATAAAGGCTGTATATATTTACCATATTTCTTTGACCAATAATGTCAGAAATATAGATTAGACTATTAAATCATGCATTTCTACCAGCCTAAGGTATTTTCTTCACTCCTCTTTACAGTGAATATGTCCAGATTTTTACAACATCTGGCACGTTTATAGCAATTAGTTCTGGACAGGCTGTACTGCTGTCATTCTCTATTGCAAAGTCCAGGAACATACACAAATTATGATTAGTAATGATTTATTCAATGACTCAGTAATTAATCTTAGTCATTTAAACCTTAAAGCTATCAAAGCTGACAGCTCTAACTGTTGTGGTACTGTTTTCTTTGATAACCTTAAGCTTTTCATAAATGTTAAACCTTTTAAATGAATAAGGAAGTGGAACAGCTGATGTAAATATACTGTAAGAATATACTGCTCTTTTAATAGAATTTCTTTACACACATGAACTCTGTAGAATTTCTGTTTAAATTGTTTTTCTTGCCGGGGCTTGATTGCAAAAGAGAGATTCCTGAAATAGCCAGAGCCTTCACATATATTCATTAATGTTATCCCCATTTAACCAAAAGAATCATTTAGCTTGAAATCAGGATCTTATGGTTTAAATTTAATAGAAAGTCAATCGCAATAACACATTATCACCCACAGTTCCTGGGTAATACATCCACTTTAACTTAAAGACCTATCCATGTCAAGATTTTACGAATGCATCTATATATGTGTATCCTTTCTTTGCCTATCCTACCTTCTACACAGGAGAAGATTTAGTACATGGCATTCAGTACACAAATTACCACAAGCAAATTATTTGTCGTCAAAGTAGCCTGTTGATTCATTTTAACCCATGTGATAATGGAATATAAGCAAAACACATGTCGTTTTGCTTGTGTAATATAAGATTATTACATGCTGTTTTGCTCATGTAATATAAGATGACTATATCTAAAAGCAACCTGCACATTGCACAGAATGAAGCAACACTGGGGACTGGGCATTAGCATGTAAGAACTGTGCATAAACTGGCTTAGTCGTGTTGCATGGAAGAATAATCCAACACAGTCTAATTATGATACCCCTCGGTAGTGATAGTAACATTGCACATAGTTTAATTATTCTTTAAAAAACACGTTATGAATCTTCACACACTGCAAAGAAAATCAATTTCAATATCCCAAGGAAGACTGACTGGTACACAAGGCTTCTAAATATTACTTAGTTGCTTTTTGACATTACAATTACATAAGAAATCCTATATAAGAGCATAGGAGAATAAAAATTCCCTAAATCCATTAGAACCATAGGGCCAGAACTAAATTATTTAGTTGGGGTGTATACAGTGATTCACTGTAGCAGGTCTGCATTCACATGGCTTACTTTAAGCTGTGTGAATGCAGACTGGGAGGGGTGTGTGCAGCCATTCGCAGCTCCTGGGAGCTTCCCAGGCATCCTACTGTAACTCAGAGTGTGGGGGGAGGCGGTGGGATTGGGGGTGTTGGTGGGTCTGTGGTACGGGGGGGGCATTGCTCAGTCAGGCGGATGGGGCCAGGGGTCTAAAATTAACCTAGTCAGGGTCAGTGGGGGTGGAAATAATGCAGTCCTGGGACTAGGGCTAGCAGCTGGACTTTACCAGCCCTTGGGATGCTCTCTGAATGTGTATGGACATTCATGAGATCAGCTTACCCCTTTCTTATATCAGGCATACACCGTCTCAGGTGAACTAACTTAGATTGGCTGCTTGGTGTTGGGAGTGATTTAAGCCCTCTGCATGCCTGCACTATTGGGCATTTATATTGACCTGACCCTGGTTTGAGCAATCTAAATGTAATGCCTGTATGTACCCTCAGCAACTTTGAAACCACTTGGGTGTCTAAATTTATTAGATGCCTCTATTTGGGCCTGAAAAATATGCCTAGCCATTTATGCGAGGGACAGAAATTACATATTAACTAGTATAAGTGATCAGAAACTGGTTCAAATCTGTAACACAACAGAAATTCAGTGCACATAAACCAGTTTCAAAATGGCTGAAACTGGTTTAAGATAAATCTGGATGGATGGAGTATCAGACTTAATTGATTTAAGTTAACTTGGTTTATTGAACTTCTGTCCCAGATCCCCAATGATTCAAGCTGTCTGTTCCAGCTGAATAGAGAGGTGCTCTAGCACTGCCCCCCTCTTCACCCGCCCCCTAGCTTCTGGACTGAGTCACTGCAGGCATGTGGCTGCATTTCTGGAATCAAAAGTGAATGTCTGTTCACTCGCTCATCAGTTCAGTCTATGCAGCTTAAATTAACCTGTGAAGATTGACTATATTCAGCCTCAGCCTTTTTGACTGTCTGTACTTAGCCTGGTAGGTAGGCTTCTGAACACATCCAAAATCAATCTAGTAAAGTAGCTAAGCCCTCCTGTTGTAATCCATATGAAGACTGGAAAGGTAGTTAAACACCTTAGTTCCTGGAGAGGCCCCATCCATTATGTACCAGAAGCATGCTGACAACATTCAGTTTCGTATAAAGAATGGTCATGATGATTGTGGTGCTGCTTGACTTTCGTGTAGCAGCTTATTAGTTAGCACTCAGAAACTCCTCAGCCTGTACAGAATCTGAAACCAAACTCTTCTGCATCTCGGGAGCTATCTCTACCCACCAGCCTGAAGCCTGAAGGTAACACTGGATGGGGCATCTCCATCTCTCTCTGCCCCACCTGCTCTCTCGCCCCCCCACCCTTTTGCCATACAGTTATGGAAAGGATGGGCACCTCTCTTGGTTTCCAAGTTGCTAGGAGTGCATTCTTGAGTCAGGCATCTCAACCCTGAGGCATGACTGGGATTCAAAAACATGCCTGCGCTCAAAGTTTCCCATTAGAAATGCTTAGAGAGAGCACTGGTTAGCAGGTAAGTGTTTCAGATCACCTTTGTTATCTCTATTAGGTGCCTTAAATGCAGATTCAGATCACCCTCTTGGGACAAGACACCGAGGGTGTGTTTACACATGCTCCAGGAGTGGGGAGGTGGGGGGAGGGGGCGCACATCCACTGCCATTTGGAAGTGTGGGAACACCAATACATGAGACACTGAGGCTGGCTGGAATACAGTAATTCACACTCCAGAAGACTCAATTAATAGAGTCTGTTCTGACACCCTGTAATTACAACAAGTCAGGGCAGCCTCCGGGCTTGTGTATAGGTGCCCCTATATTTTAGGCTTGACACCTGTATGTAGCAATTTAGGAAAATGCTCTGCCTCTGATCCTGAAGTCATAACCATTTCTTTTTCTGCTATCCACCAGACTTGTTTAAAAGATGAATGAAAAGTAAGGTGTGACATTTAATAGAAAGCCTCTTGCCTCATACCCCCCCCCCCAAATGTTATTAAAGAAGAGTTTTCTTTGAAAAGTGTCACTTTACTATTGTCATGTTTAGTATCGGCAGCCTTACAGCTAGTTGAATGAGTAGCTAAGATTTTAATTTTCAGTTGATATATTTCATGGGTTTACTTCAGCCATGTATGACTTGTGTTTTATTAATGCAGGATTAATATATGCCTAGATTACAGTGCTCTTGATCTATTCAAACCTAGCATTTGATGTTGAATCATAAGCATTTAGGATGCATGAGGGTAATAATGTACACTTAAAAATAGGCAGCTGAGTGAATGATCCATGTTCCAAGCACAGGTCAGATCTGGAATGCTGAAGGAGCCAGCTGATGTAGAAATAGTTAGGAAAGTTTCATCAAGTTATTGTTTATCTCTGTGCTTTAATACTCTGGTACTTATAATGTGGTGAGAATTTAAATGGAAGTTGTTAAGTGAAGTGTGCTTGATGCCTTTTCTCTGACAATCCTTAGACGATGGTAATCTTTATTGTATGACCCCTTCATGTCTGTCTTTCATTTTAAACCCACAGAGAAGCGCAGGCATTTGTGATTGTTCAGGGATAGCAGGAATGCCTATAACACTTCCGTCTGAATACGGTTGTTTAGATGACTTGACATTCCCAGCATTATTTCCCACGTGGGAGCAAAACAGACTTGGAGTGCAATAATGATTCCGTTTAATACTTAAATTGCATCCCCCTCACTTCTTCTTTCTGTAGAAAAATAAAAGGGCCAACAGTTTAAGTGTGTTTTGTCTTAGCCAAGTGCTCACCTGGTGTAGATCAAAGTAGCTTTGTTGAAGTCAGCAGAAACCATACAACTTCCAACTCAGAATCTGACCCTAACTGTGAAAAGACAGAGTAGGTTAAACGTAAACTGCCTAGAGAAGTGCAGGTCAACAGTCAAAAATGCATTTAAAGCACTCTAAACATCTAAATAATAAAGGCACATGGAATAACACCTTGTCTTAATTTTTAAACAACGCCAGGTTTGGAGCTGTGCACCTATCCAAGGTGCACAAATACCGATGCATTGTCATTTATTAATTTAGATGACCTTAAAAAGAGATACCCGAACCACTTAGGTCATATTTTCATTAAAACTTTGCATCAATGATTGCACCTCCAGAAGTTGGCTTGCACCCATTTTGCTCATAAATTGAGGAGATAGACATTCAGCAGTGCAGTTTGCCTGCCCAGATGGCTCTCTAAAGACACAAAACAGCTGCAGATGCAATTTTGTGGACAGAAGTATTTGTGCACATTAAAGTTGGCAGGAAGATGTAGAGGAAGGTGCAGGATTTTTCTTTAAAAGCTTGATAGAATTTTGTTTAAAGGGCTTAGGGATTTGTCTTAACCCATGCAAACCTCATGACCATTTTTTTCCAATTTAGACAACATCAGATGAATTTGTTAATTCTGCTTTGCAATTTCAATTGCACAAGATTTTTCAGCTGGTTTAAATTGTCATGATTTCATTGACGTTTATAGAGTTATCTCAGTTTGTTCTTTGTATTTGCTGGGAGCTTTTTTTGTGCTTCTAAAGAACTTCTATGCCAGAAATTAATCAGAAATTGACAAATTTAAGTGATAAGTTGCCTAATAAATACAAAAGCTTTAAAACACCATAGTATGAGAAGCACAAAATTAGGGTGGTGTTTTATGAAAGTATCACATTTATGTTTAATGGGAACTTTAATTGAACACAGCTTTTAATATAAAAGCCTCTAATGGAGGTTAGTGTAAACAGACTGGGTGAATATATGCATACAAATAAATATTCAAAATATATTATTTCTTGTGAAAAAACAGCCATGAAAGAGTAGCCTGTTAAGATGAGAGTAATCATTCAAACTACATCTCTAATGAAGAATATGTTATGCAGCTGCGTGCCATCTTAGATTCATAGATTCATAGATTAAGGGTCGGAAGGGACCTAGTAGATCTTCTAGCCCGACCCCCCGCCAGGGCGGGAGAACAACAAAAAACCCCAAAAAGAGAAACGGGACTCAAATGAGATCTTATACATATATAGATTTACGCATACATGCACACACACATGCTTGCATACATACGTGCACACTCATACAGAAAATCATTTTCCAGTAAAATTTATCATAGATTTCATAGATTCATAGGTTTCATAGACATCAGGGCTGGAAGGGACCTTGTGAGATCTTTGGGTCCAGCCCCCTACCCAAGGGGCAGGAAGTCAGCTGGGGTCAGATCCCCCCAGCAAGATAAGCATCCAAACACTTCTTAAAGTTATCCAGAGTAGGTGTTTGCACCACTTCTGGGCAGAGCCTATTTCAGACTCTGGAGACTTGGATAGTTAAGAAGTTTCTCCTTATGTCCAATCTAAAATGGTCTTCCAGCAGTTTGTGACTGTTAGACCTTGTCTTCCTTTGGGGTGTCTTGGTGGACAGGCATTCTCCTAGTTCCTATTGCACACCTCTTATATACTTATAGGCTGCTACCCAAGTCATCCCTGAGCCTTTGTTTCTCCAGGCTGAAAAGTACCATGCCTCTCAGCCTCTCCTCATAAGGCCTGCTCTTTTGACTTCTAATCATGTGTGTGACTCTCCTCTGGACTCTCTCAAGCTTCTCCACATCTTTTTTTAAAGTGCAAAGCCCAGAATTGGATGCAGTACTCCAGCTTCAGCCTCACCAAGGCCAAGTAAAACGAGAAGATGACTTTTTGGTCTTGCTTGAAATACACTGGTAGATTCAAGCCAGAGTTTTATTTGCTTTGCCAGCTGCAGCATTGCATTGATGGCTAATCTTGTGGTCAATCATGACCCCCAAGCCTCTTTCGGCTGTGGTGTTAGTGAGTGTAGCACTGCTGAGCCTATAAGTATGAAAAGGGTTTTTTCTCCTGAGGTGGAGCACCTTGCATTTCTCTGTATTGCATGTCATCAGGTTTTGATCCACCCACTGTGTGAATCTGTCCAGGTCAGCCTCAATTGCCAGCCTGTCCTCTGGTATGACCATACTTTCCCATAATTTGGTGTCTTCTGCGAATTAGCCAGTCCACTTCTGACACCCAAATCCAGATCATTAAGGAATATATTGAAGAGTACTGGTCTGAGTACTGAACCCTGGGGATGCCATTGGTCACCATGAACCATGTTGACTCAGTTCCATTGACTACCTCTCTCTGGGTCTGACCAGGGAGCCAGTTCCCCAGCCATTGTACCGTAAAGTTGTTGAGGCCACAGTTTCCCAATTTTGCCATAAGGACATCATGGGAGATTAAGTCAAAGGCTTTTTTTTAATGCAAATATATGACATTAACCTCTTCTCCGTTGTCCAGATGATGTGTCATCTGGTCATAGAAGGAAATGAGGTTGGTCAGGCAAGACCTATCTGTAACTAAGCCATGTTGGCTCTCTCTCAGAATGTTGCCTTCAGGTTAGCCAGGTTAGCCTTTTGTTGATGGTTTATTTGATTTTTTTTCAAGATATTTCTAGGGATTGAGGTCAAACTGATTGGCCTGCAGTTCCCTGGATCTTCCTTCCTTCCTTTCTTGAAGATAGGCACCAATCTTCTGGAACCTCTCTTGGGCACCACGAGTTCTCAAATATCCTCGCCATTGGTCATGCTATGATGTCAGCCAACTCTTTTAGCACTGTTGGGTGCATTCCACCTGGGCCAACTGGCTTGTGGTTTTGCAGTCTCTCAAGCTGTTCCCTCATAAGATCTTCACCAGTTAGAGGCATATGTTCGCCCTTAGCCTAGTAATCTTGCATCCTGTCAGGAAGGATGATCCCTTTGGGCTGCTGGAAAACCAACACAAAGTAATTGTTGAGATTAGCTTTTTCCTGGGTGTTGGCTGTCAGCTGCCCCAATTGGTTCAGCAAGGGTCCAATATTGCCCTTGGGCTTTTTTCTGACTTCCAACATATGTGAAGAAGAACTTTTGATTCCCGTAGCCAGTTTGAGTTTGGTTTCAGCCTTAGCTTTTCTGGTCCACTCCCTACAGGTGCAGGCCAGTGCTGCATAATCCTCCTTAGTGGTAGTTCCCAATTTCCACCCCTTATAAGCTTATTTTTCCAGATTCAGGAGGTCCATGGGTTCCCTACTGAGCTAAGGCGGTCTCCCAGCCCTTTTGCTATTTTTCCTATGGGCCAGAATGGACTTCCTTTGTGTTTTTTAGGATCACATCCTCAAAGAGCGAACACTTATCATGGACTCCCCTCCCTGTCAGATCATGGTCTCTTAGGGCCTTGACAACCAACCTCCTGAGCTTGTGAAAGTCAGCTTTCCTAAAGTTGAGGATTTTGGCATTGTTGACAGATGTCATAGATTTCATGGACATTAGGGCTAGAAGGGACCTCACGAGATCTTCGGGTCCAACCTCCTACCCAAGGGGCAGGAAATCAGCTGGGGTCAGATCGTCCCAGCAAGATAAGCATCCAAATATTTCTTAAAGGTATCCAGAGTAGGTGCTTGTACTACTTCTGGGTGGAATCTGTTCCAGACTCTGGAGACTTGGACAAGAAATTTTTCCTTAGTCCAGTATAAAATGGTCTTCCAGCAGTTTGTGATGGTTAGACCTTGTCTACACTTGCGGTGCCCTGGTGAAGAAATGTTCTCCCAGTTCTTGATGCACACCCCTTATATACTTATAAGCTGCCACCAAGTCACCCCAAGCCTTCACTTCTCCCAGCCTTTCTAAAGTGTGGAGCCCAGAATTGGATGCAGTACTTCAGCAGGTCAAATACAGCAGGAAGATGACATTCTGGATCTTGCTGGACGCATTGGTAGATGCAAGCCAGAGTTTTGTTTGCTTTGCTGGCTGTGGTATTGCATTGGTGGTTCATATTCATTTTGTGGTCAGTCATAACCCCCAAGTCTCTTTTGGTCATGGTGCTAGTGAGTATAAAACTGCCGAGCCTATACGTATGATGTGTGTGTGGGGGGGGTTCCCCTGAGGTGGAGCACCTTGCATTTTCCAGGTTTGCAATGAATAGAAAAAGTGATCAACTCATGATCACTGTCACAAAGCTTCCCTTCAATTCTCAAGTCACTCACTAGATCATCCCCTATGGCCAGGACCAGATCCACTAGTGCCTTAGCTCTTATTGGCACATAGACTTCTTAAGTCAAGTGGAGCTTATCAATCCAAGTGAGGAAGCATTGTGACTGATCAGATTTGGCTGAATGCTCTGCCCATGAGATGTCAGGGTGTTTGAAGATGCCCATGATGACCATGCACCGGGAGCGTGCAGCCTCTGCCAGTTCCCTATAGAATTTGTGGTCAAGCTCTTCTTTCTGATTAGAAGGTCAGTAATAGACTCCTACAGTTGTATTGCCTTCCCCATATTCTAACCCAGAGGGTCTCAAGTTACCCTCCTTGGGAGCCAATCTCTGCTTGTAGGGACGCAAACTGCTCCTTTACGTAGAGAACTACAACCCTGGCTTTTCTTGCAACATGCTCCCTGTACAAGGTAAAGGTACAATGTACAAGGTATAAGGTAAAGCCAGCAATACCTGTGGTCCAGTCATAGGTGAAGTCCTACCAGGTCTCCATTATACCTATAAGATCATATTCATTTTTGCTTAGCAGAAGGGCCAGTTCCTCCTGTTTGTTGCCCAAGCTTCTGGCATTTGTGTACAGGCAGCTAAGCCTGCGATTGGAAGCCCTAGGATTCCCTGTGCTCTTAGAAGAGTCCTGTCTATTTGCTGGGGTAGGAGTGAATTCCCTTGTGTTACCTGACCTGCTGATTCTGTGGTTGTCACTTCCTGGGCTTGCACTGGTGATCGTCTGCCTGTCCACTGGCAATCGTAGTTTAAATCCCTGTCAAGCAGGTCAGCCATTCTGGCTGACAAGGGTTTCTTTCCTATTGGAGTGAGGTGGAGGCCATCCCTTCCTAACAAACTGCTGCCTCTCTCTCTGAAGTGTGGACTGTGATCCACTGAAGTGGAACCTGATGGCCAGGTACAGACATTGCACTTAGACCAGTCTAAGTGATCAGAAATCGATCTAAACTCATAACTGTACAGAAGTTGAGTGCACGCAGATCAGTCTAAATATGGTGGAACCAGGTCTAAGATAGACCTGATTTAAGGTACACTCAAATCAGATTGATCTAGGTTAGAACAGTCCCTGCTGGCAGTGCCCAAGCCATGGAGGGCACAGTGTTGCTACAATGCAGATCCAGACCCAGTGGTTTGCTTCCTGCCACCTGGACCCACGAGAGGTGAGCTGCCCACACTGGCTCCTGCTCAGCCTGGAGGAGGGTCGATGCTGGGGTCCAGCTGGTAGGATGCCTGGCTCTGGCCTCTGAGATGTGGTGTCTGGGAGCCAGGGTTGAGGTCTGTGGGGCTGTGCCTGAGTATAAGGGTTTTCCTTGGCTCGGTGTCAGGTCTATATATACAACATGGGGTACGTCATGATGAGGTGCAGGGGTATGACCCAAGGACTTGGGTGCCAGGTCCTGGAGCTCATACAGGGGACACAGACACCTCCCTTCCTCCTGCCTGCAGCTGACAGATGGCCAGAGGCTGGAGGCAGGGGTGTGGAGAGGGGCTGTACTAGCTTGGCTGTTGGCGAGTTTGGGGGTGGGGTTTGCTGGGTTCTTGGCCAGAGCAACTGAGCATAGGCCAAGTGCTAGCATATCTCTGTGCAAGTTGAGAGCCACACAGGAGGCTGGGATGGTGGAGAATAGTGTCTTAACATGAATTTATAGGGGAACGGGTGCAGAAGTTGGATGCATCAAGCATCTAAGATTCTGCAAGATTTCTTTGGCCTGCAGCTACAGGGTCCCAGAGTATCAGCGCAGAGGGAAGGGTGTGTATGTGTGTGTGGGATGGAGAGGGGGTGTGTTCTGTGCATCCAAGCTGTGGAAAGCCAGCAGAAGCCCCTGGAAACTTCAGGAGTGGGGGGAGCATGGCCAGCTGCCTCCATGTTGCAGGTAGAGAGCACTGGAAATTCCAGGCTGGGGCATGGGGCATTGCCAGATTCTCAGGATGTCTCCTGGAAGCCCCTATAATCTTATGCGGGTGACCTGATCAGTGGAGCCCCAGTCACTCTGGAGCAAGGGCCACACCCAGCTGCAGTGAGAGGGAGAGCCGTGCACCAGGACCCGCATCTTCATGCACCCTCCACTCCTTCCGTGCATCCTCTGCTCCTTCATAGAATCATAGAAATCAAGGGCTGGAAAGGACCTCAAAAAATCATTAAGTCCAACGCCCCAGCTCTGGGCAGGAATATTGCTGAGATCAAATGATTCCAGCAAGATGCGTGTCCAGTCTCCTCTTAAAAACTTCCAAGGCTGGGGACTGTACCACGTCCTTGGGAAGTCTATTCAAGATTCTGGTCACCCTTACTTTATCCTTCCATCCATCCACCCTTCCTGCCTTTCTTCCATCCTTACAGCCTTCTATCACCTTGCAGCCAGACCCTCAGCCACCCATGGATGATGAGATCCCCATGAGCACTGTTGTGGACCGTGGAAGACCCTATCCTATCCTTATCTGCTACCCAACTCCCATCACACAAGTGGGATTACAGGGAGATAAGAGATCTCATCACCATATGGGGTGAGGAGGACATCCAGCACCAGATCCATAAAAGACAATGGACCAAGGATGCCTTCAAGTGCATTTCCCAGCAAATGCAGACGGGGCCACAAAAAGGACTGGGAGTAGTACTGCACCAAGACTATACATGGATGAATATCCAGTATAAGAGCATTCATGATGCCAACAAAAGGATTGGGGTCCAGAGGCAAACCGTGCCCTTCTATGAGAGGCTGCCCTGCTTCTTCACCAAGAACAGGACTGTCGAGACCATGCACACTTATGGCATCACTGAGGGTGGGGGTGGGAGGCAGTAGGAGTTGTCATCAAGGACTCCAAAGGAGGAGGAGGTGCAGGGAGGCACCAGGACAATGAGAAAACTAGTTGCCCGTGAAAAGGTCCCCCAGAGGCTACAGGGCAAGAGGTCAGCTGCTGGAGCTGCCCCACAAGGAGTCTGTCCCATTAGTTCTAGTCCCCCTATCATCACAAGATGTGGGAACTAAGTTGCACCTGCAGCTGGAGAACCCACATGAGGGAAATCCTGGATGCCTTCTGGGAGGGGAATGGTACTGACCACATGATGGCTGCAAGCTGCCAGAGTGGGGACCCAGGACAGGAGGAGTGGTGTGAGAAAGCCAGTGACCCATGTTCTGGGGAAGCAGAAGGGCCTTTGGTGATTCTTGCTTTGGTGGGCAAGGGAAGTGGGAGGAGGACTGGTGTCTAGGCAGCCTGACACCTGTGTCCTAGGGTTGTGGGCAGCACTGCCTGGGACACAGGGTCAGAGGAGCCCAGGTTGGGACCCATGGCCTGGTGCCAGGGCATGGACACTTGAAGCCCAACCACCCTAGTCATCTAGGGAGGGCTTCTGGTCCACAAAGGTGAAGAGGTAGTTGGCTAGGCCTTCATGAATATGGATTGCCTGCCTCTGTGTGGATCCAGCACTCCCAACATCAGTGGGGGTTCTCTCTTCCTTATCTCTGCACTGTGTATGCATGGACTGCCATGCCTGGTCTGTGTACCATGCCTCCTCTACCCAGGTTTCGCAGAAGACCTCCCCTGGTCTCACAGATGTTTTGGAGGACACATGCAAAGATCATGAGTTATGGATGATTCTTCTCATCCACCTGAAGGCACATGCTGGGAACCTGCCAATGTGCCTTGAGACAGCTGAAAGCACACTCCACCATCATGTGGCACCTGCTCAGGCAGTAATTCAAGTGCTCCTTCTGATGATTCATCTGCCCTGCATAGGACATCATCATCGAGGGCAAGATGTGGTAAGCCAGGCCCCCAGTGATGAGGGGAAGGATGATGATGGTGCTGATGATGAAATGGAGGAGCCCAGGAGCATAGTGGCCACTCACCATCAGACAGGGAGCAGGGAGTTGTAGAAGATGTGGGCATTGTGGGTGCTGTCTACCCAGCCATCAAGGATGTGGGTTAAGGGGCCTTGTGATCAACAGTACCCTGTAAGGTGATGGAGAAGGAGCCCTTGTGGTGGATGAATGCCTGGACTGGGCAAAGGATTGGAATTTGGGTACCATTCATGACCCCCACACAGTTGGGAAACCCCATGCAATGGAAGTCAGTGACCACCTCCTGAGGATTTATGAGGTGGATGAAATAGTTGGCCAGGATGTCCTGGATGACCAGGCACACATCCAAAATAGCCTTTCCAGCTGTTGTCTTGCCTATACCAAACTGTTTATCAACATAGTGGTAACTGATGTGGGAGGCCAGCTTTATGACTGCCATGGCTACCCACTTCTCCACAGTGAGGGGTGACTGCATGCTGACCTCCTGGCACATGATGTAGAGGCCAGCTGGGCAGCGATATTCATGAAAGTGGCCTGGTGCATGTGGAAGATCTGGACCCACTCGTTCATCATACCAAGTGCCCAAGATGATCTGCTCCCACCTGTCAGTGCTGGGAGCACTGCTAACCAGAGCTGGGGTTTGATGGTCTGTAGGTGGTACCAGAGCATCACCATGGAGTGCTGGGTGTCCATTAAGTCCTGGGTGGCCTCATTAGCCACATGAAAGTCAGTGGCCCAGGATACTTGGCAGGTGCAGTGTGTAGTGGGTGGCCCCACACAGAACATCTGGCTGTTGGCTCAGGGGCACAAAGCCACATGCCATGGTTACCAGCTGCTGTGTCATGTCCAAGTAGGTACACATGATATCTCACAGCCTGTAGTAAGCATCATGCAAGGAGACAAGCAGGACATGCCATAACTCCAAGGTCTGCCTGCTTGAGCTCAGACGGATGCAATGGCAGGGTGCAGGCAGGCTGGGACGTGGAGGCACATGCAACTCACAGTGGAGGGTGCTTGCTCTGGGGCTTTTCTGGAAGCCTAGGACTGGGTACTCGGGAAGGTCTGCAGTAACATGGCAGGGGGTTTGGCTGCTGGGTATGGCCAAGCAAGCCCAATCAGAGGTAGCCCAGGTACTCAACTTTGTTTAGTAGTCTCTGGCAGCCTGGGGAGCCTACAGAACATGCTGGAGGCATGTAGGAGTGTCCTTAACCTGCTTGCCTCTGCCAGTGCCTTGCCCTCATCCCCAGGATGAACGTATATACTGTTTACTACCACTCTAACCTAGTCCACTTACAGAAAACTGTGTAATTGAGATTGATTCCTCCTTGGGCTTTTTGAACATCTGTACTTAGCCAATGTGTATAAAATCCTCCTTTAAAACCCTTAGCCATGTTTAGGTAAGATGCTTGCTGTATCAAATATGGTGATTAGTCACTCTTGAATATGAGAGAGAGATTTCTGGCAGTAGAACTGTCTGTTTAACTGTAAAACCTAGGAGGCTAGAAAAAAAATCCATGACACAAAAATGTCTCTATATAGTAGCACACACACCAGATACTAAAAAGAACCTCTAAGCTGTCAAGAACTGCAAAATGATAAAAGGAGAAATGATGAAAAGGGAATGGCACCTTGCAGCTGACCGTATAAAAGCATAAATTCCTCCTGGGACTTCTGCATATAAAAGATAGGTTTCAGTACTTTCCTAAGAACACTGGATCACATTAACTTATTCAAATAGGAGGTCAGATCTCAATGTTTAGGTTTAAAGCTGTCCCACACACTCCCTGATAAGAAAAAATTGACAAATCACACTTTTGAATAAACTCATTTTAATCCTTTTCTTCCTTTTGAAGTTATAAAAATATCCTTGTCATGCGGTTACCATTGCATTTAATGGCTGTCATTTAGTGAAATGAAAAAATGATATCTGAGCATAATGCCTTCAAATATGGCTAATAGCATTTTACATGAGGAAAAATACTTTTATTTTACATGAATACAACTGTTGCTCCATTGAAACTTCAGCTTCTTCTCCTATTACAGTGGAACGATGAGGACAGATATAACTCTTTCCTCCTCACTTATGTAAAGAATGGGAAGACCTAACCCATTCATATTCTTAATGTTTTGTTTAACTCCCATTGAGGTTTAGGAAAGTTCTTGCCGAATTATTACCACTTCATTGTTTACAATACTGGATAAAAGTCATGTAAAATGTCTCAAACTATCCTATTTTGTAGATGATTCAACAAATGCCTTTTTAATCTCTTTTGTTAAAGGTAGCACTACCTCACAATCTTTTTTATAATTTGTGGCAATACCCCTGGATAAGTGGGCACTAATTAATGCTAAATTACAATGGAATGTATATGGAATTACAGGTGACATCCACATCAGCACCAAATGGGTTCATCATGATTAAACTTATTACCATTTCTAATTAACCTTGAGTGCCCCTGGACATAAAATGCACATCTACAGAATTGCAGGCATGATTTGCAGTGCTACTGAAAACAAATTTGATGTTCAAGAAATGGCCATGCAAAATAGTTAAAAGGCCAAGTCTGTGCTGAGCTGGCATGTGAAAGACTAGAGTTCAAGAATGTCAGACAGATTCCAGATCCTCTGATAAGGGAAATCAAGCATAACGCAGAGATAATAAACAAAGGTCTTTGGAAGGGTAAGTGTATTCGCTTCTCCACCCCAATGCATATTCCAAGCATTGCCTTTGCTAGTGTCTTCATTGAAGTGACACTAATAGGAGACTTAAAAATATATCTCATTCTCTTTGTGCCATGAATGCCTCTTCTGTGAAGACAAGAATGAAAAAAAAGAATTATAGTGTAAACAGAAGCTATTGATTCAGAATAAGCAATGGTAAATGCCTATAATTGAAGAAATGTTTGGCAATCCTTCCAAAAAAAGTAATACAAAAACCTAATTAATTTTAATCACAGATATTTTCACTAGTTCATTGAAGTATTTGGCTACCTCTGTGAAGAACTAAATTGGTATTTGCAAAAAATATGAATAAACTGTTATCCATATCTAACATTACTTTTGACAAGTATCTGAAATCTTCCCCCCCCCCCCCCCCC
>NW_017728998.1:15267946-15269423 GCF_001723915.1 Gavialis gangeticus | reverse complement strand
TCCCCCCCCCCCCCCCCCGCTTTCTGTTGTTGTAGCTCATGGGTAAAATTATAACAAAGAAAAGAAAAAACAGCAAATATGGGATGGTTCTGTCACAATGAAAGGGCCTTTTCTCTTGTATTAAATGTTTATACCCAGTGTATCGGAGGGTTGGATTATACCCAATGTATCAGAGGGTTGGGCAGTGGAGGGCAAGAAGAGGGCAGTGTGGACTAGATGCAAGAACCTATATTCACCTTGCTGAGCACCAATTATTTAAACAGGTCCCTTCCCATCTGACACCATCCCACTAGATACTCTACAAGCTTTCTATCTCTGTGAGTGGCCAGGTGGGGAGGGAGAATGTGAATGCTACACAGTCCAGGAGGAGACAACCACCTGTGCATGGCATTTGAGTAGGGAAGGCTTTGTAGCACATTCCCTCAGCATGGAATGTCTTATATTCCAGGGAGGAATAGCTTACTTTTTGCTTCTTACAGCCATTGAAAGAGGAAGCTAAGATAATGAAGCCATAATATATAGAGGCATATATAACATTTCTGTATAAATTTTGTATGGGCTGAGACCATATTGTTTGGACTAGAAGATCTGATGAGGACTAAGCATCTTGTAAATGCATTTATTTACAAGGATAGCAAGAGATGAACAGTAGTACAAATCTTCAAAGGATTGTGAGCTATCTGGAAGAAAGACTGTCTGTGGGGTATTCAGTTGTGCTGTGCCTTGTAGAGCTATTATATCATCTTAATTTTTTCAGCTGACTCCCATTGCAGGACATGGTAGAAAGATCAGGAGCATAAACTGATTATTCTTCTCTCATGTTCTTTGAAGCAGACTGCATAAAGAAACTGTTTTAACTAACACTTTAAATGCATAATGATGTACGCCAATTTTTGGCCCAGCTCCTCAAAGATATTTGGGTGCCTCCCTCAATAATGCAGTCTCCCAGTCTTTTTCCTTGTGAGTGGCAACAACTTTATACATCATAGACCACTGCCTGCTTGTGGCCAAGGCTAAGGACAGAAATTAAACAGAAACTGGTATAAGTGATCAGGAACTGGTTCTAATCTGTAACACAACAGAAGTTCAGTGGACATAAATCACTTTCAGAATGGCCAAAACTGGTTTAAGATAAACCTGGATGGATGTAGTAATAGACTTAACTGATTTAGGTTACATCTCTATTGAACTTTTGTCCTAGATCCCCTCCACATTTAAATTAACCCAGTCCCTCAACATCCCAGAATGCTTTGCACCTCCCAGAAGTGGGCAGGGTAGCCTTGGCCCAAGCTGTCTGGTCAAACTGAGCAGGAAGGCATGCCATAGTGCCCCCCCCCCCCCGCAAGCTTCTGGCCCAAGCTACCACAGGCATGTGACTGCATTTCCAGAATCAAAAGTGAATGTCTGTTCAAGTGAATGTTCACTTGCTTCAGTTCAATCTACACAGCTTAGGCTAACCTGCAAAGATTGAATCAGT
>NW_017728998.1:15253903-15262946 GCF_001723915.1 Gavialis gangeticus | reverse complement strand
GGGGTAGCCTTGGCTCAAGCTGAGTGGTCAAACTGAGCAGGAAGGCATGACAAAGTGCCCCCCCCCCCCCCGCAAGCTTCTGGCCCAAGCTACCACAGGCATGTGACTGCATTTCCAGAATCAAAAGTGAATGTCTGTTCAAGTGAATGTTCACTTGCTTCAGTTCAATCTACACAGCTTAGGCTAACCTGCAAAGATTGAATCAGTTCAGCCTCAGGCTTTTTCACTGTCTGTACTTAGTCAAAAGGTCTGAGGCATAATCACATAAAGATCCTTGTGTCTTCTCACATTGGAATCCCAGTGCGTATATCCCCTGGAAAATCTCATCACTACTGAACTTGGTGTTTGGCTATCTATCAAATACATTAGCAAAAATATGTATGGATAGGCCTTTTAATTAAAAGTAAGCATGGCTCATTTGTGTGCAAGGCTGGGTCTGAGTTGGATTATTTAAATCATTCACTGGAAGCTTTTTGCCTTGCTAAAACCTGAGAGCTCAAAATATGTGAGAGAGAAATTGGTCAAATTTTCATGGACTACTTTGCAGCAGTTTCAGTCTTACCCTACTACGTCACAATATCACATGCTTGTTCTTGCTTTCTCTCAAAAAATATGTACATATCTTATTTAAAAATGAGAGAGGGAGAGAGAGAGTGGGAAGGTCTTCCTTCCTTTAAGTACTTCCACCAAGTTTCCTTGTATGCAGTGGAGATGCTAGGTGCCAAAGAATTTCAAATTGGCTTATATTTTGAGAATTAAGCCATGCAATTTAAAATACAGCTTAATGATTTGGACTTCTACAGTGTTGCTCACTGAGGCTATGTACAGACATTCGGGGAGGTTGGGGGAGGTTAAATCATGTTATAAATGGCCACCTGCTCTCACAAAGTTCACCAAGGTGTGGACCTTACGCTAGTTAGGTGGATATATGTTAGGTGGAACTGTACAGGAATTCTGGACAGTTAGATCAGTCTAAAAATGGCCAACAAAAACTAAGTTAACTGTACTTCTGAGGTAGTGTAACCATAGGCGGTGGAAGGCTGGGGTTAATGGGGCTTACCTGCCCACTCCAAATGTGGGGCAGCAGTGGCAGGGCAGAGGGCTTCAGGGCAGTCCAGGTGTAGGCTCCAGGTGGCTGCGGTGGGGGAGAAGAGTGCATACAAACATAGACACACAGCCAGATCCTGCAGCAGCCTGGCAGTGTCCACAGCCACTGCCCACCACAGCAGGTAAGTCTGTCATGGGGAAGGAGTATAGGGGGCCAAATCGAGGTGCCCATGGTGAGGGAGGGAGTGGGGCAGAGACAGAGGGAGGGGCTGGGATTAATGGGGTGGAATGCTCAGAGCCCAGGCAGCTCATCCAGGGGCACGAGGCAGCTCCCGCTGCTGTACACGCTGTAGCAGAAGCCCAGAAGGGCATGTGCCCTGCAGGTCTTCGTGCGTGGTGGAGGCATCTGCCACTGCTGGCTGGGCTGTGCCCCCCCTGCTGCTGCCCCAGAGTGGTGCAATGCCATGTGCCTGCCACACACAGGACACAGAACCCAGGCCATTTCTGTGAAGAGTTCCAGGGAAGTGCCTCCACTGGGGTGTGCACGGTGGCAGGAGTGCCCCTGGATGAGCTAACTGGGCTCTGAATATCCCACCACCTGCCCCAGCCCCAGGGTCCCATTCATCCCAGCCCCTGCTCTTGTCCCTGGCCCTGCCTCTGTCCCACTCCCTCCCTCACCATGGAGGGCCTCAATTTAGCCCCCCCATGCCCCTTCCTCATGACAGACTTACCTGCTGGCAGGGAGAAGTGTGTACATGCACGTAAGCATGCACACACTCAGCCCCCCAAATAATATTTTATCCCTCTGCCTATGAGTGTAACTTAGCTCAGGTTCAGTGAGACTGATTTAACTGAACTTCTGTATAGTTTCCAGCATAGCCCAAGGCTAGGAAAGCCCAGCCACTGGACCCAGCAGTAGGGCTGCACTTTTCCTACCCCTTTGCTAACACCAAGCTATATTTAGCACCCCTGCACCCCTCTACAGACCAGCCAGCCATCTGCCCAAGGCCACCAAACCTCACATTCTGCAAGCCACCCCCAGAACTGGTTTTACTGGCATTTGCTGATATTCAGAGCCAAGCAAGTAAGTTGGTGTGGAGGGAGAGGCAGGCAGGATGGAGGGGATAAGTTCATCAGGGGATTGTTTCTTGGGGAATTTAGGGGGTTGAGGTAGTTAAAAATAAATCCTGGTCCCAGGGGGTAGGGGAGAGACCAAACCATCTACCCAAGCCCCTCCCCCAGTGGATCCTGCAAGCCCCACTGGTTCCCCAAAACCTTCCCAGACCACAGAAACATCCCCACAGAACTGACCTTCCCCCCTGATCTACCCGTAGTCTCTGAAATCCACCCCCTGGAATCTGCATGCCCCTCCCCCCAAATCTCCCAACCCCCTGCCAGTCTTTCATCCTGATTTACCTTAAATGGGGTGGCTATTCTTAACCTCCCTGAATGTCTTCACACTGCCTGAGATGACATATACCTTTAGTAACTACAACTTGTACACAACAGTGTCACAGGGCTGCACATTTGAAATCTTAAACTACAGTACTGTTTTCCAAGGTAATATGTACCTTCTGTGGCTGCAAATATAGGATAAAGGGATTTGCTTTTCATCACAGGAAAAATTAAATTTTAATTGGCTGTTAAAACACAAATGTCAAAAGCAAATCTTCAAGCCATGGTTGTGATCCTCTCACATAGGATGTTATATCCCTATTTAAATGTAAATTAATTCTTTTCTTCATTTTAAATATATTTTTCACAGAACATATTAAAGTGTTTTTTTTTTATTATGCTGTGATATATCTATACAGAAAAGTATATTTGATAGGATAGGCAGGTCTAGTTTCAGGTTTCATATGAGAAGCTTGTCTTTGTGTCATTATATTTGATTTCTCTGTTTACAATATCTGATAATCTTGCTAGTGAATTTAATTTCTTAAGTAAAATAGGTTGTAAGACTATATGCTAAACTGAACACAAGCCAGAATGTAGGACACATGATTCACTGAAAGATGACTATTTCTTTAGTTGGTATAAATTAGCAAAAGCCCCTTGACCTCTGTGGAGCTATGTAGTTTACCCTAGTGTTGTAGCTGGACCTAAGAATTTTTCCTGCTTCATTTTGTTTCCTCCATCTTGTGCTCACCTGTCTTTAAAAAGTGTCATGACTTAAAATTGACTGATTGCTATTTAGTCAGTACATGATTTACGAATGGAAAATAAAATATGGCATTTTAAAGTTTGTAGGAATGCAGACGTGAACATAATGATTTAGTTTCATTCAATTATCATTCAAATATGGCATGTAATTGTAAAACTTATGGAACTATGAAAGTGGAAATTTATAATGATGCAGTCTTAATTTCATTAATTTAATGCATAAAGCAGATATTACAGCAAGACAGACGTCAAATTAAAACCTCTCAGAGTCTAATTAGCCTTAGAAGTCTCTTATGTCTAATTTATATGGCTGTCATAATTAATTTAAATACTGATTTCAACCTGGCCACGATGAGGAAAACACTCCATTAACTAACAGCCTTTAAAGAAACATAAAAATAGGACACATTTTTGCAACCATGGTTTAATTTGCGTGAAGGCCTCTGTTTGACTTTGCTGAACTAGGACTGCATTAAGGTATGTTAGATAAAAAATCACCTGAAATGTGAAACAGCAGAACCAAAGGATATACTATGAAGGTTGCTTTAATGAAGCTAGCTGAACTGAAGAGAGACAAAGCACTAAAATGGAGATTTCAGTGATACAGCAAATTTATTATTTTTTTTTGTATACACATTTTTATGGGTAGGGCTTTGAAAGCCTGTATCTTTATGGGAACTTAGGTGCCTTTCTTCTTCTCTTGGGCTAAGTACAGATGTTCAAAAAGTCCAAGCTTGAATTGATTCAATCATTTCAGGTTAGTCTAACTTGCATCGATGAACCAAGTTGCAAGTGAATAGACATTTACTTTTGATTCTTGAAATGCAGGGACATGCCTGCAGTGGCTCAGGCCAGAAGCTGGGGGGGCACTAAAGCAAGCCCTCCCTTACCTTCCACAGTAGCCAAGGGAAGCCAAACTTAAGTGGGGGAGGCATGGCCAGGCCTCAGCAGGCCGGAGTATGATTGGAGAGGGGTTTAAACCCCTACCCTGGCCTTCAGAGCCCCCAGCCAGGGTGTGCCTGGAGGGAGAGGAGGGAAGCAGCCCTTGCCAGGCTTTTTCGAGGGTGGTGGAGAGAGCATTAGCAGACACCAGCTGGCACTGAGCAGGAGAGCAGGGGCATGGCCAGAAAGGGAGAGCCCTGCCTGCCACAGCAGCTCCCTGACAGCCTGGCTCAGCCAGGTGTATGGAGCCAGAAGCACAGTTTTTTTTCCCCTGCCCCATAGCAGGGCCCAGCCCTGAGGCAGCACCTTTCCACCCCAGTCCCATGGTGGGGGACGAGGAGGGGGAGAACCCTCCATTAGAGCTAGACCCAACTGCTGAGGCAGTGCCACACAGAGCCACCTGCCTCCCAGCAGGGGAGGAGGAGGAGGGAGAGGGCTCCTTGACAGCCCCGCCTGGCCTAGGATCACCACCCCTGTGGCACAGCCTGACCCAGCACTGCCACCCACTTAGGGCTGGACCTGGGACTGCAGGGGTAAGCTGGGGAGAACGGAGGTAGCAGGGCTTGGAGAAGTGGCAATAGGAGGTAGAGGAGCTTGGGGAGCCATGGCCACTCCAAAATTCACCTTAGCCCCTGTAGCAACCCCTCCAAACCCCACTGCTGCCACACACCCTGCACAGGCTCCAGCAGCTCTGTCTGCCCCTCTCCTGCCTGCAGTGCAGCCCCTTCTCAGCCAGCCAATCAGGAATAGGCTTACAGTACCCAGGACACCATGGGGTTGCTCCCCCTGTCAGGATCCCTGTCAGACATGGCCAGATGGCAGCCTGGCATGGCACTCTGAAGAGAGGTAGGCAAGGTCCTCCCTCCCCTCTCCCCCAGGGGACCCCAGCCACGGTCTACCTGGCTGGGGCACAGAAGCCCTTGTCAGGGGGCACTCAGCCTATGTGGGGGTAAACTGAGGAGGCATCAGCCACAGCTGCCAAGCCCCAGTTGAGGTCCCCTGGTGGGAGAGGGGAGGGAGGGGGGAATAAGTCCCATCCCTTCCCCCTTTGCCTGAGGGGGTCATGCCAGGCTGGTGTCTTGCCACACCTCAGCCCCTGTTCTGGCCAGAGTGCAGAGGGGCAGGGCCAGCCCTGCTCTCTGAAGCAGAGAGCACATCCCAGCCCAGGGCTGCAGAGTATGCTGGGGGACTGTGATTTAACTTAAAGCAGGAAAGGGTCTTGGATAGACTGGTTTGACCTCAAGCAGTTAAGTCTGATACTACATTCAACCAGGTTTATCTTAAACCATTTTCAGCCATTTTGAAACTGGTTTATGTGCACTGAACTTCCGTTCTGTTACAGGTGTAAACCAGTTGCTGATCGCTTAAACCGGTTTATATGTAACTTCTGTCCCCAGCTTTGGATTCTGCACTCAGATCTGAAAATGAACTTAGCTGTCTAACATGAGATCTTACGTGATTCAGGCTAGGAACAAATGTTGCATTCATACCAGGACTAAATGCACCTGTGTTTGTCCCAGGACAGAAAGTCCTAGAATCAGGATGTATACACATCACTCTTCCAATCAGGATTTACTTAACATTGAATGTACTGCAGCTTTTCTGCCACTGATTCAGCCATTCACATGCACTTCATGATATCCTGGGACAAACCATCATCACTTCCTGTCCCAGTAACATTTTTGTTCCAGGCAGCAGGCATGGATGGCTGAACATCAAACTTTGTCCTGAGAGAAGACGGTTTCTCCCAGCACAACTGCAATGGTATCTTTTGCCTCGGGGGCATATCCCATAAATGACTTTAGAACCTAATTAGGTAAAGTAGAGGTGTCTGCATTTAAAAATGCGATTAAAAAAAAAAAAACAGCTCTCAGCTGCTCCCTAACCCTGGCACTGGCTAAACTCACTAGATCAGTGGTGCTCAATCAAGCTTTTGGCCTCATGGGCCAACTGAGTAGTGCAGGGCCAGTTTCTCAGCTAGATTGAGTGCTGGACTCCAGGACTGGCTTTTGCAAAGTCCTTTCTTAGGGAATGCACACTGATGCATTTAGAGCTATTTCAGAATAGGAGCTGCTGATTGGGAGTGCATAGTAGGTCTTATGTTCTAACAGTTAAGTTTGCATAACCCACAAGCAATACAAATGTAACAGAACTGCTCCAACTTGAACTCTGGATGAAGGAATGGTAAAACTGGATTTGTTTTGCTATGTGTGTATTGTTCCTGGTTTGTGCACATAGAACTACTGGAGCATAGCAGCTACTTCACGGTTTGAAACAAGAGTTTCCCATCCACCTTTGAAAGGAGTCCAAATGTACACTTGTCCATATCCTTAACCACTTAATTCCCTTGTTGAATTGGAGAGGGAGCATGGATGACCCTTTTATAAGCGGGGCAATGGTTCCATTAGGTAACAGGCCACCCAGGGACTGGGCAGTGCAATGCACTTAAATACCTTTAAGGATCTGGTTTAACATCTTTTTTAAAAATAAGCAATCAAATATTATATGAATCATAAAGAGGATGTATATAGACTTTTCGCAGTAGCTGTAGGGAATAAGATTAAAAGTAATGGCCTCAAACTGAAGCAAAGGAAATTTAGGTTGGAGATTGGGTAGCACTTTCTGACTATGAGAGTCATCAAGCATTAGAATAGCCTACCTAGAGAGATTGTGGAATCCCCATCACTGGAAATTTTTAAGAGTACGTTAGACAGATACTTGGCTGGGATGTTTTAGTAAAGGATGATCCTGCCTTAAATAGGTTCTGAATTAGATGATCTCATGAGGTCACGTCCTGTCATTTTTCTGTGATCTTATATCATCATCTCTCCGCTGACATCAACATGGTTAAAATAGTGGAAAGTGCAGAATCACCATGGTGAAGCAGATCCTGGGCAGAACAGATTCTCTATTAGCACTGTATGGCTGAATCCACATGAGCAGGGGTGTGCTCTTGCAGCAACACAAATAGTAGCAGCAAAAATTTGCACACCTCCTCATGGAGTTTTGCAGTGGGACATTGTCCCTCTGGCTCAGGTGCAGCTGTGCTTTGAGATGGGGGAGCAGGCAGCCCTGGGCAGGCTGCTTCCCTTTCTGTGCACCTCAACACAAAGGCTTTGCTGTGGAGCCTTCATGGTGACTCACCCCATATCCCAGCCAGCCACTCCAAAGACATTTGTGGTGCCACAAACCACACATTCCTGCACATCTGGATCCAGCCTGAGTCCTAAAAACTCTGATTGCATGAGTCACAGAAGATATCATAAAAACACAGTTGAACTTCACTTGAAAACAGACTGGTCCGCATCCTGTCAAGCCTCTAAAGCACTTTTGATTTAGGCCATTCGGAAGCCTAATCCTATTAAACCTAAAGTACCTAACTTCCCCATTTTGTCAGTGGGTAGCCTAGTGCGTCTTCCAAATCCCAATCTTATTGCACTTCTTGGAAGTGACTAAGTACTCCTTTTTGGGAATAAAAAGGAAGCAGTCTGGTTGCCTCCGAAGGACAACCCTTTTCAGCCTGTTGCTCTTGTTGTGTCGTGGGGAGGTGCATATTATATCAAATGGACCACTTATTGTATAATTTACCTCTGTCTCTAAGGTGCCACTCTGACCTACTGTCTCTTTGTCAGCTAGTCTTTCTGTTCAAAGTAACTAAGTAGGGAGACATTCATTAAGAATCCCATGCACACCAAAGTGCCTAATAAAGGAGGAGAAATTTCCAGTACAGTTTGATAAAACCAAGGAATCTGGCAGTGATCTGCTCCATCCAGTGTCTGAGTTTTAACAGATCTTCACCATGCAGTGAGAGCCTCTGCACTACACACTGGCTCAACTAAGTGGATCTTGCAAGATTCTCTTGAACATAGTTTCCCACAATAGGTTTTACACAAATATCAAGTCAGTCAAAAAGCTTGTACAGCAAATCTCTCTTTCACTGTACCTCCCATGTATATTTTAAAGCATGAATGTATATCCATATTATGTGTAATATTGACTACTCAGGGCCTAGAAAAAAATTAAGTGCATAGTGCATTCATTTTCAGAATGCCAAAGACCAGCATATGTAGCTATTCATCTTTGAAATAAATGTTTTACTGTCTTATGTATAAATAATGTCACCCATTCCCTTAAAGGAGATTAAAATATTAGAGTGAACTGTGAAAAAACAGTTGTAAAGTAAAGTTCAGCAATTCTAGTGTAAATCCCTTACATTTCAGCACATCGTAAGTGCTGTAAAAGCAGCACAATGCTGAAAATGTGAGAAGTCTGATCAAGTCTGTGTCTATGTAGAACAAGAAAATAGATGTCTTCACCTGCAGGAGAACACCTCTCTGAATCTTTCCTGTAGAAGTTGTTCTACTGTAATTCATTAAAACTTAAATTTTGGACCATAAGACACTGCTCAATGGCAAAGGCACTTATCCAGGATGTGGGAGAGCTGGGTGGAAGACTGTGTTTCAGTGATCCACCTTAAAATCCTTTACAAACCAAGGGTGAAGCCAGTCTCATGAGTGGTGAATGACCTATATTCAAATATTTACTTCATCAATCTTCACTTGAACTCATGGTTTTCAGATTAACTTACTTATAGCAGTACTAGCAGGTGAAGGGTGGTTTATTTTGGGGGGGGGGGTGCACACCCATGTGCACATACTTGCTGATACAGGCACTAAAATGCCTAGTTTGTGATTTATATTTAAGGTGCAAATTAAGGGGGAGCTCGGGGGGCTGATCCCTCCATAAGAGAAGAGAGCCTCCCTGTAAGATTTGAAAATTATAACCTGGGGGAATCTCCAATCAGATTGCTCCTTGATTTAGGTGGACTTGTTAATCAATGAAATATTTACTTATTTATTTATTTTTGCAGCCCCTCCCCTCCCCTCCCCTC
>NW_017728998.1:15232030-15253773 GCF_001723915.1 Gavialis gangeticus | reverse complement strand
CCCCGCCCCCCGAGTCAAAGTGTAATTTAAACCCTGGTTATGTTGAGGCTTAGGCATGAGTGATGTTGTAAACTCAGAGCTAACAAGAGAGAGAGATTGTTTATTAACATTTGTGGTAGTTTCTGGTAGTTTACTAATGACTTGATAGAAACCTTCTTGAGCAAGTTCGCAGACAATGCAAAACTGGGAAGGACTGTAAAAATGTCAGAGAATGTGAGTGCAATTCAGAAGGATCTCAAGAGATTGGAAAATTGGGCTAAAGCTAGCAAGATGAAGTTCAATGCAGACAAATGCAAGGTGCTTCATCTCAGGAGGAATAATCAAAACCACAAATACAAAATGGGGGACACCTGGCCAGATGGCAGCTCCATGGAAAGAATTTGGGAATCTTTGTAGACCAGCGACTCGATACGAGTCTGCGGTTTGATGCAGCTGCACAAAAGGTGCATGTGGTTTTGGGCGTCATCAATAAAAGCATTAAATAAAAGCATTAGGTGCAAGACACGGAAGGTGATGGTGCCTCTCTACTCAACACTGGTTAGGCTTCATCTGGAGCACTTTGTGTAGTTCTGGGCTGCATATTTTAAAAAGGATGTGGAGAAGTCAGAGATGGTCCAGAGGTGGACAACAATCAAAGAGCTCGGAAGAAGAGTCATATGAGGAGAGGCCAATGTTCAGCTTGCGGAAAAGGAGCTTAAGAGGGGACGTGATAGCAGTCTGTCTTCAAATACTTGAGGAGCTGCCATAAAGAAGAGGGAAAGCACTTTTCCTCTCTTGCTGCATAGAGGAGGCTTGAAGTTTAAGCAAAGTAAATTGAGATTGGAAATCTGGGAAAAAAACGGCTTCACTGTAAGAATAGTGAGGCGGTGGAATAGAAGCCTAGGGAAGTTGTGTGGACACTCCATCACTGGAGGTGTTCAAGAAGAGGTTGGACCACTGCTGGTCAGGGATGACTTAAGGGGAAGACTGGGAGCAGATGAGTACAAGAGGTACCCACTGGCTAAAGAGAACAAGGGCTCACTTTGGACCCCAGGGTAACCTCTCTTAACACAAATATAATGCTATCAAGGTATGGCAAGTAAGGAGCTGGACTGGGGGTAGAAGTCTCATGTCCACCAGGGGATATCAATGGCCACCCCTCAGGTGTGGTCCTGTAACAGATGGATACAGATCTCTCTCTCTCTCTATGTCTCTCTCTCTCTCTCTCTCTCTCTCTATATATATAAAAACAGAAATATACATCTGTATCTATATCTACATCTATATGTCTATATATAGATAGAGAGGGAAACTTCTAAGTCATGAAAGAAAGGAGACATTATATAAATTTATGTGAGAAGCCATCAGAAGCCTCTGCTCATGTGTCACTTCCTATAATGCTTTTCTTAAAATTAGAGATCACATGCAAATTTACATTTTTAAAGAGACCATGCAGTGGTGAATAAGATAATTGTATGAAAATGAAGAGTTATAAAAAGCCATGGCAACATAATAAGACAGTCATATAAGACTAATTATCACTTTTTGGGCTTACAATAGCTGTCATCTTTTCTTGCTGAAAATCAGAACGCTAAACACCAGAAGAAAAGGGGAAAACAATAACAACTGCAGAAGCATGTAAAAGAGCTATTTTCTGCCTTGCTAGATGTAATAAAGAGCTTGCATATGAATAGTCATTCATCATGCAAATGAATGGAGTCATTTGTTAAAGTTTGTGTTTCACAGAAATGAAAAGAAGCTAAAAAAAAATCTCTTCATTAAAATTTAGGCAAGATTTTTCAATTTTACATTTTTCTTTTCAAATTACTTCCCTTTTAGGGTTCCTAAGAAAAATCATGATTTCTTAAATGTTTCTTTACTTTTCTCTTAGCTCACTTTCTTGCTACTGGAATGGATTTTAGCTGCTATAAATTGATGCAAGTCCTTTAATTTCACAGGAGCGACAAAGCTTTACACTAACTGGGGGTCTAACCCTCTGTAAATAACTGATCAGTTCAGCTTGAAAATTTGCTTTCTGTAAGGGTTCACAAGAGTAAAAGCCTCAGTTATTCATTAACTGGAATAACCAGACAAAGTGAAGACCAAATGCAAATAGGGCTGATATGTAGTCATTTTTTAAACTACTAACAAACACAGGCCATTTAAAAAATAAAAGATTAATCTAATTCTGTTGTTTTAGGGAAAGTAAAAAAAAAAAACAAAAACCCTGCAGGATAAAAGTAATCATGAGAGTTAGTTGTGGAAACATCAATCATGGGTATGTTTGTTATACCACTTGTGACTTTAAATGCAGCTGTTCTAATACTGTGCAAGCACCTAAGAACTCGAGGTAAGATTTGGTTGAGCTAAGTAAGCATCCAAACATTCAAGTTTTTATTCAAACTTCAACTAATGTTCTAATGTGTATGGAGCCTCTCTTCTGGTTGAGCGTATATGACTCCTTCTCTCCCCTCCACCCATAACTGTTTTTTAAAATAAACTTGGGAACATTTTTAAAATATCAAATCCTCATCCATAAAGCAAGAATACAGATTGTTTCCCTTCCATGTACTGGCAGAAATGAGCAACAGCTTTTTAGCCCCAACTTTAAAGTTCCCCCCAAGTTGAATGTGAGCCTGTGCCTCTGGTTTTACCAAATGTTTCTTGTCCAGAATCAGCTGATCATGCTGGCTACATGAACAAATGATCAAATGTTTCCCTTTTTTTCTGGTAGGAAAAATTTCCTAGAGATCCCCAAACAGACATTTGAAGGTAGCAACTCTCCTGATAGGAACTGAATGTCTATACATGGCCTCTGTTGCATACAACTCAGTATGCAAGTTACATAAATCACATAGATTTTGAGTTTGGAAGGAACACCTAGGAGGAAATGCAGACTAGTACTATTGCAGTAAAGGGAATGCAGGAAAATAAGAAATCGTAGAAAAATTAAATTATTTATTTAATTGACTACGGCAAGTTTCAAGGCTTTCTTTATCCTAGTTATAATGCATATGAAAAACTGAAGCTCACTTCTTTATCACTGACATGACCTCTCTCCTAAAGCTATCAGCATTTCAGATTTGGGCAATATTTCAATCACACAGCAAAATGCTGCAGGTAGGGTATATAAAAATTCCTTTGGTGTATTCTTGTGCCTTCTTGGCTGTAGTGAATCTGACAGCCTGCATTGTTACAGTTGTCATGATATACATGAGAAGTGTTCTGTGCAGGATCATCAGGGGGTTGTGGCATTTGTAATCTGCAAAAGGGAGGAAAGAAACCCCACATACTGAAAATCTGTTAAATAAAGAATTTTGGGAGCCTTTCAAAGTGTTGGAACACAAGTTTTAAAATGAGACGTTAAGGTAATATTGAAAATGCAAGTCAGCAATGCTTAGAGTTTGAGAACTAAGAGTGAATATATGAATATATTATTTCCTTAGCCTAGATGCTGCTGTGCATACTTCAGATATACTTTTGAATTTAAATAAAAAAAATTGCTCATCAGTTTAAATAAACAGATATAAATATTTTAATGTTCAAGCACAGCCTTTTCATATCAATTAGGGATAGGTCAAAGCAAGGGTATGGAATCAGAAGCCACTCATAAGAAGTGATGTGGAGAAAGGATGAGGTTTGGACTTCAAGATCAGAATCCACAACGCAGTTTGAGTTGCAGGTTGGACCCTGATGTGAAAAGGGCTAAGTACAAACAGTCAAAAAGCCTGAGGATGAATCAGTTCAATCCTTGCAAGTTAGTCTAAACTGCATAGATAGAACAGATAAGCAAGTGAACAGATGTTCATTTTGATCCTGGAAATATAGCCACATGCCTGCAGTGCCCCAGCCAAAAGCCAGAGAGGGCTACAGTACACCTCCCTGCTGGACTGGAGCAGACAGCTTGGGCCAGGCCTAGCTCACCCACCCTGCAAAGCGGGGCTTGTGGGGAGTTGCAAAGCATCCCAGGATTCTGGGGGACTGTGAGTTAACTTACATGTGGAGGAGATCTGGGACAGAAGTTCAATAAACTGATTTAACCTAAATCAGTTAAGTCTGATACAACTTCCATCCAGGTTTATCTTAAACTAGTTTCAGCCATTTTAAAAGTGGTTTATGTACACTAAACTTCTGTTGTGTTACAGAACTGAACCAGTTTCTGATCATTTATACCAGTTTATGTGCAACTTCTGTCCCTATCCAAGGTGCCCTTTTCTGCTTTGGGTTAGGATGCATATCCCAAACCCCAGAGGAACAGGTCTTTTCGCAAGTGATTAGTCTAAAATAGTAATTAGCTCATGAGAAAGAGGACTTCATAAGAAACGTGGTCATTAAATGAATGTTATACAAACCCACATGAACTTAGTCCATGTGTCATTTAAGTATTTTTCCAAATTTTTCACTAAAAATTACTTGGGGGTGTTAAAACTCTGTATACTGAAGTCTGCAACATGGGATACCAATATGCATAAGCTGCAATCAGCTTGGTTACCAAAAGCACACCAAGTTTTAGGTCTTCATAGCTAGAGCTAGTCAGATTTTTACGGAGCTGTTAAAAATAGAAATGTTTTATGAAAATGCCTAGTTGCAATGAAATACTGGTTTGCCTGCCAGCTCATTTGATGGGTTCCTGGGGGCTCAGCTCTACCTTGGGGACTATTCTTGAGTGAGAGACCCCATGGCTTCTATGCCTTTTTCTGCCACAATGCTGAGAACCTGGGAATCATGGGAGCCCTCACTGTAGCAGGGCTTGGCTCTTAGCTCCATAGCAGGGACCCTCAAGGTCTGGTGAGTCCTAATTTGAACTAAGCTCAGGTTTCCAGGCTTACCCTATCACAGCTGGGATCCAAGAGTCTTGGCTGACTTTTTTTTCAATGTCTACAGCTCTGGGACATTGTCACTCCCTGTCTCCTACAGCTTGGGATTCAGCAATCAGAAGAGGACCCTGGATGCCATGTCAGTGTTTGGAAGCCTTGGGGTCTCTGCCATGGGGGCAGCCTTCATGGAAGACATGGGAGGATTCTTGAAACCCTGGCAGCTGCAGACCTGAAATGATAAGATTTTTGGTGGAGAGGGAAGTTCACTGCTTTCCACTGAAAAGCAGAAGTGAAACAGATCAGCCTGGTCTGTTTTAAGAACTGCTATTCACTAGTAGGTAGCAGTTAAACTGAGCAAACTCTTGTAAACAGCTGCTGGGGTTCCTGGGGATTACGTTTCATTCCAGAAACACCCTATTTTGTTTTTGAAACAAAGGATCTTGCCAGATTTCCTTTCAGCAATTTTGTGGTTTTGGCCTGACTCAGGATGAAAAGTATTCCCCAAACTGAAAAAGCTATCATGGAACAGAATGTTATTTTCCCAGCCATTTCTACTTGTAGCACTCCAGAAAAGTGCTAATGACATCAAGAACCCATTTAAAGCAGTGTTCAACCAGTGGAAATAATTTCACATTGCCCCTAGTTGAAGCATCAGATTAAAGTGTAAATTGCACTCCCGTTGTCTTTAAAGCTGCTAGTGGCAATACACAAGAAAATGGTCTGGTGCACATTTTCTAAAACTCCTTTAGACTTTGGGCTTTCACAAAGAAGCTCCAAGTCCCAGCCTCACTCCACAGCCCAATTCACTGCATGACATATTGAGCTGCACTGCATGGAACACTTTATTTTAGCCACTTCTATGGCAGTTGCCTTTAGCTGTGTACATGCTCTGTAATGCTGTTGTTCTTGTCCATTTTGTCAAGAGCTGGATGTGTTTGGCTTGCTGTAGAGCTGTCTTCTGTCACTCACTCATTTCCTGCCTTGTCAAGTAATTTAATTTGCCATTAACCCCAGGCTTCCAACAGAAACCTTTCTAAATATCATTGCATCTTTCCATCCAAACTCCTTTTCACTTTAAAGAAATATAGTATTGATGAGAAATTAATTTGGAAGATCGTTGGGGATTAAGAAGTTATTTTCTTACCTCCAAAACATTATTGAATCTGTGTTTCCCTTGTAATGCATGCACATTTTAAAAATAGTGCTGGCTGAAAATAATTGTGCAACAAATTATACAAACATTGTTTCCTTTTCTCTGTTCATGAACTTTCTGTAAACAGATAAGTATTTTGTCTTCATTCCTCCTTCAAAGTTCTTTGTCAAAAGATCTTTGACTTGACACTATTGTTGAATGCTTCATCTTAAGAAGTCAGTGTTCAAAGTTAAACAGTAAATTGGTTAGTTAGAATTGAAGACAGTGTTGCTGTGATTCTGAACTCTCAGTGGAAGAAAATAACCTAGAATTAGGCTTCTGAAAACTCTTGTGCTCAAATGTTACTTCAGTAAATATTCTTCAATATTCCCTGGTAATTTATTGTTCCTGGAAACTTTTTCAGCTACAACTGTTTGCTAAAGCACAGGTATAAAGTGAATGCAGAAGGGATCTAAACAGGGTTCATGCTTATGTGTTAACGTCAGTTTTGTAAAATGGTGCTGAACTGCAGCAAACATACAAAACAAGATAGTAGCTGAATCTCCTGTCCCCCAAAATATCATATGGTTCCCAGTCTGATTTTTCATTTGTTTAGTGTTGTCATCTTCTTGAGCAGCAGTCCACATTCTATGATTGCAGGTATTTTGTGATATCTGCCTTAGGCTGCATACCAACATTCATTTCTACCAAAATAAATTTCTTCCAGTAGAAAAATAGCCCTGGACTGGGAATGTATAGACATTCCTCCATCTCTGTGGCTGCAGGGTTTTGCAGGAACCTGGACCACCCTGCCTCAAGAGCAGACACAGTAACTGAGTCTCCCTTGCCTCAGAAGGGGATAGGCTGCTAAGTGGTGCTTGGCAACAGCTACCACAGACAGTAGAAGGGTTCCAGCCCCTGGAGAATGTGCCCCTTCCATTCCAAAAATCAGCTCGTTGGCAGGAGGGGGGCATTCAAGCATGGTGGGAACCCCCACAGGATGAAAGTCCCACTCCTGGCAGTCTTGTGAGCTCACATGACAGGCTGAGGGGAGGGAGGGAATGGAAAGTATTCAAACTGTTGAAGGGCTCCAGAAGTCTTGCCGCAAGGGCATGTCAGCCTGCCTCACCCTGCAGTGGTCCAGGCAGACCTAGACCAGTGTGGACTGTGGCAAAATGCCTGCCTCACCCTGCACTGGAGCTCCAGCATGAGAAGCAGGGGAGGGAGCAGGGGAGGGAGCACCTCCTGGTCTCTGAGATGGGGTGGAGTAGCTGCACCCCACGTCTTTTCCAAATCAGTAACCCCAGCAAGGTATAGGAGCCTTTTGCCTGGTTCCACTCCTCCTGGTCCCATTCAGTCTCCCAGGAATTGAAACCCTGGTTGCTCCCTGGGTTATGTTTCTCTCAGGGGCCACGCTCCCATGAGCAGGAATGTGCAGTTTGAGCCTTTTGAGGTGGCACAAAACATATGCAGCATGTGCTAATCTGTTGACTGCACTCCATATTTCCAGTGCAGGGGTAAAATTAGATACCAGGAAATCCTGGTATCTAAAAAAAAAAAAAAATGCACCAAAAAAAGTGGCCTAGTCCATGTGGCAGTAGTGTACAGGTGCCCAAAGCTGGAGTCTGGTTGTCCAGAGCCACACTCTGGCTACCCACCAGGCTCCATGCACCTGGATCACTGCTTCTGCAGGCCCAGGAGGCCCTTAGGACACTAGATAAGGCTTCTGGGGCCAACCCAGGTGCTGGCTGCACCTTCCCCTTCCCCACCTGGGTAATTTGCTGCACACACAACACATGTGCAGGGGCATGCTGGGAACAAATAGCTGGGGACAAATATGTACTGCTGCTATTTGTCCCCAGGGAAATGCTTGTGTATGATCATGGGGATGCACTCAGAGGCCACATCCAAATGTACATAGATGTTTGATTCCCCAGCAACAACTAACAATGGTGCACCTTGTGCCACTGCTAGTTGTTCCCAGGGAATACCCATACCATGCACATTCTGGAGCATGGCAAGTTACCCCAGGTAGGGCAGGGGAGGCTGGAACCAGCACTGGGCTGGCCACAGCAGCCTTACCTGGGCTCCTGGGGGCCTCCTGGGGCTGCAGCAGCAGTGATCTGGCTGCACAGAGCCTGGTCAGCAGTGGATCCAGCTTTGGGTGGTACACATTGCTGCTATGTGTGCAGCTCTGCCTTTTTTCTCCATGGGTTTTTTTGATCCCTGAATATCCAGGGGTCAGAAAACCCCTCCGTGCTGCCCCCTTGCAGAGCAGAGAACTGTGGGAGCAGGAAGACCCAAAGAGAAGCGACCCACAGAAGGAAGTCCTCTGAGGGTCCCTGGGACAGTGGGGGAAGCTGGGGCAAGAGCACCTCACTGGCTGAGAAGATTCCCCACCTACCTCCAGCAGTGACAGTGGCAGCAGAGGTATCAGGAAAGCAGCAGGAGCAGCAGCGACCCCAATACATAAGTTCCTGCTCACTCTGCATTGGCAGGGATGCAGGAACCACTGGCATAATGGGAAGTTGGGTGCCAGCAGGGGAGCAGTCAGCGGCCACAGCATGGGGCTGGGGCTGGGAGCAGTGTGGTGCTGGAGGTGTGATCTGTGGCTGCAGTGCAAAAGAGCTGAGTGGAGCCCAGACCAGGGAGGTCAGCAGAGCCTGGGACCTTGACGGTACACACACAGGGAGAAACTACAAGAGCAGCAAGGGTCGAGGAGAGCTCCAGGAACAGGGCCAGGGCGTCAATGCCCAATCCTCTCCTCACAGCATCGGTGACATGTGCCTTCAGTAGGATCTGAACTTTGCCAAGGGACACACAAGTGGTGCCTGTGGACCTTTTTTTTTCTTTCATTTTTCTTTCTTATACGTGTCAACTCTAGCCACTAGCGGAGGGCGCAATTAATGAAACAACTGAAACTCAGATGACTGCAAGGGCGAATTAAGGCACAATTTATTTAAAAGGCCAGAAGTTCTGAGTCCATTATTTTCTGGGAATGCCATGAGCCCAGGGCATGGTTTGATTTAAAACTTTTATTAAATGGAAGGCAAATGTCCAAGACGGTAACCATAGCTGTTGGCACTGTAATGGTATGAATGCATTGGACACTGTTAACCAGTTGGCATGAAGAAGGGAGTATAAGGGGAGGCAGAGTCCTGATCTTCACCTTTGTACAGGGTATACTACCACCAAAACAAGACATAAGCCTCACCAAAAACCAGGGTGTCTAGAAGCAAAGGACCAGTTTCCCTGGCAGAGAGGCGCGCACAGCATCCGGCATAGCCTGTACAGGCAAAATTGCATATAAGAAAAATAGTACATGTGATATATGTACTGTTGCAGATGTGTCTACGGCACCACATGCTTGTACAGCCACACTTGTCTGGACTTGGCCAGAGTGTCCATTTTTGCTCCAAGAGAGAAAATTTGAACGTCTACACGTTTTGGGTTTCTACCAGAAGAATGGCAGTTCTCCCAGTAGAAACTGAACATCTGCTTGTGACCTTCCTGGCATTGCAAGTGTAGGATTTGTATCATTAGATTTCATTTTCCCCATATTAATGCCATATGATGCTATTAAATATAGTCTCTGTACTGATTTCATTGTTATTACTCACAGTTGCTGCAGAGACTTTAGTACATTTTGAGTTTATATCTTGATAGACTTCTGCACTAGAAGAAACATACTCTTCCTCTCTTTCTTTCTCTCACACAGGGCTGCTATTGCTTCTAGTAGAAGGCAATAATGTCCACAGAGGGAGTACATACAGGCTGAAACACAAAAATAAAAACAGTTGAATACTGTGTTGCTGCAATGCATTTTTTAAAAATGCTTCTAGCTGTAGATCCATTTTTCCCCACTCTCTTTGCTTGAACTTCTACTTCCATCATACATTTTTGTTGTCTTTAAATTTGCTACTTAGTCACTGGTTTGTAAAGTGATTTCTGGCAATACATCCCTTTTATCAGGCTCTGTACATCAACATAATAACATCGAATCCAGGAATAAAACTTAGCACATGTAAAAACTAATAAAAAAATCTTGTAAAAGTATAATGAAGAAAAGATAGAGGAGAAAAATATGCTCAAGGTCAACAGTGGTTAAAAATATACATTTCAAGATTTTAAAAAAGCTAATATTTAGATACTTTTTTTCCTGCTGCTGTAATCCATGTTCTGTCTTTGGCTATCTTTCACCCTTCCAAACTTACTGAGCAGAACCACTTAAATCTACATTTGGTCTCCATTACTATTCTAGCTGCCATTGTCCAATCAGCTGCTATTTTTATACCTCTTCCTTGTCTTATGGTACAGCCAGGTAGTCTTTCCAGCTTTAATCCATTGTATAGCTGATGAAAAATGAGAAATGTCACTCAACTCCATTCCCATAAACTTAAGAGAGACTGCATATCAGAGGACTCAACCAAAATAATCCATGGTATATCTGGAAATTTCATGCTTAGGTTGTGGCATTAGATTTAGAATTCCCCACAGGTTGTCTCCCAAAGTCAATTCAATTGTTTTTGTTTTAAATCAAAGAAATCAATCCAGTTGCAAAGTAAAATACCAGCCAGAAGAACTAAGTCAGTAGATGGCACTATAATATTAGTTTATGTTTGTCAGCAAGATAACAACTGTATTGAGGAAAGCTTATTGCTTGATTAATGCATCTTTAAAAAAAGCACTGTGTGTATACATAGATGCACTTTATATATTTTATGCATTATATATACTATACGTTTAATTTAATTATTTTATATCTTTGGACTTTATATCAAACTTGATTAAAATGTGAAGTTTGCCTGAACCTTAGGCACATATTTAGAAGTGGTTTAGTTCTTCTCTCCTGACAGAATTTTACAGTAATTGAATATGCTATGTCAAAACTCACTGTTTTGAATAGCTTAATTTGTCTCTATCTTCATGCAAACGTGCTGTCCTTCGTTGGTACCAAGAGAACAACAATAGCAATGATACAGAAGTCGATATTAAAAAGAGGAAAACCAAGTGTTGTTTACCCTCTATCACTTGGGATTTCAAGGGGTGAGATACAATCAATAATGTGAGTCTAACTTATACCAAACCATTAGTGAGTTTTGAATGTTATCACCTTTCTCCGTACTTTAGAGGTGCTGTGAAAGTGACTTGCTTAAAGATCCATTGTCTTTTAATAGTTTGAAAATTTGCTCTATTACGTGCTGTAATGATACCCCAACTATGAGATCCCAATACACTGTAAATAATTGGTACTCTACTTATGCTTCTCTTGCCCCAAGACTCTCTTTAGTTTCAG
This sequence comes from Gavialis gangeticus, assembly GCF_001723915.1. Lineage (NCBI taxonomy): Eukaryota > Metazoa > Chordata > Crocodylia > Gavialidae > Gavialis > Gavialis gangeticus. The sequence continues at coordinate 15,242,549 of NW_017728998.1, read as the reverse complement.
TCCTAACAGACTGAATTTGTCAATTTTTTTCCTTGTATTTTCAATTGAACAGTTCAAAAGGGAAAGGCAAAAATCAAATGGAAACTTAAAATGCAGGAGGCTTTGTGCACAGCTGATAGGGCAGGTCCCTGCCTTGAGGTTTTTACTTGCTTAATTGTAAGCCAGGGGAGAAAGTAACAAGAGCGTGGTGTGGTGCTGGAGGGAGGGAAGATTTGTTCACTCAGATATTTTCCCACAGCTCTTTTTGAGGGCATGAAAATCATTCTGCTCCATAAAAGCACAATGCCTCCTAAGAATTCACCTTTACACGGTGGTACCTGCAGAACTACTTTGAGGACTGTAACTGTCCTGCTCTGCTGCTTGTCTTGAAGGGAAGACAAGGGAGCCAGGCTGCTACTTAGCTCAGTTCCCCTCCTTCCTCTTATCATCTCTCTTCTTGGCTGGGAAAATCATTTGGTAACAGCCCCAGACCACAGGAGCTACAGTTCTGGTCAGTGCTTACATTAGCCCTTCAAAGACCGGGGGGGCGTTTATTCCCTCTGCATCACTGCAGATGCATGACACAAATGTTATCACAGTGTGGCCCTCCATGCTTGGCAATGACGCCTGTGGAGCTGGGAGTAAAAGTAATGCTGAGAGTTCCCTGAAGTCAGAATCAAAACTAAGATAATAGGTAGAATCCAATAGGAAGCTATACTTTTTTGAGGTCCCCAGGCAGGTAGAAACAGGTCCAGGAGAGGTCAGCACTTTCAAAGGAAGTGATGAATCCTGGTTTGTCAGCATGATGACCTAAAGTGAAGAGACAGGTAAAATGAACAAATTGCTGAGAGGTCAGAGATGCTGGGAATTCACAGCACACCTTCTTCTCCATAGTAAGTGTCCAGATGCATATGCTTATCCTGGAGCAGCGCACCCCTGCTTCACTGAGGACTAAGTTATTGTGCATTAACCTTGATTTTTATGCAGGAGGTATAATTAGTTAGTTATCAGGAGCAGCTGATGCTCTATACTTCCTGCCCTCCTTTATCTGCCACTTACCTGTTTGTGTACCAGTTCTCTGAACTAATTTACTTAAAGGATTGGCAAATGTAAACTCTACATATTTCTTAAATCTGTTAAAACTGTGCATATTAAAACACTTCATTTGAAATATCTTCCCCCAGAACATTAGAAGTGATAGAAAATGGTATTGTAAGCATGTCCCAGAGCAAATGCTGGAGCTATGAAGTCCTTTAGGAAACATTGCTGGATGAATAATATGGTGAAGCCAAAAAAAAAAAAAATGTCCGGTGCAGAAGGAGCACTATCATCCTCACTATGCTAGCAGCCCCAAGCAATCCATTAGTTTATGAACTGACTACCATCTTTAAAAAAAGAATGGTGTGTTGCTTGCTTTGTCTGCTCCGGATGCTGCAGGAGGGAATTGAGACTTTTCTTTAGCAGTGCTAGACATTAAAAGTGCAATTTGCATACATGCTTAATGCTTGAGAAGGAAACAGGCCAGGAATTATGAGGCTCTACAGGACCTCAAGCAGATGGTTATCTCATCAACTTGTGTTGGCAACTAAACTGAGTTATGACAAGCAGGTGCTGTCACCTGTGTCGGGAGAATTCACAGGCTGATATGGAGCAGGATTGTTTAAATTTATTTCCTTCACCTGTACATGGCTTTACTTTTCTTTTGTTTGGACATAATTAGAATTGTTCAGTGGTGTTTCCATAGTTTTAGTAGGTGGCAGTTGTGTTCATTACAAACAGTAGATTGGATTAGAGCATTATAGGAGGGCATAATATTAATACAGAAGGGACATGGTAGGTTCCAAGAGGCTGTCTTCCCATAGTTTAGCTACTAAATATTGATTATTGGTGGATTCTGTCCCAGTGAGACAGAAGAATGGGTTTGTTCCTCCTCCTTCCTTCAGCAGCGTCAACTCTTGCTTCCATACTCTGTGCTCAACCCCAAAGTAGTGCCTCTTGGGGAAAGTACAAGCACACTAATGTCTTGCCTTGCAGAAGCTTCTTTAAAGTGGAACGAGGCATGTTATACAAATAAGCATTTGGCTAAGTTTCATACATCCTGATCAATGAGGCATAAAGATATAATTGGTTTATAGTTGCATAGTAAGGACTTGCAAACCAACTGATAGGGTATACTTACTAGGCTTTTAAATATAACAATTAGGTTTCTGAATCACAAATGACTCTGAACAGTATCAACAAAAAAGAAGTTGCCATTTTGGAATATTAATGTCCCCTTAGAAAACAATTGGTAAAACAGAGTAATTTATACACAGCAACAAAAAGTCATAGGGCCAGTTATCACCAGGTAAATCAAGATTATCTCCTTTACCATCAATGGAGTTATGTTAATGTAAAACCAGTTTAAGTGTAAGGTGAATCAGGAGTATAATTTTAAGATCCAGTACTTAAGTATCAGTAATTGCCCATGTGACTGAAGGTTGTAGATATAGATGCTTTTCCTGTATCAGGGACATTACTGTCTAACTATGATCTCAGTGGAGTTACTACAGATTTGTAACAAGGAACAGAATTTGGTTTCATACATAAAAATAAATGGAAATCTAAGACTATGGGACTATCTGAAGGGAAAATGCATACAATATGCATTTAAAATGTGTTTCAGATGTGCTCGTGTAACTAAAGAGAAACACAGTTTTAAAAAATTCTCTATGGAATGGGGGAGCCTGTTGTAATGGTTTAACATGAAGCTGGACCTAAGAAATTCAGCTTTCTGTACCAAGCCTTGAATACCCGTAGAGTTCTCTGCTAGTTGCAAACAAAACCATTTGAAGAATATGGGAGCCTTAAGACAACTCGAAATGGCTGACCAAGAACACATTAAAATGATGTGAAGCCTCAACTGTACCACTTAGTTGATGAAAAGACCTTTGAGGTCTCAAAAGCTTGTATGCATTATTGAGTTCAAGATTTTCCCAAGAAGATCTTCAAGCGTGTACAGATTTTAAAGTAGGATGTTTTGTGAATATGCATGTGATTTAGATTAATTTCTGTAGAGGAACCTGGGACTGTCAATGTTGTTTGCCATAAGTTAAAGTAAAACCATAGTCTCTAAAGGTTAACAATATAAAAGTTTGTTCATTTTTTGCTGTTGATAGTTGTTACTTTTATATGATTTCCAAATTGCTCCCAAGAAAAGATATGTAGCAATAACACACAAGTACATTGTGTTGTTAGGACGTGGCTCATTATAACCTCATCTCATCATATAAACCACTAGCTCTAGGGTGCATTAATGCACTTAGAATGTGTCTTATGGGCTTGCACAAGAAACAGATTAATGCTCTTGAAATCATATTTTAATTTTTAAATATTCTTTTAAGACAAAAGAAATCCTCTTAGTGCTGTGCATAAGCAGTATTTTAAACCTGTATGATTGTAATGTGGCCATTAATTTCATTTATTATTCTCGTACTATAAAAAAAAAAGAAAACCCACGATCCATAACACTCTACAGACTTCTAAGAGTCTGGCTTAAGGTGACAATGGGCAGAAAGCAAAGTAATCCTGTCCTGAACTGCTGTTGCAACACATATGGTCAAAACCTAACCTAGTGTTTTAAATTTTAGTTTTCTTCAGCTGAATAAATTTTCCATCTGCTGAAAAAACACACATTAATTTTTACCCTCATTTTAAATGGCCAAATGTTAGTAAGTGCTATTATCCAAGAGAATCCAGGGTAGACCAAGGGAATAATTAGGATTAAGGGAAGGAAAAATTAGATGTAGTACCATGAGGAAGATATCTTTATAGTGAATCTCTGATGGCGGTTTGGTGTTGTGCAGCGTGTGTGGACTAGACTTTCCCACAAATGTAGCCTTGAACTGGAAGTTTATATCCAAACCAAGGTCTTCATATGCATTAAAAATGTTCCTCACTAAACTTCTTTTTGGATGCTCATCTCACTCAGAATGTTATGATGACATAAAACAAAGGAGTATATAGAAACCCAGGAGGGAGATTGATATTTGTCAAAGGGTAAGCAGCAGCAAATCAGTGATAACTTTTGATTAATACATAAGTGCCAAGTTAAATTGGAAGAATTTGCTAAATAAGCTGTTGTAAAACTCTCTTTCAACTTGACCATATGGCTATTTCATATTGAGCTTTTAAATTGCCTGGGTGACAAAAATAGAAAAAACAAGTTCTCATGAACTTTGTGGTAAAAGTACAGTTTAATAAAGTAGATGTAGTAGATTTAAGTATTTTAACTTGCCAGTCTTATTTTTATTGTGAGTCAGACAACAGAATTGGCAGAATTTTCTTCAGTATTCTTCAGTTCAATCTGGCACTTATGCATGTGCTTAACTTTAAAAGCAGGAATACTCCAAGCGAAGTCAATGGCCTTGCTCACATTTAAAGTTAAGCACAGTGCTTTATTGGAGTGAATTAGTTGTCAGGATCTAATATGGCAGCATGTAGATGATGGCTAGAAAATAGGCAGACAAGGTTCTTTGGGTAAATCTGATATCTTGTATTAGACTAACTCGGGTAGTTGTAAAAATTCTTCTTTGCAAGCTTTCAGGTATACGTACCCTTTGTCAGGATGACGAAGCATCTGCAGCTGGTCTGTGCTCTTCCTGGATGGATTGAATAGAAAATGGTAATAGAATATGAATAGAAAATGGCTAGAAAATGGTATTTAGAGGTTTGCTTTTGGAAATTGGCTTGTAGACAAAGTAGATATGCATTAGAACAATGGTCCAGGGCAACAGCAAGGATGAAATTGATTTCTAAAAGCCTGTTTGGGACGTAGATTCTTCAAAGCCCACTGTATCTGACACAGGCAAGCAGCAAGAAGATACATGGGCTGGGAAATAGAAGACATGTACCACACTGTTCCATACATGAAATAAAGGACTGGCACATTGGCCAGGTCACAGTGCCCAGTTGCAGAGCCCTTGAGATTTCTAGTTTTGTGGAACAGACCAAATTAGGAGAAACCAGTAGAACCCCAAATTAGAATGTGTGCATGCTATGGGTTTGTGAAACAAAGGAATATGCTGACAGGACAGAACATGAATAGCATGATGACCACAAAGAGACCAATCAATGATGACCAGAGATGAAGAGTCATCAGAGAGGGAGAAGAATACAGAAGGAAGGATTTTAGCACAGCAAATGGTCCTCAAGAGGGGAACCTCAGGCCACCATGGACCTGGCCTAAATTCTTCCATTTTAACTTGGCACTTGGCATACCACCAGCCCATCTCACCCACTGACCTCCAGGCTGCTGACATGTGACATTCAAGAGAGAACCTCAGGGTGAAGCTTGTATACTGACAAGATGTATCTTGACTCTTAACCATGGGACTGGTAAATATAGGATTGTGTGCATTATTCTTACCTGCTATCACTATGTAGCAAAAATCAATTGCTATCACAATTCTTATCATTATTCTTTTCTGCTATCGCTGTGTATCAGTTATCAATTATCTTCTACTACTGTGTATCAGTTCTTATCTGCTATCACTGCGTATCAATAAAATTCACCTATTATCAAATGGAGAGGCCACGGTCAATCTGAGGGTTTGGGTCTGCCTGGAACAAGGTACCTGGGTCATAAATCCACTGCCAACAGTAGGGCTAGGTAGGGCTAGGACCTTGTTACACATTAATTTTAGGTGGCTCGTGGAATTCTTAACCCCTGGATTATCCACACATGAACACCTGAAACTAGTTTTAAGCACTCTTTAGGTGGCTTAAAGTTATGCCACCCCACCCTAGGTTTATTTCTGATCCACATTACCCAGCTTATGTTACACTCATGTATAGCCACTCTATGGCTACGCCTTAGTTTAAATACCCACCTACCTCCTGCTGGACTGGCCTAAATTGGGTCCATCTCTCCTGCCCTTCCCAGCACCCCAGATCCCCTCTCAATGCTCCCCTGCTCTGCCCCCACTTACTTGTGGCTGCTGCTTTATCTGTCCCAGGGGAGCAGGCAGAGAAGGATTAATCTGCCTGCCTAGCTGCCACTGCCACCACTGCTGCTTTCTGAGCCAGGCTCAGCCTAGAGAAGAGCAGCAGCCCAGCAGTGGCCTTGGTGGAAGATGGGCAGGCAGCTTAATCCCCCCTGCTTGCTCCCCCTAGACTGACAATGTAGGCAGCCACAAGTAAGTGCAGGAATGGCATGGGGAACATTCCTAAGTGGGGTGCATCTGCACGTGTAATTAGCTAGTGCATCTGATGCCAGGTCCTGCTTTTTCCTGGCACCCAGCACTGGCCACCGCCACTCATCATGGGCAGAGCCACTTCTGTCTCTCTCTCCTTCCCTTCCCCATCTTCCCCCTTCTCCCAACTGTCTCACACCAACAGCATGTCCCTGCAGCTTACACCAGCTCCTGGCCTATGCTCTGGAAGCAGGGCCAGGTGGGTGCCAACATCAGCTGTGGACGCAGCTGGCAGGTTCCTGCTGGGGATCAGGGCATCTACCCAGGGTAGAAGGGTGAGCCAGAGGTTGAACATACTGAAGCTGCTGCCTGAGCCCATGCCAGCTCCTCCCACCTGCCCACAGCCCCATCCCTTATAGGGAGGTTTGGTGAGCTGTTTGGGGGAGGGGGGTGGCGATCGCTGGATCGTGGCGATCGCTGTGATAGCTCCCCAAAACTCCCTATGAGGCCCACAGGCCCAAATAATTGTCCACCCCTACTTTAGAGAGACATTTGAAGATTGCAGTCTCAGGTTTATGCCTCTTAAATTCAGTTTTGCTTCCTGAATCTGTTTTATACCTCTGGATCTTTTGTACCCGAGTACTGACACAAGTCATTCATTTCTCTGAATGCTCTTTTTCAAGTTAGGCAGAATATTTTTAGTGCTTAGTGCATAAGAATCTAGTAGAAAATGAAGGGGAAAAATAATAGTAAATGAATACTTGTTTACCTGGCAACAGCAAGTTCATGGGGGGGGTTATACTAATAAAATACATTTTTATTAGAGTTGTACTGTTTCACTTGCATATGCCTGTGCACTGTGGAAGACCTTCAAGGTTATAAGTCTTGCTCATACCAGACAGTAGCTGACTTTGAAAGCAAGTAGAAAATACTAAAATAAATTATCCTGCTCAGAAACAGATTTGGAACAATTAGAAATACAATAGAAATATTCCCAAGCTTCTGTTCTTAAATTCAGAATTAGTGCTTCTAAATTAGAATACAATATGCTGGCCACCAAATAAGCAGATCAATTATTTGTTAGGAAATATGTGAGTTATACAAAATGGATGACTAATATGTGTGTTGTTTAGCAACTATATGATGAAAATCATTTCTTTGCATATTAGTTGATAAATAGCTTGGTGACAAAGGAAAGACAATGCAAGCTGAATTTCTAGAATTACTTTTTCATCACAGTTGTATTCAGATGAGCATCATTTTGTGGGGTATGGAAGGATATTGTGTTGTTTAGTTGTCTGAAGTGGTGAGTGAAAATATTGTGATGGGAAAAAGATGTTAAGAAAAAAATTAAATTAATCCTACCAATTAAACAGAGGCACATAGGGAATCAAGTTCCCGTGATAACGAATTGATTTGTATTTTGTAGAACTCCAGTGAGAAATTTTATGAACTGTACATGATCGATATCTGATTCAAACAAATATCCTATCTAAGGCTTTAAAGGTGGCACAGATGCAGATATTAAAATATAATTAAAAATCCTTTATTACTTGTTTATATTGTCAAATGACACCAATGACAAAATATTTGCTGTAAATGTAGGAAATTGTTTACAAATATATATTCACTCCATTCCTGCCAGGAAAATCTCTGAAATAAAAAATATATATCCTACACATAATCTCAGAAGGCTCTTTAATGACAAACTTTTTACTTATAATAAGAAGAACATTGTCATTCTAAATACTGAAAAAGCTCTCAATCCCAGTAAATGGCAGTATTTCTTTGGAAAAATACAAGAATTCAGTTTTGGATTTAGCCTTTATTTCCTAATCTCCCAAGTATGATCTGGAGTAATGTATTTATCTCAATCCCATTTTTAGTTTTCTATACTAGCAGACAGACTCTTCTGTGTCTAATGCTATTCACTGCAGCAATGGAAGCACAAGCAGCATATACTGATGTAAACCCCAGCAATATTGCTTGTACACAGTGATCAGTAGATCAGTTTTCAGTGGAATTTACCTGGATGTGTAAAACATGCTACTGCTGAAATGAAATTCATTACATTAGTAGATGAGTGTATTAAAACTAATTAATGACTTTGGCAGGTTTTCTGGTCTCTGCATTAATTGGGAGATATTCAGGATCTTTCCAAAATCATAAAGCTTTGCCCTTTGCCAGGTTTTAAGTATTCCCTTTTAAAAAGAAGAAGTGACTCTTGGGCAATTATGAGTTATGTAGTAACTTTATAAGTTAGATCACAAAATGGGCTTTGGACCATATTCTGACATGTTTAATTCACTTAATTTCTCTGCCTTTTTCAATAGGAAAGGGAGGGTGGGGAGTAGACTTCAACTATCCAGCAGTATTTATATCCATCAAGTTTGTTTTATTTCAGTATCCCTGGTGTGGACATGTTTAGTCCAGAGGACAGGAAGGAAGACCCAAAGAGGGTCAGTGTAATCTTGGGTGACTCACTTTGAGCAAGAACCAAAGAGAAACTTAAGCACCACAATACCTAACATTTTGGTACCTGGTCACCAGAGGTAAATGCAAAACCCAGTGTTAGGTGCCTTTACAGTGTATGAAGATGGTGCTCTGAAATACCTGTCTATGTAACAGGGAGACATCTAAAGTTAGCTAGTAAGAAATGATACACATAATGGAGTGTCTGTCCTTCTCTAGAGCTTAGCATCCCAAGTCACGGTTGCAAAGGAGGTGCCTTGGTCCATTCAGGATCCAGAACCTACAACTATTATTTGAAAAATCTGAGCTGTGGGGATGAAGAAGCACGGGTTCAGCTCCCTCCTCTGCTTGATGAGGTTCACACCCGCATCTCCCACTTTCAGGGAATGTAATGTAACCCCCAGTCTCTCGATTATTATGGGTAGGGAACCCTTTGCTACTCCCGATTCATTATCCATCTGTTCTAGGTAGAAAAGAAGAAAAGACTCACAGGGCAGGAGAAACTTGGAAGCTCAATGTTTAGGATGTTCTGTTGAGTAGGGGGGAGTCCTGAGTTCTGGACCCTGTTTCCTTGGCCTGTATGAAATGTGTATTAAAGAATCATTGGTTAAAACGCAGGGTTCTTGACAGCTAGGAACAGATCCTTATTATCATCATGAAAACAGAATACCACCTGTATGAGAAAGCTGATGCATCCTTTCAAATAACACACTCATACCTTGGTAGCCCACTCCTCCCCTACAGTAGGTCCCTGCACCTATGTTGCCAGCACCCCAGGATACTGAAAAAGCAAGTGGAGTCAGAGCTAGAGGTGCCAGATCCTTCTTTCTATGCACAGTGGTATGGTCTGTACCCTGATAATACCCTCTATGCATATATCTGGAGGGCATGATTGGGACCTAGGGTTAAATCCACAAAGGGATTGAGTCACTGAAATGCTCAGTGTTGTAACACTTTTTTTAGGCACTCTGTTATCCAGTTTTCAGATCCCCAAGGATCCTCATACAATATAGAATTAGGTATCTAGGAATGATATTCATAGAAGCTGGCAGCTGACCAGTACAACTCCAGTGACTTCAACAGGATTTCACCACCAATTCTTGTCATCTTCAGAACAGTTCAGCTGGTCTGCATCTTTTTGAGGTCATTATTCATACTAGTGACTAAATGGTGGATGCAATTTTATGTAAAACTGGAATTGGGTGTAAGAAGCAAGATGCCAAAATGCAAGAACAAAGAATTATGTTCTTACTCCTGGATAATTTGGAGTAAGAATAATTGATTTTTAGGCAGTGCAGCAAAGTACAAAGGATCATCTTAATTATGTAGCACACCCTAGTGGAAAGAAAAAGGTGCCAATTAAGCAATCAGCTCGATTATCAGAGACTCACAGGAATATATTGTGCAATTTCAAATCATGATTTGCTTGAAAAATACGCACAGTGCAAAACATAATTTAAAATAGTTTATGTGAAATGAAGATCAACTCATTTAGCATTTTAATATAGCAAGGGAGCAGGCTGAAGGGAATAATGGGAATTACATACTCAAACCCCTAAGCAATCCACATTTGTAGCTTGTAATTAAATAATAACTTATCTTTTACTTAGTGGCTCCCACCCTGAACAATCTTAAATTGTTTAATAAACCATACAGACTAAACATGCATCATTTTATCCTTCTGAAATATGGCCGCCACTAGAGTTATACATGTCTGTTGAACCAAACACAGTAGTGTTGTTCAACAGTTTGATGCAAACTGTGAACCATGGCCTTCTATTGAGCTGTCTTGTAGACAGCTTTGTCCTGCCATTTAAATAGACTAAGTAGGCATGCTATTACTTTATTCTTTGGGATCAGTCAGTCCATCCAATCTGTATAATTTATCAAGGAGC
>NW_017728998.1:15231131-15231987 GCF_001723915.1 Gavialis gangeticus | reverse complement strand
TATATATATATATATATATATGGATATGTGCACACTTACAATAGTAGCAGAGCTTTACTGAATCCTTGCATATATATATTTGGCCAGACAGTAAAATTGCCAGCATATGCCAGCTACCTTCCTTCCGTTTCTGGTTTCAGAATCTGTCCACCCATCTCCTTTCAATGATTCTGTTCCCATATTCACTCTCTTTTTTTTATTCATTCATCATTAACATTCTTCATTAACCCCAAAGTTGAATTTTCAAAACTGTCTAAGAAATTGTGGACTTTAACCTTTACACAAGTAAAACTTCATAATGATTATGTCTGTGCCCTCTTGTGCCTGCTCCGTGGCTGAAATATCATGGCCATTAGGGTTAAGACACTGCAATCCCTGAATTTCAAATATTCATGGGTAATCAGAGAATAAAAAATTTAATTGAGCAAATGAAAAAAAATAGAATAGAAGACAGTGAAAGAAGCTGTATTTGTTGGACTTGTGGTCAATAATTTGTTTAGCTTTTGTTGCTACAAAGTAGAAGATGGCTTAGGGATGAAGTAATTTAAGCATGAGTACCATAGCAAATGGTTATTCTGCACAAAAAGCTTTGCTTTTCCAAAGTGAAGCAGGAAGAACTTCCATTTTAGGACCACAAAATAATTAGTTTTAGAAGAAAAAACTTACTTAATTTGAAAACAGAAGGGGAATTGGAACCCTTCCCAACCCTTATGTAATCATGAACCCCGATAGTTTTTATTTTTACTAAATTTGGTAAAAAGAAAATTTCCTTGTCTGAATTCTTCCAGGGTAGATAGGACACAGAAGATAAAATATCCAAGTTATGGAGTTACTGTCGCAAATCCCACCAAACCTA
>NW_017728998.1:15206920-15226131 GCF_001723915.1 Gavialis gangeticus | reverse complement strand
TGAATTCTTCCAGGGTAGATAGGACACAGAAGATAAAATATCCAAGTTATGGAGTTACTGTCGCAAATCCCACCAAACCTAGCAGGGTTTGTGGAGTTTCCCCCAGATTTTCTTGTGTTTGTTGTACTGCTATGGCACATGTGGCCTCGCTAAAAAGCCACTGTTACAACAGTGTTGTTGTTATCACTGGATAGATTGTTATGCTGTTTGTATGTGTATGTATACTGGAAATGGTTTAGTCAAAGGAACTGAGGGATGCATGCTTAAGGCAAGTAGGCAGAAATGCTAAATACCTCTGGCCATTGTAGTCTGTGGCAATGCAAACTGCCACTCTCAATCACAGATGGAAGGGGCCATTGGTGGGATAGCACCCATGTTATTGTCTGCTTGTTATGGGGAAGGCAATCACACAGTAGCAGAGCCATGTATGAAATGGTCCTTTAGCCAGAGGAATGCCAAACATTAGTGGCATAGAAATTTTTAGAGGATTGTGAGACTTGGGGTCAATCAAGACAGCGCTGATTGGGATGGAGAAGTTACAGGTTTGCAGGTATTCTAAGGGCTGTCTGTGACGTGGCCAGGATCTTTGGATTTTCTGAGGCTTTGGAGGAGACCAGGTCCCTAGCAGTCAAGGCTGGCAAGTTCACTAGGAAGGCTGATCTCTGAAAATACTGGCAGGTCTCTTTGAAGAACTCAATGGTAGTCAGATGAGAGGATAAGAAACCTTACTTGTCTTTTTGTTCCGTCTTCCACTTTATGGTCAGTTTTCTTCTTGTTTCATTATTTTCTCATGTATAATAAATACTTTTGTTATTCTGATTGTCTGCGGTAAAGAGTGATTTCTGGGCAAGTGATATTGGAGACTAATCCATCCTGTGGAAAGGGAGGTATACAATTCTTTCACAACCCAAAGGGAAGCTACTTGGAGCTATTACTAATGGGCAGTCTTCTTTTTCTTCTTGTGTCTCTACACCACATTTGACCATTTGTTTTTACACATGCGTGTACTCATTGAGTGTACTTTGCAAGGTCTTTCATTGTACATGTGCCTTCAAGCAGAGGGCTTTGCAGCAGGTGTTGCATAATCTGAGGCTCTGTGCCAGTCACAGGTGGTTGATCCAGCAGGATTAATTCCTTGGAGCATCCGACTCCGGTATGTAGGTGGCTGAGACGTCACCACCTTTGCCATGGTTCGTCAGCCCCTGGTGGTAAGGACTTGGCCACTGGAATGTCTATTTTTTCTCTGTCTGTTTTTCTCTTATACCACATCTATAGTCATGTCTCTTTGAGTGTGGCATCGAGAGGCTGGGTGCTTGTGAGGAAGCTCCTGCATGATTTCAGACGTTTGTGTGCTGTGGGATAGTTGTACAGCGGGTGTCTCATATCTTCAGTTTGTCTCAGTCATTCTATCCTTCTGGCCACTGCTCTTCTGATGTCAGGTGGAGTGATGCCAGCCAGCAAGTACTCACTGTTTAGGCTGGTACACTTCAGAAATCCTGTAATGGAGTAACAGGAAGTGGAAATGATGCTTGCGGGGATGAGAAGTTACCCTGAGGCAAACCTTGGTCTATTCTTTGGGACAAACAGTAGGGCAGCAAGAGGAAAGTTGCCCCGCAGACAGGTTTTTGGCTGCTGTAAAACACAGTGTTTGTAATGGAAATAGTGGATTTCCAGAGTGTGCAAGCTGTTTACTCCATATAGGCTAGAGTCTGAATTTCTCACTCCTACTTACGGGCACTGTACATCAATTGAAACTCCATTACTTCAGTGGGGCTACAGTAAAGCAAAGGGCATCAGAAACTGTCAAATGTATTCTTGACAGTGGATATTGGATGGGGAAATCCTCACTAGCATCCCTAAGGAGTTAACTGCAGCACAACTCTAATAAAACTATCCATTTTTTATTTAAAAAACCCACATTTTATTTTTCCATTTCAGTCCATAAACATTTATAAATTCAGCACACTTGAAAGTATTGGAGAATGGAACTATTACACTGGAATAAAATGTATAGACATGTATTTTATTATCATGTCTTATAAAAGTTTAATTTCTATTACACCTTTCAAAGGACCCACCATGGAGCTAAATTCTTTAGATACTTATAGCAATCAGACTGTTTGGTACATTTCACACTTAATTAAGATAGAGATGAGGTGGTTTCAAAACCCTCCCTCCCCCGCCAATCATTTTTTTAGTAACTGGCAAAACTTAGCATTCTTCTGTATAGTTGTGTACAGAGCAAGTTAATGATGTGTGACTAGCTACAAAAAGTTAGTCTCTTGCCATGAGGGTTTTACATGTCAATTAGATTTTTGTGTAGTGGAGAAAAAAACAGAGCATTGATTAGATATGTCCTTTGCAAAATGGTAGCCAAAATATATGCGTGTAGGCATATTTGTAAGGGGAATATATACCACGACCAAACTAACTTTGGCAGTTCTCCCACAGAGGAAATTCATAGTGGAAGAAATGCCTTTGTACCATGAATGGTCATCTGCATCATGCAAGTGCAGGGAGAGTAAAAATAGAAAGAACCTTCACACATCTCCTTACCCTCAACCACAACCCGGTGAGGCAAATAATCTGCATCAAGTTTAGAAATGGTGCAGGTTGTTTTCTTATGGAACAAATGAGAACCACAAACAGAGTGTGATTTTCAGAGTCACAATCTGGTACCTCATCTGCTCCTAGAGGAACATAAACATATGCAGTTCCTTATTTAGAGCCTGTGGAGATCATTATGAAATTAACTTTGTGTATCTAAGGTATTTATATATACTCATTTCTGTAGCATCTGAATACTTCAAAATTTGCCCTCGTGGCACCATTTTAAGAAAAAGAGCTATATATTATCCCCATTTTTAAGGGTATACGGGAACTGAAGCATGAGTAGATTTCTTAAGCAGGATGTCTGTAGTAGTCAGGAGCTGAAAGCAGTCTCCCAAGTAGTGTCCTGATCACCAAACTAGTTTTTCTTTCTGAGCTTTACATGTGTTAAGTGCTTTGGAGCATTTTTTGGGTAACAATTTCTATACTTATCATTACTATGAAATATTATATCAACTTTATTCTGAAAATCTGAACCTGCCATTAATTAAACTCCATGATGCTCTGTGTGATAAAGAAGCATTATCATGACTAAGTGTGTATCAGCATGATATTTCATACAGACATTCTGATGGATTCTGCATGAAAGTATAATATTTGGCACTGCCTGAATTATTTTTTAAACTTTTTGAAGCTTATTAATACCTATTAGTTGCAGCATGTAGATCAAGAGCAGATGGGTGCAGAGAACTTGAGAGAAGCGGCCATAGAAATGTCATGGGAGCCACGTAGACATACCCATAAGGTCACTGCCCATGGCCTGGAGAAAGGAGAACCAGGTAGGCCTTCAGATTCTGTTTTAGGTAACAAAGATCAAGGATGCTATCCTGTTCAACCTACTTCCTAATCCACAGTTAATAAAAGCTCTCTCCATTTCATGACAAAGAAACTACCAGAATTGTCATTTTTGAAGAAATTTTAAACACAGACAGATTCCAAAGATTTCTGAGCGAAGTTTTTACTCGCCCAAGAAATCAATACACAGAAGAGTTAATGAAAAATAGCAGCCACATCCTGACTGTTAATACAGGACTGGATCCATTGAGATGTCAGTGAAAATCTTCCCATTGATTGGGTATAGGATTCTAGAACTTCTATTCCACCCCTGCCCCTCTCTCCCGATAGATTGTGGTAGTTCTTCTTTTCTTCTTTCTTTTTAGCACAAATACATAACCATGTCAGAATACATATAACTTAAAGGCAATACAAAAACACATTTTGGGATACAAGTTGTGATCATCTATATAAACATTTCAGTGATTTCCCTCAAAGTCACTGTCAATTGGATTTTGCTCTGAAGTTGGACAGGGATACGTCTCATATTAGCCATTCATTTTTTAGTAGACTTATATCTCCACTGCAGTATAACTGGATTTTTTTCCCCTTATGGTTCTATTGGGTTACATAGTTGTAGCATGGGAAACTGGTATCCTAAAAATCCTCTTTCTTGTCTTTTAGCAAATCAGGCAATTTTTCCATGGTGGATATGTAACATATTCTCTCTGTTCATTCTCCTTGATTTGTGGGGTTTCCCATCCATGTGTTCTGGCTATCACGCTGATAGCTGTTAAGATGAGGTGGCTGTATAGAGAACTATAGTACTCCATGGTTGACGTCTTGGGAAAGAGAGTTTTGGGTGAAAGAGGAAGCCACAAGCCTGTTATTGTGCAAATGATCATGTAACGCAACTTGGAAGAAAAGTAACGCTAGTACCATCACCTGAAAATGTAGTCTGATGACACAGACTTTGAAGTAAATAACTTGTGCAAACATAGTTTCATAGTTTCATAGATTAAGGGTCGGAAGGGACCTAGTAGATCTTCTAGCCCGACCCCCCGCCAGGGCAGGAGAACAACAAAACCCCAAAACAAGAAACGGGACTCAAATGAGTCCAGCCAGGTAGGCATCCAGCCTCTTCTTAAAGACCCCCAGGGTAGGGGCCAGCACCACTTCCCTTGGAAGTTGGTTCCAGCTCCTAGCCGCCCTAACCGTGAAGTAGTTTTTGCGGACATACTCTAATAGACAAAGAAAAGAGCCTATTTTTTCCCCTGGCATGTTCTGCATGGCTGTTCTGGGGTATACATTTCTTTATAAGCCAAGACTGTATTTGCAAATACCTTACAGACCACCAAGGATCACAAGACAACTACAGGTCCAAAGCACCAAACTCTCGGTAATTACAAGTCCTGGAAGCTGTCACAGCCATTGGACAGCCACACACTGCTCTGGCTCCATCTGGGCATCCACACAGAAGACAAATGTCACCCAGTGGTCATTGAGTGTTATGCATACCCCTCCATGCAGAAGGTCAGGTAGGATGCCTTATGGATTAAGCAATTCAGGGAGGCATTCTGTAGCAGGTTGCAAGCCTGCCTTGAAGGAGGTGTAACATGTAGCTGATCCTCAGCTACAGGCAAGAAAGGGGACTGCAAGCCTTCTTAGGAGGCCTGGCCGGCTTATAGGGATACTTGGCTAACCACAGGAAGTAGAAGGTTGCCAGGAAGGGAGGCTGGGGAAAGAGGAGGCAGGTAGGAAAGCTGACAGTCAAGCACCATACCAGAGTTGCCTTCCCTCCCAGGGTCCAAAGAGAAGGGACCAGACCTTCGGTTTGTGGGTTTAAGGGGCCAAAGAGAGGAAAGCTGCAAGGCTGAAACCTGCAGCCCGAGACAGAATACTCTCTCTGGGCCTGAGGACTGAAGGGAAACCAAAGGCTGATTTATGGATTCATTGTTTGGGTGCTCTGAAGAGAAGACATGTTTGCTTACCTGGATGTGAAAGCCTTGTTTGTGTTCTCCAGAGACGGACCCTACAAGGGCAAAATTATTGGACTGCTTTTAATTGGAAAAAAAAAATGGCTCCTGAGTCTGCAAGGAGGAATACACCCCATTACACATGTGCTTTTGTAGGCAACAACCTACTGTGCCAGATGCTATGAATAATTATTCATAGCATTCATGGTTGTTTATAGCATCCACTCAGAGTGGCCATTTGCAGTATCTGACGGAGCGGGTTGTTGCCGCCTTCTTTTATAAGGCTGAACTGGAGCAACAGTTATAAGTCTAGTTTAAGGTTAATTAAACCAGACTAATGCTCTTGAGGAAAGGGAATGTATTTCTGCAATGCCACTGTCAAATTTGTATAGAGGGCAGAGTGGTGTTATGCGGTCTATCGTTTGATCAGGATTGCCACAGTCACATTTTGCAGAACTCCTGATGCACCATTTGTGCATCAAGTGACTGCAGCAGCTATGCCTGTGAAAGCACATGCCTCTTTGAATCAATTAGTCTCCAAGGTGCCACCCTGACCTGATTTCAGACTAACGTGGCCAAATACACCTGTGCCCCTCCATGTCAGTCTGTTACAGCATCAACTCTGAGTCTTTCTTACTTGAAAGTTTAACTGTAGAGATTATGCTGTTAATTCTGGAAGTCCCTGATATAAATCAAAAGGGCGGATGAAGTAATTCCTCTCAGATGAAACCCTGAAGGGTCACGATGGACAGCTGTTACTCCTTCAAAGTCTTCAGATGTGAGTTGCCACAAGAATCCTTTGCAAGTAAGATCTATAGCAAGTCATTGGGAGAATTGGATTAAAAAATGTGTGCCAGCTAACTATTCAGATAAAAGCCAGCTATGCATCTCAAACTTTTACAGTACCTTTATTCATTTACTCCACGCGTAGCAAAAATCATACCTGGATAAAAGCATCAGGCTAAAGATAAACTATGACAAAAATTGAAACAATGCTGTTATGAAGAGGAAGGAGCTTCAAACAACTTTATAACATTCCTTATTTTGAATTCTCTGTGACATCTGCTTTCAGGCTGTTAAGTCTGTCTTCAGCATTTGGGTGTTTTTGGATGCTTCTCTGCTCCTGCCTGGATACCAAAATACATGAGGTGGCAAACAAAAATAAATAAATCTGTGCCCCAACTTATTGGATACCAGACTTAATCACAAAAACCAAAAGTGGCATGGATGAGTGGCACACCACCTAAGGGGAAGGACACCAGAAGGACAGCAGGGAAAGGGGATGGGCTTACCCTGGGGCTACTTACTGCAGTCTAACTTGCCTTCTGCGGTGCCTCAGACAGCTGGCACGTTCCAGCTCCGAGAAGCAGCTGGCACCAGCAGTGGGTGTCAGAGAGTGCAAGGCATTCTGGGAATGTAGTTTCATAGAGCATCGGTAGAGTTTCTCCTCTTTTTTTTTCCATTTCTTTTTCTTTTTGGCTCTCAGCATATGGGCTTTGGCAGCAAAAAAAGGAAAAAAAGAAAGGTTGGATATTTCCCCCCACAGCTGCAAATGCTACTTCCAGTCTAGAAAATTACAATTCCCAGAATTCTTTGTACTCCACTGAATGTGAATGACACTGCCCAGCTCTCTGCTCTTTTCCTGTACCTGCAATCAAGAGGCTGAGGGGGGTGGAGGAGAGACGACTGCCAAGGACACACAACCTCCAGAATTGCTTATTGTAGGACGGATTGAAACCTCACCCCAGGAGGAAGAGCTCTGACTGATACAAGAATCAGCAGCTTTTCTGCTTGGGAACACAGTTGAATGCCAAACCCTGACACTTCACTTTATGAATTGATGCTCTACTGAATATGAAGGCCAGTTTTGGGTTGCTCCACTTCTATTCAAGGCTTCCATGAGATTGGCCCCAGTTACCTGATTCTTTGCCTGCCTACCACAGAAGACTTTAATATGTTTAGCCTTATAAAACAATTTAGGACCTCAAGTGGAGGATGATATTATTAACCAATAGAACAGCTTTTTGTTCCTTCAATTTTTGTTTTCAACTTGACTTTAAAGCAAGTGTTCCCACAATATGTGTACAGTTTTTGCTACATTGTTTGTAACCCCTGTACTTTGAAATAGTGCTCTGATCCCTTCAGAAGCTATATAAAAGCAACTATCTGATTTGATTCTCAGTTGTTGAATCATATTTAAATAAACTGTCATTTTCATCTTTTGATTATTCATTTTAGCAGGTCAATGATTGCCTTAGGTATGTGCCTAATGTAGATTCTGCATCCCAAAACACACATGGAATTACAGAAAGCTAGTATTGACTTAGAAGGGTTTTAAAAGAAAGATCATTCAAGAGAAACCGGTACCTGGCTTAATCCATGGAGGAAAAATTGGACTACCTTGTCTAATAGGAAATCTTGCTTTAAAAACCTCTACCCCCTTGTACATGTCTTAGGAAAGAAGAAAGATTTGATGAGAAGTGACAAATTGCTTCACAGAACTGAAACAACAGCTGATTGCTATATCCATGCAATTAATGACTTCAAGAAATCTTAATTAACAGGTCAGAGTCGGGAGTCACATTCCAGGATTGTGGTAAAGATCAAAAACTCAACGTCTACTCTTCTTGGAATGTAACAATAAATACTAAAGGTAAGAAAGGTAAAATAGAAGAAAACTATAGCGATAGCCTCTCAACTAAAATATTTCATCTATGCACATTACTTTTCCATTTCATATTTCATTTTATTGTATGAGGAGTTCAGTATTATGTATGAAAAATATTAATATTATTATACACAAAGAAAGAAAGAATGCCTGAAACGAAAAGCTTTTTATTTTAATTATCAGTGAATTCCTTCCGAAGTGTGACAATTTACAGCAATTTACATTTTTTTTTCTCTTAAATTAATGTGGCATTTACGGCCATTCACACAGCTTCTTATTTGCTGTAGATACACACACAAAATCTTTCACAGTGTGCATCATATGATATGAGGTAACCATGGTAATTATGCATTTTAGTAAATATGCATATAGCATATCAGTGCATCAGTTGTTAGTCTCTTGTGGGTGTTGGAACTTATGTACAAAATCTGCTTTGAAAACTGTCCAAGATGCTTGATTTTTGTCTGGTTGGTTTTGGGTTTATTTGATAACTAAATTAATTACATCCAAGAAAATTAATTTTATTTTAAAATAATTTTGTGAAAGTGATAATGGACAATAGGTGTTTTCACTTCGTTATGGTAACCTATTTTCTGATATACTATATCTAGAATTATTGTAGTCCTTTGCCAGCTCTATTTTGTGACCCCACACTACCAAATATCTCTGTTTCTGCTTACTTCTTCATACTCAGTACTTGCTCAAAAGAACCAATTCTTCTGTCTCCCCTCACTTCTTTTATTTTCCTATATATAGTAATATTAATAGATACGATGGCGCTTGTAGCAGTTCTTTTCACTGACAGATCTTGAAGCTTTTTACAGAGAGGGTAAGTGGTATTATCCCTTCACTAAGGGCTCTAAAACTTTAATTTTGCTCCTGTACTTTTGGGTTTGTTTGATGCCTCTACTCTCTTTAGGACAGACTTAGGGCCTTGTTACATGTTGCACTTTGAAATGCTCAAATGTTGATCAGTGTTAGTGCTAGCTTGGAGCAGTTGCACCTTAAAGCTAAAAAGCTTCTCTGACTGTCCCCTATCTACAGAGACGTGACTTGCCAATACAGGACTAGCAAGCAGGGGCCTGACTAGGAGCTACAGCTGTGAGTTGCCACTACAGGAATGGTAGGCTGAGAGCAGTGTCAGAGATGGGTTGTGGGGGATGGGAACATGAAGCCGGGAGGCAGAGAGTTAATGGGATGGGGGTGGGTAATTAAATGGGAGATGGAAAGGAAGTTGCAGTGGGCAAAGAGTGGTAAAATAAAGTATGTCAGCCAGTGAAGGATAAAATAAAAATAAGGGTTTTTTGTTTTGTTTTTTTTAAAGGAAAAAGAGGAGATAAATTAAAGAAAGTTTCATGTTTTAATAAATTGGGATTTGGGATTGGGGTGTGGGGGTGCTGGTGATAGTTCCCAGTGAGTCTTGAAGGTGAGAACAGTGAGGGAAGGTATTTTGGGGGCAGCTAGTGCCCCTGCCCTGGGAAGGAAGCCCCAGCTCATGGGGACCTGATCTGGCTCCCTACCTTGTCCCCCGCATTCCTCCTAGACCCCATTCCTAGACTCTGCAACCTGGTTATCTGGCATATACTCTGCAGGCTGTTTGCATGAGGTTGCACCAATGAACATAGGACGGTCACACCCCTGAGGTGAGGAGGAAGTTGGCTTTGTGCCAGAATCACCCCTTGGGCAGTGAAGTTCAGGGGGTAGAAAGTTTGTCCACACAGAACAGGAGAGTGGGAGAGGAGACACTGCATCTTGGGATGCTGAAGGATTGCAATTTGGGTGGCTCATTTATAAGCTGTGGCCACACATTAATGGAACATGAGCTGGGTAACATGGATCAGAGATAAACCTGCCCTGGCGTGGTGTAACTTTTAGCCACCTAAAGTGTTCTTAAAACTAGTTTCAGGGGTTAATATGTGGATAATACAGAGGTTAAGAGCTCCATGAGCCACCTAAAATTAATGTGTAACAAGGCCCATATTCCTTTATTCCTTCCTCTGACTTGTGTGCATCACCAATCACACTGGATTTCCTTAACTGATAAAAAAGTAACAAAAAAGGTATCATCTATGCAGAAGGGAAAAGGTCAATGAACCTAATGGAAGAAGGTACAGTAATGATGAAAAAGTGTCAAGTATGTGACAACTGGCAGAAAAAATAGGCTAACTTTATTTTGATGAATTAGGCTCTGGGAAACTCGTATCACCACATAGTATTTAAAGCTCTGGATAAAGAGAAGCAGCTGGTGTTGATCAATAAGTTCAATAAAAGGCAACACAATTTTTCTAGGCTATATATTGCTTGAAATAAAACTATCAGGCAAAATTCATGGGCTCTAGGGTAAAAATTATATGGGCTATATCTAGTGCAGTTACTTCTAGGGTGTTACAGAAATGATGACTTAGACTTAATCTCTCTTCTTATTTAACATAGTGCGAGTACACATCTGTGCATGGCACTCCAGAATACAGCCTTTGCTTCAAGACTGTTCCTAGGGATCTACTTAAATTACATTTTTGGTTTTTTGGGGGGGAAAGCAGGGAATCCCCTGCTTTTCCTGAAGAGCAGGAAAATGCCCTTCCCACCTGAAATTTGTGCAAAATCTCCTGGGGGAGAGGGGAAAAAGAAAAAAAAAAAAACTGACTGGAAGAAGGCAGGAAGGGAAAGCCTGGGAAATCTTCCCCTTTAGCACAGGGGCCCTGGGTGAAGTACAGGGTGTCCTAGCCAGGCTCAGTGATTAAGCATACTGATTGGTGCAATCATTTGGCAGTGCCAGAAACCGGGTGGATTTAAAGTAGCAGTGCATGCAGCAAAGTGAGGCTGGCTGCTGCACTCAAGATCAGGATGAGTAGGAAGATGGTTCACAAAAAAAAAGTATATTTCTGCAATGGATCATGTGAAGCAATACCCTGAAGGCAGTTTTCATGCAGATGGTGGCAAATTGTTCTGTTCAGCATGTAACGTCATGCTGGACCTGACCAGACCAAAACAATATTGATCAGCACTTAGAATCAGAGGTGTGAACGTGCTTTTATTTAGGTTACTGGGTGGGGATGGTGGGAGGACTGGCTGGTTAGGCAGGGCTGCAGTGCTAAGCCACCTTGGGGAATATGGCTATACTCGGTAGGAGAGGAGAGGTGGAAGCAGGCTGTGCACATGCAGGAGGACTAGCCAGGAAGGATTAAACATTTTATACCAGTCACCTGTCCCACAGTTGTCCCTGCTCCCCACTCCTGATTGCCACCCCTCTCCCCATACCAGCTCCCACCACTTCAGATTAGTCCCCTGCCCCTAGTAGTTTTTCTTTTCTAGCAGTATTTTTTCTTTTTCAGCAGTTGCTTTTGGATGCTGAACACACCCATGGCTGCCAAAAAAAAAAAAAAAAAAAAAAAAAAAAGAAAAGAAAAGAGGTGAGGAGCCAGGATGCTTCAGGGCTCTTGGCCAATGAACAATGTGAGAGGGAGTGGAAAAAAATGACGACTGCCAGCATGAAAAGTGCCTGAAATGGGTGGCTTCCAGCATGATGGCTACCTGAAAATAATCAGCGGCCATTACGCTTTAATTAGATGCCTGCCTATTAGGCTCGTGGGAAGTGGCTAGTATTTGCTTTGGATTTCGATTTGGCTAATTCGGGGGACAGTGTTTCAATCTGGTGATTCGAATCACTGCCCTGAATTGATTCAGCTGAATCTGATTTGGAGATTTGGCTGCTGCCCAATCAGCCAAGCCCATATCCCACCTGCTTTCCCAGCCCCACGATGGCTGCCCCGGCCCAACTCCCGGCACTTGGGGAAAAAAAGCCCCAACTCAGCAGGTGTTGCCAGGTGCGTGGGGGGCAATCCCTGCTACCCCCCACTACCCCATGCTGCATGGGGGGCTCTGCCATGAGCCTCCCAACCCACCTCTCACTCCCTCAGTCTCCCCATGGGTGCCCCACCCCAGCCAGCTCCAGCCCTTTAAGAAAAAAAAACTGATGAAAGCCCCAGGGCTCACCACTGCTGCCAGTGGGAGGCGATTCCTGCTGCCCTCCGCTGCCCTGCACCGTGTGGGTGGCTCTGTACAAGCCCCACAAAGCCCTGAGGCCACTGCAGGAACAGTGAGTCCCAGGGCTTTTCTCCATTTTTTGTTTTCCTTAAAGGGCCGGAGCTGGCCCAGGCAGAACACCCATGGGGGGGCTGGGGGAGTGAGAGGGGGTCAGGGGGCTTGTGGCAGAGCTTCCCATGCAGTGTGGGGCAGTGGGGGACAGCAGGGATCGCCCCCCCCACCCGGCAGAACCCGGTTAGCACTGGGGCTTTTCTTTAAAGGGCCGGGAGCTGGGGCAGGTGGGGCAGCCATGTGGGGGCTGGGGGAGTGGGCAGGGATCGGGGGGCTAGGGGATATGGGGGGCTGGCAGGGGTACCTCCATGGTCCCCTGCCCCAGCTCCCTCTTCTCTGCCCGTGGTACTTACTAGCTCAGAGTCTGGCTGCAGCTCCCTGCTGTAGTCAGCGGGGACTGCCCAAATCATCAAAGCTCTCCGAATCTTTTCCAAAGATTCGGAGAGCTTTGAAGCGATTCGTACCTTTTAATTGGTCCCCTCATTTGATTCGGATTCGGAGATTTGGCCACCAAATTGAGCCGAATCTCCTCCAAATTGAGCCACCACCCAAAGCTTCGCACAGCCTTACTACCTGTTCCAGTTCCCAATGAACCCAATGACATTTTTTACCATTGATGTTAGTTTGTGTAGAATTATAGAATCATAGAAAATTAGGGTTGGACGGAACCTCAGGAGGTTATTATTCTCTTGTATTTTACTTAGTTTCTTATATTGTATTGCATCTAGTAATGTTTGAACACCTGCATGGCCTCTCCATGGCATATTATTGTATGAGAAAACTATACTTTTTTGAAACAAAAGACTTCAACTGATTTTAAAATAAATTATAAACCGGATGCTGGAAAATTAAGAGCAATATATGTCAACCATATTGATCTGTTTCTATTTCCAAAATGACTGTAAATACAAAGAACAATTTTTATCTTTGTTTAATATCTTTTTACTAACAAGGCTTGGTGGATTACATATAGCTTTTTTTTATACGCTGAACTCTTAGGGCATTTTTACAAATGCTTGGGGGGGGTAGGGCAAGGTGTTTAAATTAGTGCAGCTCTGAGAGCTGCTTTAATTAAAGCACCCACAGACTTTCATGTATCAGTGTCCCCACACTTCAGAATGGTGATAGGTGTGCTTTAACTAAAGGTCATCAAATGATCTTTAGTTCAAGTGCCCCTGCTCCCATTTTGAAGCGCAGAGACACTGATATGCAAAATGTGGAGGCAGCAGACTCAATTAACTTAATCTGCTCTGATGTGCTCTAACTATAGCACATTGGGGCACCCTCCCTGCATATCTACAGGCACCCTGAGGTTGGAATGGAAGTAGATCAGGTGTTTAAAATCGATATAGAAAAATGATCATTTTGATTGTGCTAAAAAAATCTAATTTTCATTTCCGTGGTATCGTGTTGTGGTTAGGACTAAACTGAATATATAACTCTCAAAACCGGATCATTTTTTCCATGTGCATTGTTGAAAGATCATTATATACCATAACTGCAAAGGAGTTTCACAAGTTTATAAGGTATGAATAAATAGCACTATTAGAAGCACTATTACAGAATGACCAGCTAGTTCAGAGAATAGAACAGCATCTTCACCCCCACGTGAAAGTCAGATGATATATATCCATGTTGATTTTTTTAAATGAAAAAAACCCAAACAGATTATTTATTCCTAGTAGCCATCTTGATAAATCAAACTGGTTTCTGAGCACCTTCCATTGTGGACATAAGAGTGCAGAAATGCCCATATACCATAGTTCTTTGTTTATTTCTTTTCTGAGATAGAATTTCAATGTAGTACTTTCTATAAGGAAACCAGTTCTCAGAAAACTAAGGAATTGTCATTTGATCATCTGAATGAAATCTTAGAATCTTTTGAAGTTTATTATCTATTACTGCTGTCTAATAATAGATAATAAAAGACATTATCTATTACTACTGCACTCCTTTCATTATTTGCCTGGCTAAAGATAACATAGTTTCAGTGCTGACTTTGAGAGACCTGTTAGGAGTCTAATTTTTGGAGGTGATAAGCACTCGTAGGACCTCCCTGCCTTTCCCTTCCTCCCTGCTATCCTTACCCTTCTAACTCCAAAATACATCTGCTAAGCAGGACAAGCTGCCTCAGATTTATCAATGAAAAACTCAAAAATCAGGCACCATATCTGAAAGTATGATACCAAGAGACAATTCAAAGTGCTTTGCATCTTGTTGACTGCACCAGCAACTCAGAAGAGGCTCTCCGTACCTCTCCAAATGGGCTCTTTGTACAAACCTTTTCATCAGTTTTTAAACCGTCCTGAGATTGGGCAGGAAAATCAGATGTAAAAAAAATTAAAGTTTTTGAAAGGGTCCACATTTTGTTAGGAATTGGGCAGCAGGGAACAGGATAAGCAACAAAGGAATCCATAAAGCCTCAACACAGTAGTCATGTTCTACAGTCAATGCTGTTTTTTGAGCAAGTGTCTGATCTGTTTTGTAAATGGGAAGACATCATTGATGTTATGTTCACATGAAAAGGCAGTGTCTCAGCTGGTATAAATTTTTATAGCTCCAGCACTTTCAAGGGACAATGGAGATACTCACAATTATAACTCAGTTCTCTGTAGAGGGTAGAGAAAGAAGTTTTCTACCTTTGATTTGTTTTGGAGAGAGCCTACTTTTACCTGTGCGTAGACAGCCACATTCTTATTTCTTTAGCATAACATTGCTACCTTTGTGAAAATCTCTAAATATTTTTAAAATGTTCATAATGTTTTTCAGTTTTATTTGCATAAGATTCTACTAAGTTTTGGACTTCCAGTTGTCTGGTGCCCTCAATTCTCATTGATTTCAACTGGGAAATAAGGGCAGATATTACATCATACAAGGGAACTAGATTGAGACCATCAGTTTACTTGATTTAGGCCATTAATGCTGTCAAGAGGCAGTCATGACTTAAAATCTACTACATTTGAACTACTGGGAAATTCTATGTCCCATTATCCATCGTCTCAGCCATACTTTTCTGTAGGGTTCTTAAATTTTGTGCAGTAGGTTGCCATCAAAAATAAATAGTTCAAGAACTGTTTTTCTTCCATAAGTTGTATTCACTCTCCTGAGTTGCTCACATGAATTACAGACACACCATTATTGTGACTGAAACCTAATTGATTTCCATAGTAAACATTAAAGCGAAATAGAAATAGGTGAGTACTTGTCCATTCAATGTGACATAAAATTGCTGAAACCAGTTAATAATGGGAAGAACTCTGGGTTCTTCCTTTTTATTATATGAAAATTAAAGCAAATCTTTCACTTATTGTTGACATCTCTGTGGCAAATGTGTATACAAAGTGAAAAGCAGCAATAAAAAGCCTAGTAGTATGTCATAGAGCATCTTTCCTCATGAATTATTCATGCAGCTTCCTTAAAAATCAGACCTGGGAAATTTAAAAAAAAAAAATGTATGACTTATTTATTCTACTGAAGGATATTATGTTTAGCATGAGTTTATAGGCAAACAGAATTATGGTCTGAACATATTGTACTTATGCTGAAACAAAGAATATTAAATGAATGAATAGGATCAGGCTCTTTTTTTAATATAATTAATGAAATCCAGGTCCTGGTAGTAAACATGTCCCGTTGAAAGGTTTCAGTTATGACATTAATTTGACGTAAATCAGTGTAATTCTATCAGTCAATACAGCCACATACATACACCGCATATACCAGCTGAGATTTCTTGCTCATTATCTTTTGCCTTTGCGTTCCTCACACTGACTAAACTCTTCCCATAATACAATTGCAGAAGTTGCCACTGCTGTTGTTCAAATATCTTCCATATGATTTTGTGATGTATAATGATTATTTCTCATGTCTTTCAACTATTATTGGGAGCTTTTCATCTCTCTTTTGAATGCTTTTTGCAGCTCTAGGCTCAGTTCCCACGTTTGTGTAGTAAACAATAAAAGCTGGGGAACAACAAAGGAGCAATTTGCAGCCCTTTCTCCCTGGGTTTGATTGGCTGATGCCTCCAGTATAATTTATAGCAACGTCAGGGCTTCTCTAACCTGAACTGGATAGCTAATAATTTAGGCTGAACTTAATGGGATATAGTGCTAATCCTGCTGTGTGTCCTGTTTCTTCTGAAATGCAAAGTTCTAGACCTCTTGGTTTATTAGATGAACTAAGAAATCACAAAAGCTATATAATTTTCTACAAGCTTTCGGGCACACACGCCCTTCCTGAAGCTGGGGGAAAATGGTAAAAAAGATAGTAAAAAGTCCCCATAGGTAGAAAATAAACTTCATTTCTGCACAGAGGAAGCTGAAGGTGGAAGGCTGTTCCTCTGGGTCCATGAGAGTGTCTTTGTGAGCTGCTCTTTGATGTGCAGAGAAGGCAGGAGTCCTACCCTGGTGATGTCAGATGCCTGACAGGCAGGGAGGTATAGAAATCTTTCTTATTGTTCAGCAATCAAGTTTAAATCCAAAATCTGCTAAAATTTGACATCTTCCATGTTTCAGGGATGTATTTGCTAGCTGTGTTGGTCTGAGACAAAAAGAAATGCAAAACTCTAGATCTCTTGGTTCAGAGATGATACCTGTTATTAGACCAACTAAGAAATCACAGACTTCCATCTTCAGCTTCCTCTGTGCAAAAATGAAGATTATTTTCTACCTAGAGGGACTTTTACCATCTTTATTTTTCCCTGAGCCTGAAGAAGGGTCTGTGTGCCCAAATGCTTGCAGAAAAAGATCATTTTCTTGCAATTTCTTGGTTGGTCTAATCAAAGGTATCATCCCTGAACCAAGAGATCTAGAGTTTTACATCCCTATTTCTCCTGACACATACAACCACACGTGCAACTTATGCTGTTACTGAGACTAGTTTGACCAGCTCAGTGCCACCTAGGTACTTTTCCCTGCAGTAGGGATACCTATATCTGGCCAGGTGAATTGTTTTTGTGGCTCCTTTCAATGTCCTAGGGTAGTACTAAGAAACAGATACTTTGTCTTGTCCTTCAATCACTTAAACTATTTCATGTTTTTTATATATTTACAGTCTTCATGAACTTGCTTCATGGTTCTGTCATCTTTATCCACACAGAGAAATAACTAGCCCTCTGCAATAAGGTACTGACACAAGATACGAGACAGCACAAATTAGAAACCATGAACTCAAAGGTTCAAAACTGGACAAAGCGAGGCAATAGTGAGAATGAGCTACAAAGAAGACCCGCAAAATGCAGTGAGACACGGTGATTTTCTGAGGTCCAAGTTAAGATTTTCTGTTATACTGGAATTACAAGGCTATGAATGGTTTTTGTCTATCTGTCTGCTTAACAGTGGTGGTGAAAAGGACAGGGACATGGGGAGTGGCTGAATGGGAGGGAAGCATGTTATAGGATGGGAAAGAAAGTTCCTTAACTGAGTGTATCACTGTGTAACTTGCACCCAATCTGTCCCTCCTTACAGTGATATAGGCCCACCTCTAGCAGTTGATGAATCTGCTTCGTGCCAGTTGCAAAGGTGTACATTTAGATCCAGAGGTCTTAGTCTCAAGTCCTAGTGTAACTAACCCATTCAATCTCCTGCTGGGTTCAGGGGTTTGTAGGACTGAGCTTCTAATATGTTGCTAACAAACGGTCAAATGTTTAGATCCACCATCTAAGGCAGTGAAGGATCTAACCCAGAGTTTGTTTCATTTGTATTAGTATCTAAGGCACCAACAAAGTTTTAAATAGAGTTCTCTAAATGCCAGTCCAGGCTGTGGGTAATGAGACCTCCTACCAGCAACTGATGACAGGAAACAAATAAAACTTTGTGACGTCAGCCCCTGCTGAGCACCCTGCTTCACTATCTCTTAGTAGAGTCTGACTGAGCCTGAGGATTTTAGTCCTCTTTAGATATTTTAATCTTTTCTCTCTGGCTCCTCTTTTATATTAGTAGGATTAATTTTAGCTGAGGACTCCATAGGAGGGATTTATGTGTTGTTTTCCTTTCCCTCCCACCTGCCCTTATATTTCCAACTCTCTCCATGCAGAGAAGCTCCGAGCTTTCACAATTTCCAGTTCCCTCCAAAAGAAAAAGATAAAATGTATAAGCCACATATGCGTATATCATACCACCCCTGCCTGCCCTTTCCCTGGTCTTGTTGCTAAACATTTTAGTCAACTGAAATGAGATTGATGGAGAAGATGGATTCCTGTACAGTTTCTAATGGTCCAAATGTTACACTGTTTTGTCAACAGAGCTCTATTGTTGAAAGCAATTTCTCTCTCTGTGTCAATATATATGCCATGCTGTGCTGACACTAATGGATCTGCCAGGAAAGGCATTTAATTAATCAGTTCCCAGAATAAACACTGTCAACTTTAATTTCTTAGCTAATAATAATGCTTGGTCCAACATGGAGGGTCAGTCAACAAATGTTGTAATAAGTTAGATCCATGTTGAAAAGGCCTTGGTTCAAGACCTAGAAATGGTGCTTAGGCCAGCAATTTGTTTCATTCAATCAGGGGACAAGTTTCAGCTGCCTGACAGCTCTGACATTTGTATGGCAGAGGAAAAGAGTATTCTACAACATTCCAATAGGTCATAAAATAAAGAGTATTTGTTACAGTTCTAAGGAAAATCTGTACAAAACCATTCATGGTAAGGTTGTTGCTGATCAGAACTCTCTTTCTCAGAAATGCCACTGTGGTTAATAGGATTTATAATATGGAACTTCAGGTGGCTTTGCATACGTTCAGAAGTAAGAATTCTCATTTTAATAATAAAAAATGATATCTCTTCTTTTTCAAAGGGCATCCATGAATAACCTTTCCTGCACTTCCAATAGTAGTGTAACCCATCTAGTCGAGGCACCTCTTAGTTATTCCATAGAATCAATGAATTGGAAGGGACCTAGACAGATCATCTAGTCCGACCCCCTGCCATGGGCAGGAAGGAGCACTGGGGGTGGCAGGGGTCATAAGACCCCAGCCAGGTGCCTATCCAGTCTCCTCTTGAAGATTTCCAGGGAAGGTGAGAGCACCACCTCTCTGGGAAGCCTATTCCAGGCTCTGGCCACCCTTACAGTGAAGTAGTTCTTCCTAA
>NW_017728998.1:15176365-15206872 GCF_001723915.1 Gavialis gangeticus | reverse complement strand
TCCTCTGGACCCTCTCCAGGTTCTCCACGTCCCTCTTGAAGTGCGGCGCCCAGAACTGGACACAGTACTCCAGCTGCGGCCTGACCAGCACCGCATAGAGGGGGAGCAAGACCTCTCTGGACCTGTTAGTGATGCCCCTGTTGATGCATGACAGGGTGCGGTTGGCTCTGCCTATTGCTTCGTCACATTGGCAACTCATATTCATCCTGGAGTCGATCCTGACTCCAAGATCCCTCTCTGCCTCTGTGCTGCCGAGAGGGTCAGCCCCTAACCTATAACCATAATGCTGGTTCCCTCTCCCCAGGTGCACCCTGCACTTGTCCTTGTTGAACTGTATCCTGTTCAGATCTGCCCACTTCTCTAACCTACCCAGGTCTGCCTGGATGCGGTCCCTGCCTGCCAGTGTATTCACTTTACCCCACAGCTTGGTGTCATCAGCGAACTTGAACAGGGTGCTCTCCACAACCTCGTCCAGGTCGCTAATGAAGATGTTGAACAGCACTGGCCCAAGGACCGAGCCCTGGGGGACTCTGCTGCCCACACCCTCCCAGGTCGACATCGACCTATCCACCACCACCCTCTGGGTTTGCCTCTGAAGCCAGTTTGCCACCCATGTGACTGTGCATTCGTCAGTGCCGCAGTCCCTCAGCTTGCCCACCAGAATTGGGTGAGACACTGTGTTGAAGGCCTTCCAGAAGTCCAGGAAGATGACATCGACTTCCTCCTTCACATCTAAGCTCTTAGTCATTTGACTTCTATTTCCTTTACATCTATACACAATTAACTAGTTAGTACATATAATGCCACATAGCAAAGACTGTGGTGTAATGTAATGCCCACTGAATTCAACAGAAAAATTTCTATCCATTTCAATGGATGTTGGATTAGACCCAAATCAAAAAACACTGCATACTACGCAGTTCACAGTAATTTATTATTGTACTTTTTGCTATAGGTAGATACTTCAGTAAAAAAAAAAAGAAATGGTCATATGAGGTAAAAATAGAGCAGTGGTTAAAATATTACTCAGATGTGAGTCATCACAATTTGTTGAGGCCCCTCAACCAATATTATTAGACATTAATTTTTCCTAAAGTGACTTCTTAGATGCTTCTCCTGAGATATATTTTGAAATCTTAAGTACAGCCACCAAATATGGCAAATCAGTAGTCATAGGTGATGATCCAAATTCAAAAAAGGATCCTGAGTCAAAAAGGGATTGGACACATTCTTGGAGGAAAGAGGCATCAGTAGCAATTGAGCGCAAGAGTTAAGAACACAGCCTCTGAATCAGAACTTCTTAGACATTAAGGCTGGGTGCAGATATTCAGGAAGGTTAGGGGGAGGTAAGATCAAGTTAAACATAGCAACCCAATCTAAGGTAAATTGGGATGGGGAGGCTAGTGGGGGGTTGGGGTTATTGGGGTCTGCAGGGGTGTGGGGGCCATGGAACGGATCAGGAGGGCAGACAGAATCTGAGGGGGGTCTCAGAGAAACTAGCAGTATCTGCAGGGAGGATCAGAAGGGCATGTAGGATCTGCAGGAGCAATCAGGGGAGATAGAGGGTATGGACAGCTTCTGTAGGGGATTAGGGGAACAGGTGGGGTCCACAGGGAGTTGGTGGGGTCCGGGAGAGTTTGGCAGGATCAGGGGGATTTGCAGAGACTGTGGGGGAGGGCTTGAGGGAGCCAAAAATTATTTTTGACCCCACTCTGGCCAACCTATACCCCTGTCCCACCAACCCTTCCCCCACGGGAACTTACTTCTGTCGGGGAACAGCAGCCCCAAGGTCACAGTGGGCCAAGGGTTTCGGTACGAACAGGTGGGATGAGTGGCGAGGAGTCTGAGCGGTTCAGGACACATGCGGTTTCAAGTAAAGTAGATTTTATTTTGACTTACGCTATAAGATGATGAAGCGTAGGTAGATGACCTTGCTTGTTCAGTTACAGTATAAGGTTTTAATGAACAACAAAAGGGGTCTGTTGGTCCACGGGGTTCCTGAGTTGAGCCCTTGCTATCTAGCCCGGAGGCTAGGGGCAGCTGCCCAACTCGATAGTCCCAGGACTGGTCAGCAGCTCATCAATTGGGAAACAAACAACAGAACTGTAACACACGAAAAAGGTGTGACTCCAGTCCAACGTGGATGAAACGGTGGTCAGTGGTGATGCCGGAGTCGATGCCGAAGGATGTAGCGATGTAGTCAGTGGTCGAGAAGCAGTTCGGGTTAATCAGGATTGTGGTTGGTCGAATGCCAGAAGCAAGGTCAGTAGCCGGAAGATCAGTACGGAAATCGATACAAGGTCGGAAAATGAATGAATTGCGAACCACAACGGTGAGAAGACCGGTGAGCCTAAGGCCCTCCTAAGAAGCAGTCCCTGCATCCGCAGCCTCTGCTTTCAGAATCGGGTTGATCTCTCCCTGCAAGACAGTCCCTGCTAAAGCAGCCTCTGTTCTCAGGTCGATTGTCTCCCCTGTCTCTCCGGTCTCCCCCCTGGGTGGGGTCTCACAAGTCTTAAATATAATTTAGGTGGCCAATCAAGTTGCTAGGTCTATAGAATTTTCTGGTCTAATTACATCATATTGTTATCAGTGCTGAGCAGAACGGAGCATGTGTGTTGTTACAAAACTAGGTCAGTTATGATTGACAAGCCAACAGGTTGTGCAGAGGACACATGTTGGGCATGCGGTGGAATTTTCCACAGGCTTGTCTTGTCTGCGCATGCTCAAACTTAACCCTTCTGTGTTAGCCAGCATCCACTCAAAATTTTTGCTCGGACAACTTCCTTGGCTCCTAGCATTGGCAAATGCTGATAAAAGCAGCATCAGGAGCAGCTTGAGGAATGGAGGGTGGGTGTATGTGTGTGGGGTGGGGAGGGAGAGGCTGGCTAGTCTACAGGGGAGGCGGAAAGGGGCTGGAGAGCTAAAAATAGCCCAGTGCCAGGGAGGTAGGTATGAAAATCATAGCCCTGAGACATGTAGGGATCTAAGGATGCAAACAGAAGTGTAATAGAAGCATTCTGAGTTGTAACAAACCCCCAGACCAAATAAAAGTTCATTGTTGGTTCCAGAGGGGCAAGGAATCCAGATGCTGGCTGGAGCCTGCAGCTAGTTTCATCTAACAACAGCCCCTCCTCCTTCCCAGATGGCCCCTGTTTCAGAATGGGAAGGGGGAAAGGGAGAAGAGGGAGCTCATTCTAGGGGTTCCTCAGCCAGTGCTGGAGGGTGGATTGGGTGAATTGGAACCTGGGGGGGAGATCGAGTAGACCTGCCCCACCCTGCCACAGGGGCTGAAAAAAACCAAGTCCAAACTCCCTGTGCTCCCTTTCCCCATTCCCATTATGAAAACAGCTCAAGGGTGGGTGGCAGTGCAGACACAAGTTACAGAAAATTCTGTGTTTTGAAATGTCTGAATTTGAACCCTAATGCAATGAGGGTTCAGATTTTGGCCTGATCAGCCATTTTTGAGCTGTCTGCAGCCATGCATTTGTCTTTGGACATAGCTATAAACTACTTCCTGTGGCCAGATCAGGCAAAATTGACACTTCTGTCTGCACCCTAAGTGTGAGGTCAATACCTGGGCAAACTCAGTTAGGTCAGGTGGCCATTTTTAATACAATCTAACCTCCCCCTCTCCTTCCTCCAAACATCTGCAAACACCCTAAAAGGTGGAGGCTGCAAATGAGAGAGGAACAGTGGAACAAAACTCTGGTCATGTGCAGTTCACTGTTTTTTCAAGCACTCGCTCTCTGCCACTGTGATACAGGATACTGGGGAAGATGGACCTATGGTCTGACTCAGAAAATGGCAATTCTTATGTTTTAGCAAATGAAAGACCTGCTTTGAGGAGAACTGTGTACTTGAAACGTCCTGTTCCTTCAGTGGCAGTGGCAGGTTCTCACCATTTGCTACAAGTCAGGCTTTTGAAATGAGTGTGTGTATCCAAGTGTGTCCTTTATCAGCCATTTGGCTCATCTCTCAATAGCACATTTTATCACATACAAATGACTCACTTTAGCATCTGGTTTTTTCTTATTTCATGTAGATGATTTTTAAGGAACTTGCAAAGAATGTATATATATGGAACAGGTTATCTAAAACTCTAGTGCTATATTTTTTTAAAACATATTGTCATCAACACCTGCAATGCTATATTTGCATACATAATTTCATTCTTGTTCACTGTGTATCAACTCATATCTAAAAAACTCTTCAATATGCCAATTTAAATTATAGACTACTCCAGTTTTTGTTCTGTTGAGAAGTATTTTACTGCACAAAGCTATCAGTCAAAAGTTAATTTAGGGCCCAAATTCATTTGAAAAAAGGCAGAGACAGCACATAATTTTTTTTTTCCCCTGAAGATCTTTTTAGCATGAGTCTGGGTGTGATGTATGAATGATTCATGAAGAAAACTAAAGGATGAGTTACACAGATACATGTCAGAATGCAAAAAAAAATTGCAGTGAGTTTGTATATTTTTCAGCTATTGATATCGGGGGAAATACTTTCCCTGTCCTTTATTTTCTTCTTATTTATTATCCATATAAATGAATAATAATAACAGTAGAAATCTTGTAAATTTAATACTGACTTAACACAGGAAAATCAAATTTTTTTTGATTACATCTTTTATTGGACCAACTGTAAAATCCTTTTGTGAACCATCAGGGCTAGAAGAGCACCCCAGGCTGACTTAACCTGGGAAGATAGTCTGTAAATTCTGCTTTTCTCCTGAAAAGCTATGGCTAATATACCAAATTAATTGGATACAATAGTGATGTTTATATTTACATATATATTACAGGTAGAAAAGGAATAATTGTGTTTATACACACACACACACACACACACACACACACACACACACACACACATGCATGCACATGTACACACACACACAGGGCCTGTCTACGTGTGCATTAAGGCACTTTTTCTAATGCACATTAAATTTAGCACCTCCAATGTAAGGTACTAAAGAAATGCACATTAGGCTGTCTTAATGTAAGGTAATGAATACCCATTTTTTTAGTGACACTTAATGTGCAGTAGCCTATTTTACTGAGCATAGCATTATTGCATGTTTTTTAACGTGCTTTTTTTTTTTAAAGTAACATTTTAATGCGCAGTTAAATAAGCTACCGCACATTAAAGTGAATGTGTAGATGTGCCCACAGAGTAATAAACTGCTCCAATTTGATCCATAACCAACCAAATAGCTATGGTCTT
This sequence comes from Gavialis gangeticus, assembly GCF_001723915.1. NCBI lineage: Eukaryota > Metazoa > Chordata > Crocodylia > Gavialidae > Gavialis > Gavialis gangeticus. The sequence goes on along the minus strand of NW_017728998.1, from coordinate 15,201,646 downwards.
CTGGGATCATGAAACTAAAAATAATATGTGAGTGATGCAGATAAAGCATTCCTGGCTGAAGGATTTTTGGCTGGGAAATGTTCCTCCAAAAAGAGTGAATTAATTCAACACAACTTTTGGGTTCTGATGTGAGACTACTCCTTGATACGTTTTCTTCATTTTAACCGTAATGATAGCTCAAAACAGAGCTTTCTGAAGATGGCAAAGGGAAAAAAGTAGAAAGCTTCATGACTCCCAGTAAGCACCTTGCTATGCAGAACATATTTCCCTTGGAAATATTTAGATTCTAGGATGCAGAGAGGGCAAATTTTGTTAGAGAAGTAGGTAGAATAGAAAGAAATAGATAGGTAGTCTGTCTTTATGAAGAAGGTTGTTTATATTGAATCTTGATTTCTGAAGCCAATATAATCTATGTCTGCTCCCTTCTGCAAGGATCACACTTGGAATTCCAAAAGAGCAGGATATTTCTGCCAATTGTACTAGATAAAATGATCTTTAGATGGTCATAGTTTAATGTATTCTTATTGTTTAGACATTACACAGGAAGATAAAGAATGATAAATCTAAAAAATTGTTTCTGCATTCCATGAAAAATATTTAGTCTACTCTCTCTATCTCTGATATTAGCTGCAGCAGATGGTGAAATGCTCAAAAACAGTGATTTATAGGAGGTTCTTATCTAAACTGATGTAAATCAGATGTTGGTGCATTGATTTCAGTGGAATTCCAAGAGGAGAAGAATCAGGTCCATTGTCTTATTTTTCTGGAGATGTCTTCTCTATCTTGGATTTTCGATTTCCATAAGTGTTGTAATTATCGATATACATACAGCCTCAGGGCACTTATCTCAGTTTACTTATCTAGTGTACTTTTTACTGTGCTTAAAAAGTTATTCATACACTGAAGATTGTTTCTGATTGTTTTCCTTCTGTACTTGTCATTGATCCTTGGACAATGATAGGGTTTCTACCATTCTGTCCTAGGCATACATAGGAAGGAGAAAATCCCTATTTCAATCTGGAAATCAGTTGGGCACGAAAAGCCTTCTGCCATGACCCCTGAACTTTAATAAAATGATCTGAGCAAAATACTATGTTGCTTTTTGAAGAAAAGGGTAACATTTAGGAAACAAATACTGTTTTTCTAGCATCGGTCCTTTGCCTTTGTATCTGCTAAGCTAAGGCATTTTCTGTGAAAATGGACAGGTTGGACAATTGGAGGTTTTCAGAGATGTGAATCGTTCATTAGAACTGGGATCATGACCTGACTTGTTTTAATAAAATCAAATATGGTGGTTAATAAGGTATATTAAGCTCCACAGCTGGCTACAGAAAGAGCTAGGGACTCAATACACTACATTGCCTGGAGCTTTTTATTCTGTTTTTATTTATTGACAGGAAGGCCTTGAATTAATGCATTTTCTCAAAATAATTTTGTAAGAGCACTGTTAAAATGCAGGGTTTTTTAATGAAGCACTAATGCTTTGTATTAACAGAAAGTAACAGTAGAACCTTGACAAATCTGCTTTGCTGATGGAATAAATAAGGGACTTGAAAAATATTTTTGTTGACAAAAATGAGTTTGGAAGAAAGTGTAGGTCAACATGTGAAGCATATGGTTTGAAAATTCTTGTTAAAAAATTGTACTTTAAATTGTTTCCATTTGTTAAAGTGTTATGGCTGATGTCATGCATTCAGTTAACCAAAGAAAGAAGTAATTAGGTGCTTTCTTAGTGAACACTGAATTAAGTGCATGTTTAACTAATGAAGTATGTCCATAGAATTAATTTAACACATTTGCTTCCACAGCAGCCAACCAACTATAGCAATTTCTACACTGTCATTTAAAATTTTCCCTCCCATGTTTTTCTGTAGCTAGTTAGACAAGTTGAACTAGATTGTCAGCTGATGTAAATAGGTCTGTCTCTATGGAAGTCAAGTGATAAGCCATTTTACACTAACTGAAGATCTGGATTGTTGTATTCATTAAGCTCTTCCTAACATCCCTGATCGTCTATTCAGTAGGTGGGAAATCATTGAACATGGATGAAGAAAACCATTATATATAGTATCTTAATGTTTTAGGCATATGTACAAGCACATGCTATTGAGAAAAGTCTCATTTTGTTGTGTAATGATAAATTTGTCTTGTAAAAATCCCAGTTAAGACAATGTTAATACATCTCCTTGATATACCTTCACCCTCTTTTCTTGAATTGCTTACTGGAGATTTTGATTCAGAGTCCTAATCTGTCCTCTGTGTTACTATGAAGAATACAAAGTATTTGTGTGAGGAGCTAGTAGAAACTGGTGTTCAGAACTAGTCATGCTAAGGTTTCTTTGTTTCCCGAACAGTCCTTGAAAAATGTAGACATTTACCCTTCCTATTGTCAAAGATTGAAAGGAGTGACCTGATTAAAGATGAATGGTTTAAGCCCAACACGCCATATTGATATAACTGATATTTGGGGTATTGACATAGTCATAAACTGAAATGTAGAACAACACGGCATATATAGAGGGGACTTAACTCTATGCAAGTTCATTATTAAGAACACACTTCATTAATTGCTTGTACCCATCTTCACAATGAACCCCTTTGACTGCTTGGTTTATTTACCCTATACAGTCTCAGGACCCAGAGCAAGTTAATCACCTGAATTTTGCAAACAACTCTTCTCTTAAATTACCTGCCATAAAGGGGTGTAGAACTGGAAAAGTTGATATAACTCTGATTTTATATTCTGCTTTGTTCTGAGTAGAATAGTGGATACAGCTGCCCTGTTAGAGTTTTAGAGTGGCAAGTTTATGTTAGAGTTTTTTAGGGGCAAGCAAACAGCACATTTCATAACTACATAATATTTCATGTTTTCTAGGATAAATGATGTGCATAGGTTTCCTTGTTTTTCTCATTCTCACAACTAATGCTTGTGCACAATCTAGTAAATTAAAAATTGCAGAGAGACCATTGATACGCACATTGTGAAAGCACCCCATATTAAGTAAGGATAATTATCCAGTGAGGCATAAATGCGGTTATTTCTTTATCTCAAGCAGACATAACTTTGAATACTTCTATTCACGGGACAAGTCATCCCATTGAGAAACTAGGAGTCAGGATTAGAAAAAAAAAATCAGCTCTATTTAAGTACCTAGTACAGATTCCTAAAGGTATTTAGAAATCAACATCAGTTAGGTGCCTGAAGAGCTTTGAAGACTCAGCGTGTATATCTCAGCCTGTATATCTATATAGTGAGATTTTCAAGGATGCACAGTACCCAGCAGCTTCCATTGCTGCTAATTGGAGGAGCAGGGTCCTGAGCACTTTTGGAAATCCTGAACATTAGCAAATGTGCATTAAATGGCTTCTGAGCACTCTTGAAAACCTAGGTATAGCAAAATTCTTCATCTTACTTAAGTGCTTCATTTACTGCACAATGTTAAACACACTTTGCATATGCTTGTATTCGTTACTGCTGGTTCAAAGATTTCTGGGAAGCCTTCATTAGATTGGACAGCCAGAAAGGGATGGAATTTCTTTTTAAAGAAGTTTGGATCTGTATGCAGAAGCGGATTGGTCTAAATCAGACACATCTGAATAAAATCCCACAACCAATAGACAGACAGAATACTGATTGTGGTTTGATGCTACTGCATTGAAAATGATGGATGACTTCTTGGCTAGAAAAAGATGTACAAGAAGAGAGTAACACATAGTGAAAATTAAACTACCTTTCCTGCACCCAGAGACATAACAGATCTTTTGAGATATTCTATAATGAATATGAAAATTAAGTTCATATTAAGAGCATATGTTGAAACAATGCAATTTAAATACATATCAAAATATAAAGGCAGATCCATTTTCATTCACTGTGTTGTTAATTAACAGTGTTCTCTGATCCATGTAAACCTCCATACTCCTATTAATTAGTCTAAAGTAATTATCACTAAATTACAATGAAATTAGAAAAAAAAATATTAAAGCTGAGAGGAGCTGAACATCAATTTACACTTTTCTGAATTCCCTGGATTAGAAATATGTGTGTGTGTTCATGACAGAAGACATACAATATTATCCTGCAGGAAAAAGTTTTAGGCTGTCACAGTTCAGAAATCAAGCACATACAGTGCTTCCTCTCAGAAGTTATATTAGAATGACTGGATCCAATTTCAAACTGGAACTCATTACTTGTATCTCCAAACTTAAAACCAGTTCTTGACATCATCCACACTAAGGACCTGAGCAGGAATGGTATTGATTACTTCCTTCAATATCACTCGTCCCTCTTTCCATCAGTGCTAGTTAAGAGTGTTTATTGGTTTGAAGAAATGAGCCATTAGTACTTAAGTCTTGCATTTTGCATATAGCTTTGTATGGCCCCTCTGCACCAAGTTTTATCTTTAATGGGAACTGAAAGAAGGGTCAAAAGATGTATTAGTGAACATGAACTCCTTTTGTTCTACCTGAGCACTCAAATGTAGGATTTGGATGTTCAAATGATGGGTCCTGATTTCAAAGATAAACTTCGCACACCATTGAAATATTGATAGTAGTGCATTGGATTTTACTACGTATTTCCATTAAAACCATTCTTCAAGTATTCGTATCTGTATAGATATATTCTAAGGCACACAATGGCATTCATATGGCATATAATCCATGGAGCATGTTGCTGGAAATTTTCAAAAAAGCTCTAACGCAGCTCTTTCAAATGTTCAGAAAGACAGACAATTTGCCTTGTTTTCATCTTTTTTACACTATAGTTTGTCATCTTTATTGCCTTTTAGTATGCTTATGGCAAATAGCTTTTAAGTCTGATTAAATGCCCGAGCATTGCTTCAGCATTTAATCTAGTTTAACAGCTATTTACTGCTTCCTACACAACAAAGAAATAGATATTCCTTCTAATGAGTGTTTAAATGCACCTGAATAATATTGTCTGCAAGGTTTTTTTTTTGTTTTTTCCCTTGGCTTTGGTCCCCTTACCCTTCTGTGTTTCGAGGGGGAAAAAAAAGTAGCAGTAAAATTTCCGGAGCTTAATAAAGTAGACTTTGCAAACTTTTCAGGACGTGTAGTCGAAATGAGTATCTAGACACATGGGTACTTCTGGGACTGCATGGCTGAATATACTGAGTAGATTTCTGTTGAACTTACCTTCATTTATGGTGGTGAGTGACAATTTGAAACTGAGTTATCCAGGTTAAAACCAGAACCAGGTTCTAGGTTCCTTCCTCCCTAAGGTGAGAGCCATAAGCACAAGGAAACAACACACTTTTTTTTCCTTTCTCTTTCTGTCTCCATGAATCTGGGTATGTTTTAGGCCCATTAATTGGGTCATGTGACTTTAAAAAAAAAAGCAACCTTAAAATATTTAAAAAATAAAAAGCTGTTGTTCCTCTTGCTCCCACACTATCCTTGAAAATATACCTATTATTTTGATCTGCATCTTCCCTGATTCAGACACATGGAATACAGCCAAATTGAATCATACAAAATTCATGGCATAATGCAAGTACTTAAGATACCAAGTGCTTTTTGGCAATTTCCTTGCTAAAACAGTTTACCAAACATAAAACTATATTTTTGATATTTTATGTTAGCTAGTCTTGCAAGCTATTGGAACGGTTACTTTAATTTGGGCTCCTTCCATTAGTGCATCTAAAAAAGTATTTTTTTTTTATTTGTCACAAATTATTTGAAATTATTGATGCTGAAACAAATGTTTTATTAGAACAGCATTAAAATCCAGTAAGACTATTGATGGAAAATAAAAGTATTAAGGTTAGTGATTAAAGATGCAGCTAGTTTGCTATGATACTGTTCTTCAGAATTGGATGTCATGGAAGGATTAATCATGACAAAATAGCAGTGGTGCTTCAAACTTATCAAAATGATCTCTGTTTTTACCAATAATGCACCGTGAGTTAGAAGCTAGTGTGCTTTAGGCAAATCCTTGAGAAAGGATAAAGTGGGGAATGAATAAAGAGTACAACATGTGTACTCCAAATCAGAACTTAAAATTAAGAATTAGCAAAAATTGCAGATTCTCTCTCTCAGATACAGTAAAGAGGATTCAGAAAACATAACAATATCTTGAAAATATGTATTTTGGAGCAGCTGAATGGCAATACAAATGCTTTGTCATTCTATGTATATGTATTTTGCTACCCATAGTGCTGAATATGTAATCTAACTTGCATATCTTCATCCAGGGAAAATGTAATTCCAAGCTATTAATTATTCCCACCAAATGTGTACTTCAGCATAAAACTTACATTTTTCACCAGGAACAAAGGTTAAGATTGAATTGTCCTGAAAACAATAACCTTAGTATATATGTCTTGCTTATGTTATTTATATATACACATAGACTCATAGAAAATTAGGGATGAAAGGGACCTCAGGAGTTCATCTAGTCAAACCCCCTGTGAAAAGCAGGACCATCCCCAACTAGATCATCCCAGCCAAGGTTTGTCTAACCAGGTTTTAAAAACCTCCAAGGATGGAAAGTCCACAACCTCTCTGGACCACAACCACAACCTGTTCCAGGGTTTTACTACCCTTCTCATGAAAGAGAGTTTCCTAATATCTAACCTGAATTTCCCTTGCTGCAACTTGAGACCATTGCTCCTTGTTCTGTTATCTGCTGTCACTGACAACAGTTCAGTTGAAGGCTGCTATTAAATTCCCTATTCTCTTCTATAGAGTATATAAGTCCAGTTCCCTCAGCCTCCTCTCATAAGTTATGCCCCCATCCCCCTTACTATTTTTGTTGCCTTCCGCTGGACTCTAATTTGTCCACATCTTTTCTGTAATGGGAGGCCCAAAACTGAACACAAGACTTTAAATGTGGCCTCACCAATGCCACCTACAGGGGAAGAATCACTTCCCTCAATCTCCTGACAATCCTCCTACTAATGTAGCCCATTATGCTGTTAGTCTTCTCCTCAACATAAGCACACTGTTGGCTCATATTCAGCTTATTGTCCACTATAACCCCCAGGTTTTTTTCTGCAGATCAGCTGCTTAGCCAGTCACCCCCAGCCTGAGCTGGTGCATAGGATTGTTCCTTCCTAAGTGAAGGATTTTGCACTTGTCCTTCTTGAACCCCATGAGATTTCTTTTGGCCCAATCCTCCAATTTCTCTAGGTCTCCCTGAATCCTAGCCCTACCCTCCAGTGTATCTACTACTTCCCCCAGCTTGATATCATCTGCAGACTTGCTAAGGGTGCACTCTTTGCCATCTACTAGGTAGTTGATGAAGATACTGAACAAAACTGGCTCTAGGGCATAGTACCCTGGGGCACACCACTTGATACCAGATACCAACTAGACATCAAGCCTTTGATTACTACCCTCTGAGCCTGATGCTCCAACCAATTTTCTATGCACCTTACAATCCATTCATCCAGTCCATACTTCCTTAGCTTGCCTGTGAGAATGTTGTGGGAGAACATATCAAAGGCCTTGCTAAAATCAAGGTATACCACATTCACAGAGCCAGTCAGCTCATCATAGAAGGCAATCAAGTTGGTCAGGCATGACTTGCCCTTGGCGAATTGATACTGACTGTTCCTAATCACCTTCTTCTCCTCCAGGTGCTTAGAAATGGATTCCTTGAGAATCTGCTCCATGATTTTTCCAGAGACTGAAGTGAGGCTGACTGATCTGTAGTTCCCTGGATCCTCCTTCTTCCCTTTCTTAAAGATGTGCATATCTCCTTTTCTAATAGATCATATGAGTATTCAAAGATGAAGACCAGTGGCTCTGCAATCACATCACCCAACTCCCTCAGCACTCTTGGATGCATTGCATCCGGCCCCATGGATTTGTTTACTTCCAGCTTTTCTAAATAGTCCCTAACTTGTTCTTTCACCACTGGGGGCTGCTCATCTTCTCCTGAAACTGTGCTACCCGATGCAGTAGTATGGGAGCTGACTTTGCCTGTCAAGACTGAGGTGAAAAAGGCATTGAGTACTTAAGCCTTTTCTGCATCCTCTGTCACTAGGTTGCCTCCCCCATTCATTAAGGTACCCACACTTCCTCTGATCATCCTCTTGTTGCTGACATACTTGTAGAAACCCTTCTTTTTAGCCTTCACATCCCTTCCTAGCTGCAACTCCAGTTGCACTTTGACCTTCCTGACTTCATCCCTGCATGCCCGAGCAATACTCTTATACTCCTCTCTAGTTGTTTGTCTAAGTTTCCACTTCTTATAAGCTTTCTTTATGTGATTTAGCTTAATTAACCCTGCTAAGCCAAGCTGGTCTTCCGCCATACTTGCTAGTCTTCCTATGCTTTGCAGTAGTTTGTTCCTGCACTCTCAGTAAGGCTTCTTTGAATTACAACCAGGTCTCCTGGACTCCTCCTCCCCTCAGGCTGGTTTCTCAGGGGCTCCTGCCCATCAGCTCCCTGAATGAATCAAAGTCTGTTTTTCTGAATCCAGGACCCTTTCTCTGCTGCTCTCCTTCCTTCTTTTGCTCAGAATCGTGAATTCAATCATCTTACGGTCACTGCTACGCAACTTGCCATCCACCAGTACATCCCCCACCAACTCATCCCTGTTTGTAAGCAGCTGGCTAAGAGCACAGGCCCTAGTTGGCTGCTTCAGCACTTGCACCAGGAAGTTGTCCCCAGAACTCTGCAAAAACTTCCTGGGTAGCCTGTGCACTGCTGTATTGCCCTCCCAGAAGATGTCAGGGTGATTGAAGACCCCCATGAGAACCAGGGCCTGTGACTGGGAAACTTTTGCTAACTGTTTGAACAAAGCCTCATCCATCCCCTTCCTCCTTGTGTGGTGGTCTGTAGCAGACCCACACTATAACATGACCCTTGGTGTTCTCTCTTGTGACCCTAACCCAGAGACTTTCAACAGGCTTATCTCCAGTTCCATACTGGAGCTCTGTGCAATCAAATGGGTGTTTTGCATAATGTTAAACTCCTCCTCCTCCTATTCTCCCCTGCCTGTCCTCCCTGAGCAGTTTATACCCATCTACTACAGTCATGGAAGCTATCCTACTAAGTCTCTGTTCTTCCAATCATGTCATAGTTCCATGACTATGCAAGGACTTCAAATTCTTCCTGCTTTTTTACCAGGTGTCATGCAGTCATGTACAGGCACCTGAGGTAACTAATAGATTGCCCTGTTTTCTCAAGAAAAATGAAAACACCTTCCCTGTTGCCCCTTCTTTCTTGTTCTTCCTCCAGGTCACCCACTTCCCCACTTACCTCAGGGCTTTAGTCTCCATCCCCTGGCAAACCTAGTTTAAAGCCCTTCTCACTAGGTTAGTGAGCCTCTCTGCAAAGATGCTTTTTCCTCTCTTTTTCAGGTGGATCCCATCTCTTCCTAGCAATCTCTCTTCTTGAAACATCATCCCATGGTCAAAAAAGCCAAAGTCCTGCTGGTGACATGACCTGTGCAGCCAGGTACTGATCTGCAAGATGTACCCACTCCTTCCCGATCGTTTTACCTTGACCACAAAGGTTAAAGAGAAACCCACCTGACCCCTGTCCCCTTCACCCTTGCACCCAGAGCCCTGTAGTCACTTTTGATCTGCTCAGGGTCTCCTCTGGCAGTATAATTGGTGCCCCCATGGATGAGCAGCATGAGGTAGTAGTCAGAGGGCCAAATGTAATCCCTTTGTGACATCTTGGATCCAGGCCCCAGGTCAGGAGGTTAGCAGATGGATCCCTACAGAAGTGAGTGTCCAACCACCCCCATCCATCAGTTCTTGGTGGCAGTGGTCTCGATCCTTTCCACCTTGGGAGGCCTGGCCGGTCCTCCTCCATGAATGGAATGTGATCCTCACTTTGTGTTGCTAGGGCTCCATATCAATTATCCAGACAAACTGCTGCAGGTGGAGATGAGATTTCTGCTTGCTGCCAGAGTTCACAGGCTTCCAATTCCATCTTCCTGGGAATCCATGTCCTCTCTCTTCTCTAGCACTGCCTCTTGCAGTTCTTCCTCCACAGTCCTGGAGGTCTCCTCCAGCATCAAATTGATGAACTCCTGATGGCGGACCCTCACCACCTTCTCCTGTATCTCTCTTGCCCGTTCGCTGGAAGACACCACCAGGAGGCACCACTTAGACCAGAAGCATTCCCTCACCTGGCCATCACCAGAAGGAACTTGCAAGCTGCAGTCCCCACAGCACCAAACCCAGACCTGGGTGGAAGCCTCCATGGTGAACAATTCTGCCTGGACAGAAACCTCACAGGTACAAGCAGAGGTAGTGGCAGTGGCTCTGTCATTGCGATGTCCTCCACCTATATGCCTGTGTCTGTTAATCTGCCTCCTCTCTCTTGCTCACCTTCTTTCAAGGACACCTTCCCTAGTGAGCTAAATGTTTGATTACCTCTGTTTTAGGCCAACTTTGGTGGGGGGCAGGGAAGAGTGCACAGGGGAACCTGAAAGATTAAAGAAGCTGTCATGCAGCCCACATCTGTGAATTCAGCAGGGTCCTATCTATCTGGTAAAACAACAGGTTTGAATCACATCTGGCAAAGAAGATGTTAGTGAGTTAGTCAAATCAGAGAAATGTCAAACCCAGATGCACAGAATGCTTTCAGTAAGGGGAAGATAATGTCAGTGGAACTGAAGAAGTCTTTGAGGACGAAGTTGAGAACTAGTTGGCTGGATAGCTTGACCTATCACCAACAGCAGGGGAAGGCTGAGGACACTGTTGCCAGAATGGGTACCATGGAAAGATCGGACACATTTTTGCAACAGCTGTGCTGGAATCCAAGGGAAATAACAAGACAATCTAGAGGACTTGGATGTTCTCTTCTTGGATCATCGTATCAATGACCCTGGTGTGTGGACTGAGCAAAACCATGGTCAGAATCAAAAGCAAATGGAGGTTCTGATTAACCTACTTTTGTAACTAGTTCTGTAAACGATGAATCTGAAGCTGGGCCTGATGGTGAACTCATAACCAAAAAGGGGAATCAAAATAGATTCCTAGGGTAATTTTGATGTCACTCCATACCCCAGTCAATCTAGAGGAGTTTGAGGAGACACTGATATTTAGGCATGGCGGGAATCAGTGCCTGAGACTTCAAGTGACCAGTAGAGATAGACATCGGTGCTGAAATGTGAGCATGTGAATCTTAGCAAGAATTGTCCTGAGTCATGAAATCTAAGAACACAGTGAATGAGGTAGAGGTGAATCATACCCCCTTTTGGAGTCCCCAGATAGAAATTGCCCCTGGAAACTGCCTTTAGCCTTGCGGCCTGTGGGTGAGTCAAATGGTGCCAGTGCCATATCTTCCTTACTGACTGATGTCAAAGAGGGAAGTATAGCCCTGAGACATATATTAAGTCCTGTGGTTGAAGATGGATTCTGTGGATTTGCCCAGGAAGCAGACCTGCAGACTGAGTTCATGTTCTCTCTGACCTTAGATTTGAACAGCTGAGCAATAAAGCACTTGTTCATTTCATGGAATTCTCTTAGGTGTTGCAAGCACCTGAAAAGTGATCAGATCCTGGCATGATGCCACTGTGTGGTGCTGTTTTGAATCCTCATGTTTGATAAGAAGTCATAACAGCTATGCTTGGCTTCCAGTTTCTAAACCACAAGCAAGTAAAGCCCAGAGATTATAATCAAAAGGTGAAAAAACAGGGTGCAAATACCCCAACATGCTACATTATACAGATGAAATTGGAAGGAAGGGGAGATTAATGAATCAGAAGTGGTTTAAAACTCCGTAAAGGGTTTCAACCTAGAACATAGGCCTTGAATCATGAGCCAATCAAGGCACTCTGCCTTCAGCAGAGGAAATTGAGAGGAAGTAAGGAACAGGAAGCTTACTGCTCTTGATCCCTTTATCGTGGAGCATGAGGAAGAGCAGAATAGGACTATGGTATGTTCAGTGTGTATTGCTAAGGGAAGAATGTTTTCCAGTTTGTTTGCTGCAGCATGTGGGCGCCTACATTTTGGACATGCTTATGGATAATCACTTGAAGGAGAGCACGTTTCCTCACTTGTGCTTGGCAAGAATGTCACATCTTTACTAATCCTTATTAGAGCTTATCCTTATTTTTGGTCTCCACAACAAGCAAAAAAAAAAAAAATTATACAAGGCTACACTGAAAGCTGAAGTCAGAACTAGGATTAGTTCTGAGATATCCAAATTCACAGGATCATAAGTTAGACCCTAATGTAGAGGCACATTGGCCTCTTGCCAAAGCACATGCTAGTCTGTTTGAACCATAGCTTTTCATGCTGAGAATGTGATGTGTGAATTTTGTTTTTATCTCATTAACTATTTCGGTATTTTGTAGTAAGCTGGATTCTTATTTGTCTATTCATATCATTTTGAAATGACTTAATGAAATTGTAGAAATGAACCAAAGTTACATTTGGGCAGCCATATTGTGAGATGGCTTTGAACTTCAGGCAATTTAAAATGGCTAAGTTCTAAAGTTAGAAGAAACACTTTGTGACTGAATATACTGAGAGAAACCGTAGCCATGCATGTCCTAGTGGGCATCATAATAATTACGCAAAACCCCGCTAATTTTAATTCATAACAGCTCTTCAACTACTTGCTTAATGCCATGTCAAGACAACTGTTTTAATGGTGCCCCACGCTGCTGCTAAGCAGCAGTTAAAACCAGTAGTTAAATGACTGCATCGAGTGCTATTGAAAGTCATTACCACGTGGACACCAGTTGTTTTAAAAACTGCCAGCTCTCTGAGGCTTTCAACAGCACTCACCCTCTGCAGGGCCAGCTTTTACTTTTTGCTCAGAATGGTAAATTAAGGTGATTATAAACCCTTAATTTTGTTTCCTTAATAAAAAGTGGAAATTTACAGCCAGTGCGCCTAAAAGTAAAAGCTGCTGAAAACTATGGTTATGTAAATCCCATTATACATAATAATAATAAAAAAGCCCCGCCCTCGTGCTGGACAGTAGGAAGGGAAAGAACAAAGTTGCGGGAGAAGCCCTGAAAATGTTCTCTGGGCCAACAAGAGGTAGGCCCAGAGATGATAGGGAAAATCCCAGGGGAGAGACAGTGTTTCAGGAGACTGCAATGGTAGTCCCTGAAAAATGTGAAAGAATGTAAAATACAAAGGGAAAGCTGGAGTGATGCCAAACAGAAAAGACACAGCTGAATAGAAGCCAGAGGAGCAACAGGGAGCTCGAGAGAGTGTGAAGGTATGAAAGCAAGCTGCATAAAGGGCAGAACGAAACCAGAAAGCCATGTAAAAAGCAAAGGAATTAGAAGTAGCTTATCCGTACTGGAGAAAGGGTAATTTGATAGAAATCAAGAATGAGCTGTTTGAAGGACAGCAAAAATGAAGAAACTATCTAGAGGGCAGGACGAGAGGGAACCTAAAAGGAGGTCAAATGGACAAGAGGGAGTTGAATTCTGTAAAACGAAGCATGAGGATTCAAAAAGAAAGGCAAAGGAACAAAGAGAGTTGAGCAAAGGCATTCAGGTTAAATGAGAGATGAACAAAGAAGGGGCAACAAGAATATTTTATTTGTTTAACCAGCTGCAAATGAGAGAGAAAAATAAGAACGGTAGCTAAATTGCCAGTGCCTTTTAGGAAGATGTATATAACTATGACTATACTCTATATTTAGCTTTACATGGTATTTATCTTTATAATAGGCACCTATTAAAATTTGAAGCTGTTTAAGACTAAGTATCTCTTTCCTCTGAGTGGGTAGAGTCACATTTTTACATAAACTCACTTGCAGACCTCTTTAAATTCCATGAGCCAGTGCAAGTTACAGGCGGGCCTTGTGGGGTCTGTTCTCCATGCTTTGTAGGAGACGGCTGTAGGGTGCTGGCTCGGTGCTTCTGCAGCTAGCAAAATCTTTACCTTGGGGAGCCTCTAAAGAGTTGTCAGATGAAAGGAGATTTCAGGAAGAGACATGGACTCTGAGAGGGGTTCATAAGAGAAGAGCTGTCCAACCCGCATATCAGTTAAAGACTAAATCCAAATTTCCGTCTATTTTCTGTCTACCCCATTAAGGTCTCTCTCTTAACGGGCTATCTCAGTCAGCAGAAGTCTGCTGACTATTCTTCATAGCTTTATAGGCCTCCAGTCTATAAAAAAGGAAGTGCAACTGAATGACATGAACGCATCACAACAGTCAAAAGGAAGGGAAGTGTTTGGCTGTTATTTCTTTTAAATGATTCCCTTGGTTATTTGGAAACAAATGAAGCCTACAAGTGATACAGTCAGTAATGAAGTGTCCATCAAAGCCACGCTGTATCTCAGTCCCTTGGTGTTTCTAGGAAACTGGACAGTCAGGAGTCACCCACAATCATACCATGCCAACACTTTGTATATTTTAAAATTATCATTCAATGGAGGCAAAGTCACCAGCTGACATAAAGCACTTTGCAGTGAAGCTATACTAAGTCATTTTGTAACCAAAAGGGAAAATAAAATCAATTTAATCAGAGAAATGGCTCGATACTGAGCTATTTTTGCAGTGATGCTATAGGATAATCTAGAATGCACATATTCAGTCCTAATTATATGGATGAGCATGGGTCTTCTCTTGGAATAATCTTTTATATTAATTCTGCTTGATTAGGAGCATTTCACCTGTCCATATTGTTTCTCTCAGCATCTATTAATATAATATAATACTGATGCTTTTTTGATCAGCTGGCAAATTGTTTGGGCTTGCAACTTGGCCCTTTATTTTACAAGTTTATGCAATTATTGTTTAGTATGTTTTTGCTAAGAGCTATACATTATTCACTATTCCATGTACACTTTACTTCTAAAATTTGTTTTATTCTTCTAAAAGGGGGTTTTTTGTACCTGGATAATAGTGGCAGCATACCACAACAGTCTCTCTTTCCCACTTCAAAAACTATCATTGGGTCAAACTTTTAGGTATCATCTAGGATTAACTTTCACATGAACCTATTTTCTAAGCCCTTTGAAACTGGGGAGAACTTGGTGCTATCATAATTGTATAGTGAATACTAAACTCATACAGGAATTAATATATATGCATTTTTCTTTTTCCAGTTGAATGACAATGGAATGAACCTATTTTGAAGCACATTAAATCTGCAAATTTGAGTGCTTTGCTGCCAATGATCCTTTTATTGCAAGGTACCCTATTTTCATCTTCATAAAATTAAATGTGTTCATGTATCTTATATTAAATTTAGCCACAGCAGAAATTCCAGCCTGATCATTTGTAAAATTGTGACTGCATCTCTATTTAACTGCTTTGCTAAGATTTTTCTAAGGTTCAGTTGCATCTTATCAATGAAAATTATATGAAAATGTTGATGTATAGGAAATTACAAGTCCACAATGATCAACCAGTCTGTTTACAACAAGGCTCCTGCTTTCATCAAGTCTCCAGCACATCAGGAAATAAATTAAAAAACCCACCAAAATAAAACAAAACAGCACATCAAGGGAGGTGATTCTTTGCCTTTATTCAACACCGGTGAGGATACATCTGGAGTACTGTGTCCAGTTTTGGGCCCTCTCTACAAAAAGGATGTGGCTATACTGGAGAGAGTCTAGCGGAGGGCAACAAAAATGGTTAGGGGGCAGCGCAGATGACTTACGAGGAGAGGCTGAGGGAACAGGGCTTATTTAGTCAGGAGGAGAGAAGACTGAGAGGGGATTTAATAGCAGCCTTCAGCTACTTGAAGGGAGGTTCCAAAGAGAATGGAGCTGGACTGTTCCCAGTGGCCATGTCCACACAAGACATAGACTGCACATTCGTTATTGTGCAGTCATTTAATACTTGGATGCCTCAGGATGCTTCTCTTTTCCAAAGTTTGGGGGGAGCCAGGCAGTTGAAATCATAACATAATATTCGAGATATGAGCAGTAAGCAAGTTGTTAGGGACTGGAAAGTACCTTCCAGATCCTCAGGTCCAGCCCCCTTGTACTTGGGCAGGAAAGGCTGCTGGGATCAGATGACCCCAGCAAGATGGGCATCAAGATACTTTTTGAAGATCACCAGGATGGAAGACTGTACCACCTCTAGGGGGAGCCTATTCCATACCCTTGGTACTCAACTTGTAAAGAAGTGTCTCCTTATGTCTAGTCTGAAGTGATCTTCAATCAGTTTGTGCCCATTATTTCTAGTCCTCCCCAGGGAGGCCCAGGCCCTGGTGGCAGCCTATATCAGGGAAGTCAAACAAGTCCCCTCTGAGTCTTGTCTTCTCCAGACTGAACAGTCCCAAGTCTTTCAGCCTCTCTTTGTATGACCAAGTCTCTAGACCTCTAATCATGTGTGTGGCCCTCCTTTGGAGTCTCTTGAGCTTCTCCACATCCTTCCTGAACTGCAGCGTCCAGAACTTGATGCAGTACTTCAGCTGCGGTCTCACAAAGGCAGAGTAGAGTGGGAGGATAACATCTTTAGCCTTGGTTAAGAGATGGCAAGGTGTTGACAGAATCAGAAGGAACCAAAACATGCACAGAAAAAAACCCTCCTCCATAACCACCTTCAACTGATGTTTGGGGGGCATTTTTTTTAGTTGCCAGGAATCCACAACACTAAAAGAAGCCAAAGCCAGCTACTTGGTCACCATGAAAATCAGTTCCATAGAGACTATGTATAGGGTCCTTTGGATGTACCTAGTTTGTGAGTACCTAGTGCTCACAATCTAATATGAACATAGGCACATGTGAGCAAATAATCTCTGACATGCACTGGTACACTGGATGTTGCAAGTGCCTGAACCAGGCAACACAAAGGTGACCTTGCATATAGAAAACAGACCTGTATCTCATTGGGAGATGCATACATAAATCCTTTGTGCAGCAAACAAAAGAAAAGATCTCTGAGATAAAGAGAGGAGAAGGAGAGGTTATGGTTGGAGCCATAAAAGAATAATAGTATTTGCTTTCCCTTGGCAAGTTATATATTGTATATAGCAGAATGAAAGCAGATTATGTAGCCATTGTTTCATCAGGAGGTTATGTGGTATCATGAACCTCTAAAGTGACTTTCAGGAGTTTTATGCAGTTACTGAAGTACTGGAATAAAATTATAGCCACATAATTCAAATAGTTCCTGCTTTTATTTCCTGTAGCAGAGTACAGTGATACAAGTCTCAGAGCTAGAGTTGACTTGGGAAACTTATTCAAGAATTGGCTGATCCAAGATATTTGATCCAAGGATGAGCAAACTAGAAAGGAAGTTGGATGTGTTGCTTCTTGATGTCTAGAATAGCAGCAATTGAGAAAACTCGCTGTAGTCTTTGAATAGGCTCCACTGAGAAAAATGAATATTAAAGAAAATTCTTTCTAGTACAGGGGGAAACCATCTCTTTGCCTTGAAGATCTATGTACCAGGGCACTAAGGTGCCTGCTACTGAAACACAGTAGTATGGGCTCAGCTGCTGGTTGCTAGGGGCAACCAGGAGGAGCTAAGGGCTGGCACCTGGTGGGTCAGCTGACCGGAAGGGGTAGGGCTGACCGCCATAAAACAGAGACAGGAGGCTGTGGGTGCTCTCTGTCTCTCCCTCCCTCTCTTGACCGGCTGCTGGGTCGAAGGGGCATGGTTAGGCTGAGGAAAAGAGCTTGACCCTGAAAGAAAAGAAAGAAGAAAGGCCTGAAGGTATAAGCCATTAGTTACGGGTGCAATATGGTGTGGGTTAGAGAACGTTGTTTAGAGTTAGGTTCAAGCCAGGAGGCTTATGTTTGAGTTACAGCTGATTGGCTTGGGTTATTATGTTGATTGTTTGTGTTATAACACAGGAGTATGAGTATTCTGTTTTGTAGTTGTGTTACACCGGAGGACCCGGTGAGGCTATAAGGGGTTGGAGGAGGCCTCATGGGGCTCCGCAGTGGTGTGGAGATTCCGGTGCCAGAGAGGGCACAGCTTTAAGGGGGTACTGACCCCAGCCCTGAGAAGGGGCACAGTGGATTTGGGCCAGGTAAGTCTGAGGCTGCCTGAGCCGCGCAGGACTTGTAAACCTCAGAGGGTGCTTAGTTTAAGGCCCAAGGAGGGGATTCGGGGCCAGGCATGGCTACGGCCACCTGAGCCTCGGTGAGGAGCCCCATTGGGGCGCAAGACCCGGAAAGGAGGTCTGGGGGCCAGGCACGGCTACGGCCACCCGAGCCTCGATTGCGGGGATCGTGAGGCAAGGCCCCAGTGCAGGCAGGGGTTCGCGAGGCAAGGCCCCGGAAGTTAGGGTGCACCGTGTCACCGAAGGCAGGGCACGGACTGGGACATCTCAAGGCCCCGTGCCAAAGAGGGTAGAAAGGCAGCCTCCCTTTAACAGTATTACCATCAAAGATGTGATGGGCGAGATAGCGAAGGTGCATTGAACCCGATTTTGGCACGGTAGGTAGGGGGCGCTAGGGGAGTTCACGGCACCCCTAGGTCATGTCCTGCCACAATCTACTTACAGTGATACGTGTCTATATTACCTTCAGGTATCTTAATACACTCGACTCAAGGTAACTGCACTGGCTCTCAGATAACATTTTGACAAGCATAATATAGGAACCTAGATTTACAGCTCTTTCAACAGGCTGTAGCATATCTTACAGGCATATCCAAATAAGAGCACATCACACTAGTATTCCAAACACACTAGTACTTTTCTGTCTGCTGTCTTCAGATTTTATACTGCCATTCATCACCAAAGTATCCAAGCACTTTTCACCTAAAATCAATAGCAATAGTGAAATCCTTAGTTAGTTTCATGAATTTTCTGGTAGTTCTTACATTTTTTTCCGTAAAATCTCTACTAAGAGAAGGGCCCTTGTTTTTTGATTGGCTAGAAAAAGAGTGGCTGTGCCCTCCTAATCGTTCTTGAGAAGTGACCTAAAATAAAGGAATAAGGATCGAGATGTATCTGATGCATCCTAATATGTACATATGGTGATAGGTGTTTTAGAAAAGCGAGGGAAGAATACTGAGACAGCATACTTCAAATACACTTTCAAACTAACACTGAACAAAACCCATCTGTGCTGCGACACTGGATTGAGAAAATAATCATCTCGCCCTCCACCCCCCTTTCCAATTCCCTGCAACCAAGTCTCTTAATCTGCTTGCCAGTGGCTATCCAGAGTGGAAAGGAGAGACAAAGGAGAGATAAGAGAGAACAGGAAGAAAATAAAAAGCCTAGAAAATAATAGACCAACTTCATAATAATTCATGGCAAATAGGTCTCTACTTACTTCAGATTATATTGGGAAGAGGATCCAGTGGAGGTTAAAAGGAAATCACTTTAAGGATTTTCTATTTAAATAGTTTGCATTTATTTTGTATATTGTCAGTTATTTCTGATTTAAGAATAAATGGAAAAACAAAGGAGAAGTGATTTTACAGTAGGGAAAAAATGCTGTACAGAAGTCAACCGGCACCACAAGACTGCTAAAAGCTTAAAAGATTTTACTGCTTTTGTCAAATTTAGTGATTAGAGAAAGCATCACAGGCAAGCATAAGAGAACTAGGGTTAGTAAAGTCCATTTATTCCAGGCATACACCAAATGAGAAAGCTCTTAAGCCAGAGCCTTCAGTTCCTATCCTTTCTATGAAAGCCAACCAATAATTCTGGATCCTGCATATGTTTGAAAAATCACAATTCTACCTTTCAAATTCGTATTCTCTTTGATCTTTGCAAAAAAACACGTCATCGTTATACAAAGCAGCAAGGATTTCTATATCAGGAATTCTTGCTTTCACTTGTTCGTATCTCCATACATTGCCTTTAATCTTCTGTTTAATGTTAGAGCAGATCTCCTGAACATTTTTCATCTGTATCTGTTGCACAGCTACTTTCAGATCTTATGCTTTGCCTCCCTAAGTAAATGTTGCCATCTTCCCTGACTGTCCAAAGACAGAGAAAGCAGCATAGATATGCACGTTTATAGATTAAGTAAATAAGATGCATATCTAGATCAGAAGCTTTCATGAACCCAAGTTCATGTCATCAGATGCTGTGAAAGGACAGCATAGAGCAGAGTAGAAAGTGGAGTGAGTAATTACAACACAATAGGTGGGAAACCAGTGGAGAGAAGAGGGGGGGCAGAGGAGGGGAAGTACTGTGAAAGGCATACAAGCAAAGAACCCATAGGAATAAATGAGTACCAAAAATTAATTCAAGTAATGAGAAAAAAGTGCATTGCCCCCAATTAAACCAAACTTAGCCCAGTTTGTGGGTGATTTCTTGTTCCTCATTTTCCTGTTCAAAACTTATAAAAATGTTTTCTGCATGAGAACAGGAATCCTGAGGTCAGTGATGGAGTGTCCAGGCAAGTTGAAGCGTTCTCTTCCAGGCTTTTGTGTCTTTCTGCAGCCGATGGCAGGCTGGTATTCATTCCTTATTACATGTAGAGATAACCCTGTCGGTCTGACAGAAACAGCAGATGGGCATTGTAAGCAGGTAATGCCATACATAACATTGTTAGAGCTGCGGGTGTATGAATCTCCGGTGCTGTACTCCTTGTTATTAGGTCCAGTGATGATGTGGTCTGTATTGATGTGGGGACACAGTAGGCATTTGGGTCTATTGCAAAGCCTAGTGCCTTGATGAGGATGAGTGTTAGTCTGTTGCTTAAGAGGTGTCATTTGAGGTTAGGGGGCTGTCTGCAGGCCAGGACAGATTTAACCCTAGTGGCTATCTTGAGATGCACATCTTTCTGTAGGAGTGTTTGAAGGTCATTAGTGATGCATCTTAGGTGTTCAAGCTGGGGACTGCGGATGAAAACCAGAGAGATTCTGTTGTCCTTGTGCCACGGTTGGTATAGTAGCAGGTCTGAGTCTAGCGTTCTTGATTTGAGTAGGTATAGTTCTGGGATTGTATTGTTATTGTAGGAATCCCTGCTCCAGATCCTTAAAGGGTACATTTCAGTCAGTGGGATCACAGCAGATCCAGCTGTAACATAAAGCTTGACTGTAGAAAATGGATCTACTGGTGTGCTTAGGGTGAAAGCGAGTGGCATCAAGGTTGGTGGCTGGTTCGTTTCCAATACAATGTAGTGGCAATGTGTTCATTGCAAACCTTCACTGTAGCGTCTAGGAAATGAATTTGCTGCATGGAGTATTGCAGAGTTAGTTTGATGGAGGCGTGGAAGTTATTAAAGACTTGAAATTTCTCTAGAGTTTCCTTCCCGTGTGCCAATATTATGAAGATGTCATTGATGTACCTCAGGGAAACCAGAGGGATGGGAGAGCATCTGTGGAGGAAACGAACAAAGACTTGGCAAGGAAAAAATTGCCCTTGTTAAAATCTGTTTTGGATTTCAGAATTTTCTATACAACTTTCAGTCAAATAATAGTACTGACAGTGACAAAAAAACCCCAGAAAACCCTATGCAACATAAACCTCAAACACAAAGGAAAGAGCAAGAATAAAAAAGCAAAAGGTTGAATTATTTTAGTGACTTCAGCAACTCATTTATGCCTCATTTATTCTTCATCCCTTAGCCCACAACTCTCTTTTACATTCTTTTCTAATGTATTTTTATTTTCTTTTCTGGTCTAAATACTTGCCACATAATTTTTCCTAGAGACGTTAATTAATTCTTTATAGCGTCCGCTTTTGACCATGCATTTTTAGTATGCAATGTTCATCCTACTTCATGCAGTCAAGGTTATCGGCTGAGTCTGCCACAGCCTACCTTCTTAACATCTTCTTGCATTGCTCTGTAATTAGCGTTCAGACATACAATAGAATGCAGACATTTTCATTTGCAGAAGAAAGATGGTTTTTTAAACACTGTTTCTCTCATTTCATTTTTAATTTAAATGTGCTTTTGTCTTTTTCTTTCAATAATCTAATGTTCTAAACCTTTTAGCTGTTTGTGATCTTGAAGGAAATGTTTGCTAAGTGCTTTAGGATGCCTGGGTACATGCTAAGTCTGTAGAAAAAAATGAAGGTTGTTATTATTGTTGTCATGCTGCTGATCTACTGCTTATTTACCCTCATTATAATGTCACACTCACAACTCCATTGTTAAGGTTATGTCAAACTTTCTAGTATAAAACCCTATTTTTAGTCTTAGAACTTGTCTATGAATGTATCATTCTATGCTAAAACACAGCATGTAATGTCTCACCTTGAACAAAATTTGGAAAATCTGAAAAGATATCCAAGTCTTTGAAGACTGAAGTGTAAATTGGAGGTAAAAAAAGTGTCTAGAATGATCTCTGTTATCTATCAGTTATCTAATATAAGGAACACACCACGGGGTAATGTGCTTTAATGAATACCAATAAAACTTTTATATCACATGTCACTGTCAGACAGGTACTGAAGAGAACTATTCCTCTGATTTTAGCTACCTACTCTCTGTAAGCAATGAAATCTGATGAATGTAAATTATATAAACGTACACCAAAATATTTCAGAATTTGCTCTCTCATATTCACAAACATAACCTCTTGTTCTAAATTATTTTTAACACTGTTGTAGAGTTGTAAGAACTTATATAGGCTCGGTGTGATCCAGTTGTGGCTGTAGATTAGAATTCTTTAAACACTTTGAGAGAGCTTGAGATTTTGACTCGCAAAATAGCTCGCAATAATTAACTAGAGACATTGGACTCGACACAGAATTCAAATATGACCTTTCTGAAGACCATTATTGCTAGCATGACCCTTCCAACAATTTTGCTTTTGGTGTATCTTCCTGTTATTTCCATGGAGACGCATCTGGATTCAGGCAGGAAAAAAAAATGTGTTTTTTTTTTTTTTTTCCACATGAGAACAGTAATAAACCAATGCTCTGGTTTAGAATGATTGTTTGTAAAACAGGTGGTGTGCAGAAACAGTCATGAATGTTTCAATTTAAATGGGTGATTGTCTGAGATGGTCCCAAGTTTGGGACTATGGCAATCCCCAGGATAATCCCCGGGAGAGGACAAAAGTTATCTAAATGCGAGATAGCTGGTCCTTTGAGACTGAAATTTTGCCATGCAGGGGCATAATTTAAAAAGTTTGCACTCCAAGTACTGCAGGGGGAGAGGGAGTGAGCACATACCTCTTCGTGCAGGGGCTAGGTAGTGGTACAAGCTGCTGCAACTTCTACATAAGCTTCCTGAACATGACTGCTACAGCAGCAAGGACTTTCTGCAGACTGCCATTCTGGCACTCCCTCTGAATCAGTGCCCTGCTCAGGGCTGATGCATGCTCCTCCCCTGAGTTTACACTAGAAATACCAATGCCACTTTTGAGACAATTTTAAGGGAGAGACAGACAGACAGTTAAAGCCCTGTTTTCTGGCATCAGTGGGGAAATGGGGGGTGCTGGTAATCTAAAAATGCTGGTTACCTGAGGCACAGGGTTTTCTGGCTGCACAGGGGGGAGGAGGGACGAGGGTGGTGGCAGCCGCACATGGAGCGGCAGCAGCACAGGCTGGTGGGTGGTGGTGGCAGCGGCTGTGTGCAAGCTTCCCCTTCCCCCTCACCTCCCCCCACGTCTGGCCAGCCAGCTGGAAATTCCCATTAATAGAAATTCCAGTTAGTAAAATGCTGGATAACAGGGCTTTTAGTGCAGATAGAGAGACAAACACCTAAGATTGCTGAAATGAAGCAAGTCTCTTCCTTGGGCAGCATTCTCCCACAGCCCCGGTATGTGACCCAGGGGGTGGGGGAAGGGGGGCAGTGCTTGCCCAGCCTGAGTTGTGGGCAGTTGTGCCTATGACACAGGGCCAAAGGGGCCTGGGACCAGAGGCCCATGGCTTGGCATCATGATCGGGGCACTCAAAGTCCTTTGGCTGTATTCATCCAGGGACTGCTTCTGTTTCATACAGGTGAGCAGCTACTTGGCCAGGGCTTCACAGATCCAAACAGCCGGCTGCTGTGTGGAGCCAAGGTCACCAGCATCAGTGGAGGTGGGAATTCAGGAATCTGGGACACACGCACACACGCATAGAAAACCCAGGTATCTGGGACATGCATACATGCATGTGCGTGCGCACACGCACAAATACATCCCAGGCATCCGGAACACACACACATACTTGGTGAGTGCAAGGTATGGTGGATGCGCATGTGCAGGATGGGTGACTGGTGGCTCATGGCCATGAAAGCGCATGTCATGATGAGCTTCGGCCATGATGTCCCTGCCAGGCAATCGGGGTGGCTTAGCTGTTTGGGTCTGCTCAGGAATCTTCAGCAGCCCAGGGAGCCCGCAGGCCACACTGGGAGGTATGCAACTCCCCCCCACCCCCCAACGTGTTGCATTTGGGCTTTGCAGGCAGGCTCCAAGCCCCCTCCCTCTTCTCCCCCCACCCAATGGCTAACATGTGTTCTGCTTCCTCCCCGCCTAACCTTGGGCACTTAGAATAAAGCTCAAAACTTATAGCGCTTCCACCTCAGCCTTCTTGAATGCCTGCATTTAGCCATCATTTGCTGTATTCCCCAGTCCAACGTAGCACTTAAGTATGGGTTTAACATTAAGCACATGATCAGGGTCATTGAAGAGATCGTTAAAATAAGGGTAATGATATCTATTCATTTCACAAGGTTGTTGTAAGTTTTAAATCATGACTTTTTTAAAGAGTTTTAGAATCCTCAGACAGAAAATATTATCAAATAACAGTGTGTATATCTTAATATTGTTTTGTTCCACTGCCATCTGTAAACATTTATATTGAGATTTTTCACATGATTTTCTTCAGAAGGTTCCTAATCAAACTCTATATGGTGTCTGAAATAAAACATTATATATAATAATATAAAGTACATCTTCACAGTAATTTTAATACCTAGTTCTTGGATGGCATAATACCTTTTAAGAAGGCATGAATACATAAACATTAAATGGATGCTCATCATATATTATCCATCTCTGTGACTGGATTATAGATTGCATTATATCTGTTTAGTATTCATTTCAAACATGTAAAGTTTTACAATAATAGATCAGCAGTGTTTTATTATTATGATGTTTCTATTATGCTGATTTGTGACTGAGATTTTATAAAATAATATGTGTAATTTCTTAATATAAAAAATTGGAAAAAATGTAACTGCCTCTATTTCTTGATGGCACATTTACATAGCTTACAGTTTCATAAAACAGGTTGTATGGAGCCAAAACATAGTTTTACATAACAATCATCCCAAGGATTTCCATGGGGAATTTTGTGGTATAGAACAGCTGCACATCCCTAATAGTTTTGCCACCTGTTCTACACATTTGGAAGTTCTATATTCTCAAACAATTATCCTGCTGAGACTTTGTTCACATTTCAAGGTCATGGATTCTTCTAATTATTTTCTTTGATGCTGTTTGTCATGAATAATACCTAGCTTTGAACTGCAACGGGTTACACACACACACACACACACACACACACACACACAC
>NW_017728998.1:15165724-15176261 GCF_001723915.1 Gavialis gangeticus | reverse complement strand
ACACACACACACACACACACACACAGAGATTGAAATGAGATATTTTATAACAGATCAGATGACCAGATATGAAAACAGAATTCACATACTGGTATTAGAAGAATATCACTTCTTTCAGTAAAAACCACACAACTGTACAGTCATACAAATGGTTTATCACTGAGCAAATATGGTTCCACGAGAAAAATAACCCATATCCAAGGCAGTAGAGATCACTCCCAGAAGAGTTTCTCCTGGGAAAATGAACGCCTGTACACCTACACTCACAGGAGAAGCTGCAGAGCTGTCCTCCAGCATCCAAGATAACTAATGGTCCCCCATAACATTGGAATTTCCACACAAACCCCCAACTCTGTCTCCAAGGTGTCACGGCCCTTCTACCCCTAGGATCCTTAAATAGTCTGCTCAAAAGTCCCCCCACACCATTCCTCTGTTCCTTGGTGGACACCATTTTTTTTTTCTTTAAGACTTCCCAAGCATCCTGGACATAAGGACGTGGATGGCAGGGTCCCTTTGGGGACCATGTAGTGGCTGTGACTGTGAATGTAGAGCCCCACAGTCATCTCAGGGGGATCGTTACTGCTGGTTCACCCCCCTGTCTTCTACCTGCAATGAGAAATCCCTGAAGTTCACAGAGGTGTCAGGAAGTTAGGGTATGGGGCCCCACTTCTGGAGAGAGAGAGCAGTTTGTGACCAACCAGCAGGGAAGAAACATCTCTCTGTGGAGCTCCTGCTCCAGGAACACCTTGGAGGTAAGGGTAGGAGCTACAGGAGATGGTTTGGAGGCTCCTGGTCCTGGGTATGACTTGAAACTGCACCCTGCTGGGGAAAGGTGGCCTGGTGGGGCTCCTAGTGGCATGGGAGCCCCCAGGAAATGCCAGGCCAGTTATCTTCCCCAGTGACAGGCAGGTAGAGGAACCTTAAAACCTCAGCCCCCACTATATAGTGGAGAATATACAAACTATGGGGCCAGGCACCTGAGCCCCTGGGGGTGTAAGACCCCAAGCCCATGAAGGGCCATAGAGTTATCCCTGGTGATGGGGCAGCAGGGAGTCCTGGAGAGGGGCATAAAGGTGACCCCAAGGAGGGGTGGAGAGTGGCCCCAAAGAGGGGGCAGAAAGAGCCGAGTGCCCAGTAAGGGGCTGGTATCTAGTACAACCTGTTCTGTACTTTACTCTTGTGTGGCTGGGTGCCACCCTGCATCTTGCCATGCAGGAAGATAATCTGATAGTGCTTTTCTGATCATGTTCCCCTGGCCACTGATGGGCCATGGCAGGGACTTGCTGAGGCTTGCCTCCACATGTTGAATTTCTTCCACCCAGGCTTTGCAGATGTTTTGTGGGGTGGGGTGCAGGCAAATATGATGAAGCATAGCAAGTACTTCTTGACCATGTCTAGGTATATAGAGTTCCTTCAGGTGCCCGAAGTTGCGCACGGTGGGCACATGGCACCTGCTGAGGCAGCAGTTTAACTGCTTCTTCTTGCTCGCCAGGTGCTTCATGAGCCAGGGAATGAGAAAGTAGGCTACATCTCTATGCCAGTGTCCTGTGGTTCAATTTGTGGATCCAGCTCAGCAACAGTCTCCTTCAAGGTAGCCAAACACATGGGGAAGTACTGCTCATCTCAGGTGCTCAGGGCAATGAACTCCAACCAGTCACTGTTCATCTCATGGGCTCAGAAGCAGTGGTTGACAGTCTCTCGGAGCACCCCAGAATGTATAGCATCCTGTAGCATTACCAAATTTGCCTATCCCTTTGGGGTGCACTCATTTATTAGAGTTACGTTTCTGGGGTCTCTGTAATTCTATCAATGTACTGCTTGTGTTGCTTTAGTTTCCATACAGAGCTGTATCTCTCTCCCTTCTGCAAGTCCTCACCCCCCAATGGAGCTGTCTTGAAGGGCTTAGTTTCAATTGGACTGGGTTCCTCCAACCACTGAATCGACTGAACACCCAGACACACAGATTTAGAGGGCACATCTGAGTGGGCAGGGTTGCTCAGCATTTCCAAGCTAAATTGTCATGTGCCTCAGACTTATCACAGGAACAGAGCATGTCTGAGCCAGGCCAGGTCAATTGGCATTAACAGGCTAACACCCTCAAATGCCCTGTACTCAGCACTTCCCAATCTCATGTCCCAATTGTCCTTGTAGTAACTCCCTTGATGAGCAAACCCCACAGGATTTTTGGGCTTTACAGGGGTCTTTGGCTTGGGTAAAAGAAGCATTGCTGCAGAGCAAATGGGGAGGTTGAGGAGAACGAAGAGTAAATGAGGTTTGGAGAGAGGTATGGCAACTGGCTTGACCATAAAAGTTATTATATTGCCTAAAAGTTATTATATGATGCTTATAGTGACACTAGTAGTAATAGCCATACAAGGAGAGACAAACAAACAAAGCAGTTACCCAATTAAAACTGTAAAATTGTGTTTGGGGAAGTCTCGCTCAAGTTTGATCAGCAAAATTTGGGTTTAGAAAGCTGTGCCTGGAGTGATGGAGAGGGATTAAACCAAGTCTGAGGTTTAGAAAGTGGGCTTAAACAAAGAGAGAGAGACAGTTGGGATCTTGCCACTTAGCGAAGCTTGACCCAGTCGAGGCCCCCAGGTGTTGGAGCTTGCAGAAAGACAGAGCCCTCAGCATGATCAGTGAAGGTAGAAGTGGTCGGGAAGTGGAACTGGTGCAATGTTTGGATCCAGGCACCAGAACAGAAACTTGAGCTTGGGTGGGGGTTTTTGTAGGGAACTAACAATGGCTCAAGGGAGAACACCAGGTTTGTTTATGGGTAAGGAATAGCTCATATGCTGGATAATAGGAACTAATTAATCACTCCTGGCTATAGGTGGCATTACTCTGAGGGAGCTCCCAATGCAGACAGGCAGATTCAGTGTTTTGGGTACCAATAAAGTAGTCATTACTAGAATTGGTCTGATAAATGTTGAGCTGGGTGTGTGCAGACATGGGTTGATTTAGCATTTGGAGCCCCATCATGCAGTGCTCCCCTGCCTCTCTAGTCCCAGAGTCCATGCCTTGGAATCTCTGTTCTCCATTCTGAATGCTAAAGGAGGTGCCTCCCTTGCCCATCTCTGATGCAAATGATACTAGAGAAGTTGCCTTAATCCTGTCACCCTTATCTGGAGAGATTTAGATCTCTCATTGCATCTGGGCCTCTCATTGCATCTGCATTGCCTTTTGTAAGTCCTTCTTTTGATCAGTTCTGGTTCAGGCAGAGGTGGGAATGTGGAAGCAAGAGTCCTTGAGTCAGACAGGCTGGGTACTGCACCAGGTTTCCCTAGGAGTACAGAGCTGACAGGTAACAGTGGGGGCTCTTCTTCCTCAACTACATAGAAGTCACTGACTGGATCCCATGAAAGTGCCCATCAGCAGTCTCAGGCAGGAGTGTAACCATGGGCCTCTCAGCCATTTGCAGCAATCTGCATGCCAGCACAAGCTTCTGGCACATGGGCTGGAAAAGGGCATGTCAAGTGAGCTTGATTCTCAGGCAGGCAGGAACTGGAGCTGGCAGTGCAGGAACAGGATCCATTGGCTAGTCTGAGAGGGGTAGGGATCTGTTGTGGGCTGCTGGAGTCGAAAACACTTGGCAGGTGTTCTGCTTTCTCAGAACAGCTATGCATGGGGAGGGGGGGCATAGGGTTTGTGGTTAGGAGTTTCCCGAGGAACACGGTTCCCTGGGGTGGCCAGCCAATCAGTGCTGGCCTGTGTGCTCTGCTGCTCTCAGCACTTCCATCCAGTGGAGCCTGCAGAGCACTCTGGGATGCATGCAGAGGGGCCCTCTGGATGCATGCTGTAGGCAACGCAGGTGAATTGTGCAGCACCTGCCCAGCCCCTAGGCTGTTCTTTCCCAGTAGGTTTTTCTAGTGAGAGGAAAACGTGAAAGAATCCTTGCGGTGGTTTGAATGCCGGTACATGGCCATATCTGCCTATAAGAGGTTTTGATACCTAATTACCTCAGAACAACATTTTAATTTTATTGCAAAACAGCATTCCCTGCATTCCCTCTTCTGTTTTTATAATCAAAGATGTCTCTTGTTTAGACGTGGAAAAGGATAGAAGCAAATGAGTACAGACAGGGTGTGCTGCCATTTAATTTGTGCATCCGTAATATTTTGTGTTGTTTTATGCTTAGTGAGTCTTGTTATGCTACATTCTGATTTTGATGTTATCACACTTAAAGGAGTCTAGCACAAGTTGCCATAAATACAGAAACCAACCCTGATGTTGAGCCCTGTTGTGACCTCATCATGAGAAAATGTCACCAACTTTGTAGGATCACAGGGGTACCCAGTCCTACACAACATGAAATCAATGAAGCTGACTCAACAGTTTCACAAACAAAACTAGCTCTGGGTGTCACTGAGAGAGAGTAGTTCAATCAGTCATTATGATGAGACATAATATTGGCTTCCAGTGACAAGCATATGAGTAATCTGGTTACCTGAAGAGTAACTCAAGAAATTGAGTTACTCTTAACAAACTGACACTTGTAGTTCATTCACAATACAGTATTGCATTTATTTAAAGAAAAATAAATCATAATGGATTTTTTGAAAGGCTTATAACATTTTATCTTCTGATTAGTGGCAACATAGCCATAGTTTTCACCTACATTTCCTATAGTTGTAACCTAAAGTTGCTATGTAATTCTGTATGTGCATATATGTATGTACATTTTTGTCTAAATAATGATGAATTCAGAGGAGTGGTTGGGGAAAGACAAATTACAGAGAGCATGACTAGTTAATGATTTTAACCAAACAAAAGAAAGGATCTGTTCTTTGCCCCTCCTTGGGCAAATAGTGAATTTATTTTCTGATGAGTACATTGCCTATGCTGAGTCTCAAAACAATAGTCAAATCCTACGAGAAGGGGCATTTTTTTTTAAGGTCTGTTGGATCACTGTTGACCTACTTGCCCCTGATTTCTCCAATTTACATACAATCATAAACACAATAAACAGCATGATGAATTTTCTAATACATTGACAGGGGGTTGTCTGGATAGGGAATAATGAGAACTTAAAAATCACCCCTTTTGTCATGTATTTCCGTTTTCCTTATTCTTCTTTTGCAATAAATTTAAAACCCTCTGAAATCTGTGGTCACATAGTTATTCCTCGTGTGCCAGTTCCTAAAATATCAGTCATAAACCCAACCTCGGAAGGCAGACCTTATAATAAAATTATCGGGGAGCTTTTGCAATGTCATCATCAGTAATTGGAGAACACAAGACTGTTATAATGCCTGTTCTAACCACTGTGTCACTGCTTTTTAAAGTGACTTAACCAGTTCAGTGTTTCCTATCACTAACCACTACAACCACACTCTTGTCCCAAGGCAAGAAATGCAATCCAGGTTCCATACTACTGATCAGCAGTATTACTTACTTGTAAATGCTTGTCTTGAATTCACCTCCAGTGGCTCATCTTCAAAGAAGATAGCTATAACTCAAGTAGTAGGTCATATACTGGGATGCGGGAGATGGAAGGAGGGAAAAAGAAGATCAAGGGATTCAAGAAAGCTGCCAATGTGTTGAAACCTAATGCTGACCAGTGTTAACATGTCTGACAGCTAGATGCTGATGTGCTAATATAAAAATCATGTAAAGCCAGTGGTTAACCTTAAGAGTGGTTAATGTTTTATTTCAATGTACACGTTTGGTGGAACTGGAGTGCATCATTTTTTATACGTGTTGGAGATAGATATTTCAGGTTTTCTGAAGTTTGTTAGCAACAGCATTGCAGGCAATATAAAGTAATGTCCAAATTTCTACACTTCTTTAAAAACAGGAATGTTTGGCTGGAGAGTGTGTCCTGCATTTTAGAAGCAGATTTGGTTGCTAACTTAAAATAAATATCAGGTTTTTCAATAAGGTTTGGCACATGCTGATAAATTACATTACAGTTCTATCTAGTTAAAAGAAAAACTAGTACAGTGGTATTTGATGCTATAAGTGTAGTTATGAACTGTAGGACCTTTTCATATTTAAAAAGAATATTTCAGACAGAACCCTTCTCCTCTAGTCCAGTTATTACAGTACAATTCCCTTTTGAACAGCAACATTGTAAAATCTTCCACCTACTTTCTTCTGTGTGAAGAATTAATGACAATGACATTAAAGCATACCATCCACTTGAACAATCAACCATTCCATGAAAAATGTTGATGAAGCATAGATAGATGATTGATAGATAGATAGATATGTTTAAGTTAGTTGCTTACCCCTCGTGCTGGTCCTTGACTCTCTATCCCTAAGAGGCTGATTTTTATTTTTTTTTTAGCAACAGAAGAAATGGCATACTGCAGTTTAAAGTGGTCCATCGCCTGAGATGTAGAACCAGTGTCCAGCAAGTAGCTGAGATGAGAAATCAAAAGTGGGAGGCAAGACGATGATTATTAAACGCACACGAACGGGATCTGAACTGAGGGAGAAATGAACCTGCCCTATCTGATTGAGGAGCTTCATGCTTTCAGTCAATGGTTATCTCTCTTCTTCTGTGCTTATTTTTCAGCTTATTTTCTTTTAAAGCTCTGCCTGGCTGGCTGACAGGTCCTATTTGTGAAATCAGCAGGGGAGAACTGTAAATATTGTAATTGTGGCAATGCACTGCATCTGGACTTTCAAGTATCTACTATTTAATACCATAAGGAGCCACGGTGAAAGCATGAAGTCAATCACTTGAACCTATTATGGCCAATCTAAGCCCAGGTCCATGAACATTTTTTTTTTTTAAAGAAAGGATAAAATAGATTTTATTTCAATTGTTCTTTTCTACATTTTCATAGGCATTTCTCAAACACAACCAATGCAATTACTAACCTCGCATACAAATTTAAAGAGGTACGATTTCTGGATTCTAAAGAAATACTTAGCAGTTTTAAGGAATTGCACAATATACCATCAACCTGATCCAGAGCCTAGAAGACAATGGGTATTGATTTCAATTGGCATAGGAGCTTGGCTCTAAGAAAGAAGCGTAAACATAATCAGGTAGAAATAGATGGGCAGAGCAGCCATCTCAAGAATATAGATTTCAGAAGAAGAATTAGAGAAACTATTCTTAGCTTTCCATCATAAATACTTATACTCTGCATTCAGTCATTGAGGATATACCAGTGTGGGTGTAAAGCATAGTCCAGTTAGCAGGTGAAGTGGACAGAAATTAGTAAAATTGTTAAGACTCTGCTTAAAAATAAGGCCTTATACAGAGATTCAGCTTTTCCTGGGAGAGCCCCTGCTGCATTTTATCCACTTTCCTTTTATTTTGAATTACATAAGGAAGTGAAAATTCAAGCCACGGGAGAAGAGACAGAAAGTTACTCTTCTCAATTGCTTGTGTTGCCTTAAATATATTATTTATATATAGTGTGTGTGCCTCTCTGTGGGTGCATCTATACTGACTAATTAGCTCCACAGTAAAGTGTCGCTATCTACATGTGAGCCTGCCAGTTAATTAACTCTGCTGCGGGATAGTACTGTGTGGGACAAGTACTATGCTACAGCAGAGTAGTTGTGTGCCACAATGCATCTGGAGATGGTGACCAGGGCTGGCTGGGGCATGAGGATGCTATAGTATAGGGGCTGCCTGCCAGCTAGCCCCACACTGAAGCACCCTCGTGCCCCAGTCAGCCCCTCTGCAGCATTTTTGAGCTGGGGCATAGCAGCCCCGGCTGGCAGTGCAGAGCTGGTCTGCCCCAGCTCAACATGCTGTGGTCCTGGGTTCACACTGATTGTTACGTGCTAATTGAAAGTGTAGATGCATCCAGGGTATATTAGGCCTCTGGCAGACACGAAGTTAAAAACATGATGCGATCTGATGCAGAATCATGTTTCCTGCCATACCAAGTGCATGGGAGGAGGAATGGCTGTGTGACCGAACATCATATCCATCTCTCCTTACTCCTGGTGCTGGAAGATCTGACAGATGAGCTGACAGCTACCAGGCTCAGGGTGCACCCCTGGACCTGGGAGGTTCATGGTGCAACCCCACACCTGGGAGTCCAGATCAGCTGGTAGCTCCAGCTGTGTCCCTGCAGCTGGGAGCCACAGTCTGACCACATGTTCAATTAATGGCATGGTAGGAACCAGCCAGAGTTATTACAGGTCTCTTGTGTAAAAACTTTGCAGCTTATTCCTTGTTTTATCACACCATTAATTGCCTTAATGTGTGGCCTGGTAACTGCTTCAGACATGATTAGCTGGCTAATTGCATCTTAAGTGTAACAGGGGCCTCATCAACACACACACATATTATAAGATAAATATATGCCAGTCTTATAGTTGGGGATCCTGAGACATGGACAGGCATAGGCAGCACATGGGGGTGCAAAGCGGGCATGTGCCCCCCCCCCGATTTTGTGCACTGATGTTGGGCATGGGGCTGCAGCCTGGTTGGGGCCAGCACCTCTCAGCAGCATGGAGTTGTGCCCCACCTGCCCCCAACTGCAAAAACTTGTGCATCATCTATGTGGACAAAGTGAAGCGGCTTGCCCAAATCAGTGGCAGGTCCAGGAACAGAAGCCATGCCTGGGTCCTATCAAATTTCAAATGGTAATAATGGTCAGCTATTTTAAGAAGATATTTATATTTGTTCTATTTTTCCATATATTGAGGGGATGGAACAAAGAGCATTCTTTTCTTTCAAGGCACTGCTGAACAAAACGTAAGGTGATTTCATATTAATACATTCCGAATATCAAGATTTAAAAATCACCAATTATTTTAGTGCCAGCAAAAGTAATACTCAGCAAAATAAAGATG
Organism: Gavialis gangeticus; assembly: GCF_001723915.1. Classification (NCBI taxonomy): domain Eukaryota; kingdom Metazoa; phylum Chordata; order Crocodylia; family Gavialidae; genus Gavialis; species Gavialis gangeticus. The sequence goes on along the minus strand of NW_017728998.1, from coordinate 15,167,489 downwards.
TCTAAATTAGAACAGAGGAGTGTGGGCCTTCTCAGCACAATGTAACATAATTCAATTGAAGGACATTGAAAGATCACACAGTTTCTTTTACAAAGTTTAATGTAATAGATAGCAATCCATAAAGATTTATATGTAAGAAATTAATCAAATCTCAAATGTATATATCTTTTGCTTCAAACAGATAGTAACCTTTTATGCCCTGAGGGCATTTAATTTCCTCTAGCTGTGTGAATCCTTGTCATCTACTAGTAAGTCTCACACAGGCAATGATTTGGCCATTATTTATATATAGCATTTTAAAACACCTCATGGAATGGCATACAGTATAAACAGGTAGCTATTGTATTCCAGAGTACCGCCTCATTTTCATTACCTTCAGCATTATTTTTAATTAGTACTAAAGACCACTCTTAAGATGTAATGTCACAGGGGGTGCATCTGTACAAGACACTTTACCGTGCAGTTGGTTACACTTTACCATGCAGTAAATGAGCTAACTGCATGGTAAAGTGTAACCATCTGCACCTGCAGGCACTTACTGCACAGTAAATAATTTACTGCATGGTTAATTTGCTACCTGCATTTGCAGGTAGCAAATTAACATGTCGGAATAACTGCACAGTATCTTAGGTGTAGTTGGCAAATGGGAGCAAATTTGCCACCACCAAGGGGCAACCTCAGGCTACTCCCAGGCTTACAGGGCTCCGAGCTTCTCCATCCCCGATGCTGCAGTGGCTCTTTGCCTGCCCTTTCAAACTATGTGAGACCCTGGGGGCCTGTGCCACCTGCTGCCTGCCTCTGGCCACTGGGTCCCACAGCAGAGGCCCTGAGCCAGCTGCAGCACCCTGGCTGGACCCTGGTGCTGGCCTCCAGTCCAGCCCCACTGCCTGCCTGCCTGTCCCACGCCGTGCCCTCACACTGGCCAGGCCTGGACTGTCACCCACAGTCCCTGAGGGCCATGAAGGAAACCATGCTGGCTTCTTCCCCGACACCACATACCACCTCCTGTGGGTGTAACTGGTCCTAGGATGAGACTACAGAACTTGTTGCACTGTGGGGCAAGGCTGAAGTCCACAGCCAGTTCACCCAGGGTGAGCTCTCCAATGCACAAATTTTATGAGGGCCTGACAGCCCGCATGCAGGAGCATGGGCACAATGAGTCAGTGTGCCAATGCCACATAAATGTCCAGGCCCTGTGGGTACAGGCAGCATCACCAACCACAACGGCTGGTCAGGGACTGCCCACAAACACATGCCCTTTATGCAGCAGCAGGACCACATTCCTGCACCCCAGGACCCTGTGCGGATTCATATTCGTGTTCTCCAGAACGATCAGCCTGCCAGAGCCTCTGACACAGCCTGGCAGTGGCAACAAGCTGTCAGCAGGGAAGGGCCCCTCGGGGCCCCAGGAACCTGTCCCACCATGGTCCCCACCCCTGTTGCCATCCAGCAGCCCAGACCAGTGCCTACCCCACCAGTTCCAGATGCACAGCCCTGCCCAGGAGGACAGCCGAGGGATGAAACCACCCACACTGATGAGCTCTAGCTCCTCCCCAGAGGGCCCCCCTGTCCAGCCAGCCAGGCCTCTGCATCCCAGGACATCACCAGGAGCTGTATGTCATTGCCACCAGCAGGGATGGACTCTGGCCACCAGGCATGCCTGTCATGCCCACCTGGTAAGCCCCACACTGAGAAGAGGGTCCTCCCCCCCCCTGTCCCACTCTCTGCCCAGCCCAGCCGAGCTCCCTCCTGGCCCCCAGAGTTC
>NW_017728998.1:15156714-15160724 GCF_001723915.1 Gavialis gangeticus | reverse complement strand
CAGAGGGCCCCCCTGTCCAGCCAGCCAGGCCTCTGCATCCCAGGACATCACCAGGAGCTGTATGTCATTGCCACCAGCAGGGATGGACTCTGGCCACCAGGCATGCCTGTCATGCCCACCTGGTAAGCCCCACACTGAGAAGAGGGTCCTCCCCACCCCTGTCCCACTCTCTGCCCAGCCCAGCCGAGCTCCCTTCTGGCCCCCAGAGTTCTTCCTGTACAACATGTGGGGAGGTGGGATGCAGTGTCAAACTTGATTGTGCAGCCAGTGCCCCCTGAGCTAGGCAGTCACAGGCCTCTCATGTGGAGAAGGGCATCAGTACCAGCAACAATGTCACCTTGTGTGGGGGGGGGGAGGTAGGGGTGGGCAGGGACATGTACTGTAGGCACAGGTACTCCTTCAGATGGCAAACATTGCAGGGAAATGCGAGCTTGTCTCCTGCACCATCCCATGCCATAGTCCCACGCTAGGGTCTTCGGGGTTCCTGGAGCACCATGGTGATCAGCAGCAGCAGGGCTTAGTGGGTTGTCACCACTTGGTCCACACAAACAGCTCCTTCTGGCATGCCTGGGACACTTTCACCAGGGGCACGCTCAGAGGATGCCTGCCCCGGGGCACATCTCCAGAGAGACCCCCTGGGAGAGGATGAGGGCACCACCACTTCTGCCTCACAGTTGTCCATGAGCCCCTCGCCCACCAAGCCTGGTAGCAATGGAAGAGATGGCCTGGCCTGGAGTAGAAGAAGTAGGGAGTGGGTCAGGAACATGCACAGCAGGTGCGGCCAGGAGCCAAGCCTGTCCTGGCCTGGAAAGGGGGCAGGGAAGGTAGGCTGCTTGTGACAAGCACCTAGTGACCCATGTGCCCCTGTGGAGCAAGCAGGGATGGGGAGTTAAGGCAGTGGCTGCCTAACAAACTTACCATGGTTCTTGAGCACCCATGCATGCACAACCCCCAAGCCTCTTTCTCCTGGCTCTGCAAATTCAGCAGCTGCATGCAGAGGAGAGGAACACAGGGATGCACCTTCAGAGTCAGAAGGAGGCTTAGTCAGGGCCCTCTGTATGTTCTGGCTCTGGCTGGTCCCATGGTGGAGGAGCAGCTGGTGGACTCATGGGGCTGGCATGCAGAGGACGTAGTGTGCAAGCAGGAGAGGGTTGTGTGGGAGCTGGAGAGGGACTGGGCAGACTGTGAATTCTGGGACAGGCTCTTGGCACTTAAGGAGAGATGCACTGCTCTCAAGAGGATGGTGGAGGCCAAGAAACGGCAAGCTGTTGTAGTTGCCAGGGCAGTAGAAGCCATGGAGGAGGACTGCCAAGCACTAGACACCATCCTGGCTCTGGTGGTCACCTTCATCCCACCCGCTGGCCTGCCCCCAGCCCTAGGCCTGCCTGCCCTCTGGCAGCCACCAGCCACAAGCCCCATAGTGGACTTGGGCTGAGGTGCAGTGGCACCTTCAGTGGCCAGGTCCCCTTCCAACTGCCCCCCCCGCCCCGCACCTGCCCTGGCTCCATTTAGCCCCAGAACAGGAGCTGCCTGCAGCAGGACCAGCACCACGTGCAGGCCTTGCAGCCCTGGCTGCTGGCTGCAGGAGGGGGAGTTGGTCATGCTGGCAGAGCAGCAACCACCCTCACCCCTGGGTGACCCTCCGCCCCCACCTGCTGGCCTTGCCATGGCATGCATGTGCACCCGCAGTGGTGTAGCCAGTGGCCAGGGTGCTGGGCACCTGTCCCCAGGTTCCACCCCATGGGCACCCCCATCCCACTATCCTCCTCTCCAGTATAGCACACAGAGCACTGTACATAATCTGCATGGAGAGCTGGGTGCTTTATTGTTGGTGAGTGGGGTGGTTGGTGGTAGGGCTCTGTGAGTCGGGGTGAGGTTCTGTTGTTTGGGAGAGAGGGAGGGTCTGCTGTTCAGGGGGGTGGGGGGACAGGATCTGTGTTTGTAGAGGGGAATGAAGTGCTTTCCAGAAAATTGTCTGCAGTGAGCGTGGTGGGCATGATCTTATAGACATAATCAGACCAATGGTTGTGGTTGGTTATAGCCATCCACTGTCTGTGCAAGGACTTGACCTTCATGTGGCATTGCCACACTGAGAGTGGCCTCTCTCATGCATCCTGCCCAACAGGGCCTCATAAACATGGGCGGTCAAGCGTCCACCCTGTGCAAACTGCCCCTGTATCTCCACATCCTCCCAGAGGTCCACAAGGTTGCACACCTTCTTCTGGCTCAGTTAGGGCCCTAGGTGCTTCGCTTAGGTCTGCACACAATGGTGGCCCCAGGCCTCACTGGGGAGGATGGGGAGGAGATGCTGGTGGTGGTGCCTCCCACACTGACTTTCTGGGCACCCATACAGCTGTCCTTGTGTGGCTGGCCCTGGACAGCACTCAGGAGTGCTCAGCAATGGGGCAGGGCCAAGGTCTGGAAACTGCGTGGCAGAGGCAAATGTGCCACAGTGTGTGAGCATAGCTGCAGAAACGGGATACAGTGCTGGGGGTGCAGAGGAAAAGGGAGCTGGTGCTGCCCTCTTGCCACAGCCAGGCAGGTAGGAGCCCTGGGGAGCTCTGAGCACTGGGCAGGGCGAGCAAAAGGCTGCGGCCCTTTACAACACTTATCTGTGGCCAAGGAGCAGCTCTGGCTAGTGGACAGGCTGAGCAGCAGCAGCCTGGGTCCTGTCCAGGGGGCAGATGGGGCTTGCACTCCCCCAAACTCCTGTGCAGTGTGTCCCAAGGCACAAAATGGTTGCAGGCTTTTACACCCTGCAGCTGGGGGTATTAGCACTAATTTTCCATGGTATTTAAAACCCTTGTAAATGGGCAGAGAGTAAGAGCTAATGGTTTAGTGCAACAATATAAAACACCATTGGGCCTTGTCCTAAACTTGTGTGTCAAACACTGTCATCAAATTATACATATAAGATGATGGGACATTTTCTGATAAAACTTTTTTCTTTCATAAAAATTTGATTTGTGGAAAGTAAAATACATAAGGCTGGGACATTAAGTCTACCATTTTTTCAGAATGAAACATTTTCATCTTTTTAATGCATTTTCATTGTGGTTCTTTAAAATGATCAAATAGGAAGATGATAATATATATAAAATAAAAATATTATATTGTTTGAAAGTCAGAATCCAAGTAACATATTTATATCAATCCAAAATAGTTTTCAGAAATTTAATTTCACTGGAAAATGTTTAAATGATTAGTCTTATTTCAGTTACAGACTAGAAAAATAATTGAAACTGTGGAAATTGCTACAAAATGGAAAATCTAGTTCTCACTTAATCCTGCAAAATGTGGGGTGCCTTTTGAGTGAAACTCAAAGCCTTTCACTCTCACTGAGCATCCTGGCATGTGAGGCAATCAATGGCAATATCTAGCCTGCAAAATTAACAAGCTCAGCAGCAGCATATTCACACATGCTGTGCTGCTCAATGCAGGCTATTTTCTGAAGGAAGCCACTGTGTGAAGGGACCACTAGTTTGAATCTTTTAAACTGGCTTATTTCTAAAAATAGCCTATACATGTGCATATCTGTGGCCATGTTTGTGATCTAGACATAGTGACTATCAAGTAAGGGCTCGCTACTTCACAGGGCTGTGAATACTGCAATTCTCAGAGTGACCTACTGAAATATTTGCTTTTATGTAAAATATGCTTTGTAGAACTGCTTAATACTACTGACACCCAGCACAAGTACAGTTTACAAATGAAAGCTACTGAAGATATAGGCTAGGGACAGAAATTACACATAAACCAGTATAAGTGATCAGAAACCAGTTCAGATCTGTAACACAACCGAAGTTCAGTGTGCATAAACTGCTTTCAAAATAACCAAAACCAGTTTAAGATAAAACTGGATGGACATAGTATCAGATTTAACTAATTTAGGTTAAATAGTTTTATTAAACTTATGCCCTAGGTCCCCTCCAGATTCAACTTTAACTCTCAGTCCTCCCGTATCCCAGAATGCTTTGCACCTCCCCCCCCCCCAGGATAGGTAGGCCAGT
>NW_017728998.1:15151336-15151714 GCF_001723915.1 Gavialis gangeticus | reverse complement strand
TTTGCACCCCCCCCCCCCCAGGATAGGTAGGCCAGTCTAGGCCAAAGCTGTCTGCTTCAGGGGAGCAGAGAGGTGTGCTTTAGTGCCAACCCCCACCTGCAGCTTCTGGCCTGAGCCACTACAAGCATGTGGCTGCATTTCTGGAATCAGAAGTAACTGTCTGTTCACTTGCTTATCGGTTCAATCTATGCAGCTTAGACTAACCTGCAAATGTTGAATCTATTCAACCTCGGGCTTTTTGACCATCTTAACTTAGCCATAAGGAAATTGCATAACATTTTCCCCACCGTTTCCTTATATATTTGTGGCCTGCTTTCTAAAAATGTTCATTCAGTTCTTGTTCTGAGATGAGCTAGAAGCTCTCATGTAGTAAAGATT
>NW_017728998.1:15141026-15146336 GCF_001723915.1 Gavialis gangeticus | reverse complement strand
TGTTGAATCTATTCAACCTCGGGCTTTTTGACCATCTTAACTTAGCCATAAGGAAATTGCATAACATTTTCCCCACCGTTTCCTTATATATTTGTGGCCTGCTTTCTAAAAATGTTCATTCAGTTCTTGTTCTGAGATGAGCTAGAAGCTCTCATGTAGTAAAGATTTTGGTTTTACTTCCTCTGAGTAAATCCAGCTCTTTCAAACACCGTTACAGGATTTACAGTAACATTCGATTTGCCTCAGTCCTTTCTCAAAGAGGTATGAAGGAGCCAAGAATTATGGCAAGAACCCCTGGAATAAATTCTGCTTGTCCCATGTAACAGCTGTGGCCAATTTCTCTCCGTGAACTCTCTGGAATGCACTCTTAGTCTCACAGAAATCACAGGGTTTATTATGCATTAAGCCATTTATTTTCTGTATCCTCTTTTTTTTTTTTTTAAACTCAGCAGTCCTAACACGAGTGGTGATAGTAGGGAACAATATCTGTTATTGTCCGCTGATTTTATCCGGGTATAAGAAGTTGTGGAAAAGGTACGAGTCAAATTGGGTCCTTGGTCTGAGAGTTCTTAAACTGGGAATTTCTCAACCAAAAAAGCAAGGTCTTATAGGTCGTATCTACATTGTCTTTAGGGCATGCAAGGGAGTGCTGCACTGATGAACAGCTCATCCACTCTGCATATGCTAAAGCCCCCCCCAAATACAATATTGCTTTGGTTATAGCAGTTTTGGCATGCACCAATAAACACACATGAGGCAGCCCACAACATATCAGAAAGCCTAGTGGCAATCTGATTTCTTTGCAACAGAAGTATTGCTCTATTATTTTTACATAGTCAAAAAATGAGTGAAAGCTAAGAGCTGGGATTTTGAGGGATGCCTTGAGTCCAGAAAGTTTGAGAACCACTATTCTAGATCAAATCCTTACTCCTCAGTGTTGCACTGAAAATTGAAATGGAAAAGATTTTTCATTTTTTCAAAAAAAGCTTCCATAAATGGCTTCATTCTGGACTGTGCCAGATGACAGGGATTTGTTTACTTAATGGTTTGCCAAACAGATTTCATATTACTTGCCTAACATGGTTGTCTTGTGTTAAACCAGTAAAAATCCATTTCTCAAAGCTCCTGACTAGGGAGCACTGCAATGAAGCATGACACATTTGTCCTGTGCACTACCGCCTGAAGCAAATGAAAAAACCCCAGAAACTTCCTAAAAAATTATTCTGGAATGACCTGGTTTTCATCAAAAAAATAGTTCCATAAAATATCTACTGTATTTTTAATGGTTTCAACTTTTCCTTTGGTGTCTGTACAGAAACACACATATAGACACACATTAAAGCATAAATAAAAATAATTGAATACAGTTCTGGAGGCCATGAATTATGATGCAGTAATTCATGTCTAATATTTCCAAAGGGGTTCAGTCATCACCCTTGTTCCACATAAAGCAACAAGCAAAGTATGAATTATTAACACCATAATTCTCACCTTGTTGTATCTGATTAATTAAAGAGCAATATGTGAGAAATTGGTGTCTAGGTGACATATTGCTGTGACAAATGTGCTTTACTCTTTCAAAATCATTGGATCTGGAATCAAAGTTTCCACTTCCCATAAAACAATGAAGATTAAAGGCCTAATTAATTCAATCAGCCATTTGAGTGTGAAATGATTTCTCCATGACATTTTATGTAGGAGTTAAGTCAGATTTAAACATGCCAAACACAGAAATGAGACAAGCTCCAGCTCCGCCGTCTGTGCAGCTGGATGCTTAGATGGTTTAGACAATCATATGGAGGAGTGTAAGTGTCAGATATATGTTAAAGATGAACATTTTTTTTCCTCGGGATGTATGAAGATGTATGCATCAGTGCACAAATGAAGAGCAAAGAGTTTTCTATAATGAATGCACTACAAAATGGCACAAGGAAGCATGTTTCCTCGACTGATAATCATCATTTACCACTTATTATTCTGTCAAAGATTAGGCACAGGACCCTGAGAAATGAGTTAGCACCTGTGGAAGTGAATAACTGAGAAAATATGAAGCAAGAAAAATAAACGGTAAATACAATGGGTTAAAAACGTAACGGCTATCTAAGCATTATGGTACTTTTATGAAGAGCTGGATTTTATTTATGCTAGATTTTATTTATGCAAAAACCACTGGGAAGCATGACAGATAACTTAATTGCCTATTTTCTAAATGTGTTCTGAATAGGATCAGATAACATATATATATGAGCATTATTTCTGGTGGAAGCACACCTGTCAGAGAAGAGGATAAACAGGAAAACAGAAACTGCAGAGAATATATGTATATCTGTGTATGTTTGTGTGCACGCATGCACCCCCCGCCCCAAAGAATGGCAGGCAGATGGTGAACATGGCCATAGATAAGTGTATGCATAGACTATTTTCAGCAGTAAGCCAGTTTAGAAGATTCAAACCATGCATATGCTAGACATTATTTTAGCCAGTAAAAGCCAGGGGGGTCTGAGAAGAAAGGTCCTCCAGCCACCCTAACTATAACTGCTGAATCTACCATCCTGGGTTAGGAGAAGCAGCTACATCAGCAGACTAGAACAGTCAGCCTAGAACTTAAAGGAGTCGTTAGCATTAATTACACAGCTACAAATCTGTGGGTTTCCATATCTTGCACACTTCTGTGAAGAAGCAGGTGTTAAGCAGGCCGTGGCCGTATGAGCAGACCTCATGGATGCAGTACTGAAGAAATATCCTCCAATTACATCATAGAAATCCAAGGTAGCTTTCAAAAAACACAAGGGTTTCCGTGTGCATGTGGGTTTTTTTAAGACTCACAGTATTTATGGCAATTAAAAAGTGACATCTGTTTTTAACATAAACATGTGACACAGGCTAGGCTGACAAAATTTGTGTTTTCTTTTTCATGAAGAACTTGCCAATGTGGTGTGAAGGGCAAGGACACTAAGATCAGGGAAAAAGTACATCTTGGGGAGGCTCTGACAATCAGAGCAACAGAATGGTCACCCAGCCATTCCCAAAACTTGTTAACAAGGCTTTGAGGCCAAACAGATTTTTTCACACCCACCTATTTTCAGTCCATCTGTGCACAGGCATACGGCTTTCAAAAAAGACATCAGTTTGTGCACAAAAAAAGTACGCCAACATGCTCCATTGTGTACGCGCAGAGGATTCTTTGAGAAAGTGGCCCTGAACTTTTGTTAGAAGCATTAAAGTGAAAGGTACCCCCAAACCTAGTAGACAGTCTAGTTAGCATGGTTCAGGGAAAGGAGTTTCTCATTATTGTTCAGGAAAAAACTTCATGCAACTTTTCCCTAATAAATTGAAGCTTCTGGATTAGATGCTAAATGGTTCTGAGTGTCCTGAACATTTAGGTTTTGTCTGCGTAAGGATGTTTAACTAATGTGGTTTTTAAATCAATGTACTTTATCCAATTGACTTATGGTAACTGAAATAGGTTACTCTTTGAAATATTGCATTTAATCGCTATACATTCATGTAGTTAAACTGATTCAGTTTTCACCAGTCTTGAGTTTTTGAAGCCACACACCGAATTGCATCTTATTGGTTTCATAAAGGCTGGTAGGAAATGATACGAAAGTAAGGCCACACACAGTCCCAAAGAGAGAGTATAGAAGGAGAAGATTCAGGAAAATGGGAAAAAAACCCCAAAAACCAAAATAATAATTTCCCAACACAGAGGTTAATCTTTTTAAATATTATGATGGTTTACCATTAATAAGTTTACATGGGAAACACTGAAACTTGACTGTGAAGTGATTAGAGTAGAAATTGCCAATTTGATTATACCTAACTGAACTCAACTGATTTTTCTTTTTAAAACTTGACAGCAGTCAAATACAATGGGAATTAGACCTTTAAAGTCGATCTAAGCTACCTCTGCCAAGCCTTATAATGAAAAAGTTAACAAGAAGAAGAATTCTGAAGAAGTTCTTTATATCTGGTATGTATTTGCTTGTTCTACTGATTAAATTATATGTCTGAGTGATTCTTAATTACATTTCACCTGATATTTTGGAAAGCTTTCTATCTTAAGGTCTGTTAGTAAACAAATGAATGGGAAAAAATGAAATATATCCAAAATATTTCACATAAATTAAAAGCTTAATCATTGTCTTTCGGTAAACAGCAGTTGGCTCTAACACAGGCAAGTAAAGGATCCATTTACATATAGAGTTTACTACAGACATGCAGTAGACAGCAAGTTAAGATGCATGTTTCATGTAAGCTATCTTGGGGAAATGTAGGCATTTGTGGAGAGAATCTCACGTAGGTAAGTACATTGCCGCCCACAATTAATCTTTTTTTCCAGGGGGCCACGCAATACTTACAAACCACACTTCTTGGCCATAAAACAGACATACCTTTTGATCTAAAAAATTGAATTTAGAAAATGTGACCGTTGATGACTAAGTGCTATGTGCTGTGTTGTAAAACAGAAGTAACAAGAAGAGATTTTCTCCATTTGTGTTAAATTATGCACTCCATTCCACCCCACCCTGTCTTATACTCCCAAGCCTTAAGCTAACACTAACAATAAAGAAGAGCTTTGCACCATACAATCCATGCAGGTTACCAATCCAGGCTTAGTCCCATGAGGAAAATGATCTGGAGTCAAAAGCTTTCTTCTGAGACTGACCAGCTACCATCCTTCCTTTCAATCCACTAATGTTATGCCCTCCCTAAAGTCTCTTACTGCTAGATACTGGCTGCATTTACATGAGATGCTGACTGCGCAGTAGTTCTTTACTGCCATGCAGTGATGTCACACTTTGTGCCATGTGACGCAATGCTACTGCGTGGTAGTAATGAGCTACTATGTAGTCAGCATCACTTAAAAGCCATTTGGCGATGCTGCTTTGCAGTAACCCCAGCTACTGCGCAATCATTTAATACCTGTTTATACAAGTACCAAATGACTGTGTGGTCATGACTGTGTGGTCAGCAGCTTGTGTAGATGTGGCCACTCTTTCTTATTTGAAACCAACACATGAAAGAGATCCAAAGAAACAGAAGACACAGCACAAAGAAGAGAAAATATTGTGGTACAATATTTTTTAATGTGTTTATTTACATTATTGTTTTTAATTATTATATAGCCAAAAGCCTGCAGTCAAGATCATGGACCCCTAGTGTTATGCCCTTCACAAATATATAGTAAGAGATTGTTTGCCCTAGAGTGTTATCTGTGCATGTGCTTTGGGAGTGGGTAGGGGGTGTTTTAATTCCCTGAGCTGAAAAAAACAGGATGCTTTAACTAAAGCTCATTGAATGAGTTTT
>NW_017728998.1:15135357-15141015 GCF_001723915.1 Gavialis gangeticus | reverse complement strand
CTTTAACTAAAGCTCATTGAATGAGTTTTAGTTAAAGCACCCCCGCCACCATTTTTCATTGCAGGGAAGCAGATACACGTGATGCTGGTGTCTGCTGAATCCGGCAGACTCAGTGAATCGAGTCTGCTCTGATGTGCAGCAATTCCACCACGTCGAAGTAGCCTCACTGTATGTATGTAAGTGCCCTATAATTTCCACTAGTAAGAAAGTTACTAGTGGTCTGACATTTGTCTGTGAATCTTTGTGATTTATGAATTTGAGAAAATATTCTTGAGAGTAGCGGGTAAGTTTGGAGGCTTCAGTTGTGCCTACCCTCAAAAGATCAGCCTCTTTTAAGGAGTCTCAAAAAGTAGGATTCTCAAAAATTGAAACACCTGAAATGTTGGAGTCACCTTTGACAATCATGTCCTAATAGTTGTTCGGTGTAGCTGTTGACAGGTTCTTAGGCTTTATGTCCAGACAAAAATCCAGGTGGTTTTTAGCTAAAAGGAGACTATTCAATTCAAGCTATATGATATACAATTTATAATTTTTTTATGTAACTCCACTCGGGTCTCTATTTTCAAACTAGTTAGACAGCACTAGTGTATTAGCCAAGCAATTTATCAATATTTATTCATTATCCAAGTGGCAGACTAGTTGTCATAATTAATTATTGAAGTAATAAATAGTCTTATTAATAACAACTGATGACAAGAACAGAATGATTTCCTTGATAAAGACTGATGACAGATTTTAGTATCTGACACGACACTCGGAACACTGTGCAGATTGAATCTAAGGCCTCCTGCATGGATAATAAATTGTTATTTCAGAGAATAAAATGATTGATACATTTGTTTTCTGGGGAAAAATCACCTGGGAAAAGATTCTACTCCCTAACTTATTTAAACAGACTATGGTGAAATTTTCTTTCCTTGTGACAAATTTAACTTTCCAAGAAAGTGACAGCTCTTTGGCAGAGAGAAAGGAATTGATGCCTGTTTTGGCTCTTGACTTACAGATTCTCCTAAAAGTCAAATTCATTTGAAAAATCTCCTGGCATTCTCACTTACATACTTTGCACACTCCTTTGGCAGTACATGGAGGAGTGGCTGCAACATAGCAAAAGGATGATGGGAAGTCATGACATGTGACATCATAGCAAAATCCACACTGAGACAAATGAAGTCTGTCAGATTACTTTGGAAAAACTGCCACTGTTTTTATCACTGCATGGCTGAGCTGGCCTGCTGCACAAGCTCATTGTATTTTTCTATTGGTTTGATCTTACCTTTTATGACAAACCAGCCCCAGAGACCATGCATCTTTTGACAACCTGGAAGATGCTGTGTTGAAGAAAAAAAAAAAAAAGAGGTTTTCAGACAGAATGAAAAAATGTCTGCTGTTTATCTGAGTCAAAGTTTTCTTTATAAATTCTATTACCAAAATTAAAATCCGAATGTTATTTTTGAAGTTATTTCTAAAAGGATGCTTTTGATAGAAACAATGCTGGGCATTCAATTTCCTCTGTATGTTCATCTTTCCCTGTTTTGTCTGCTTATATAGGAGTTGTATAGTAAGTGGTTTATATAGTTAAAAAAAAAAAAAACTTTATGAAATGGCCCTAAAAATACATGAGTGAAATTTAAAACTACATTTGCTTTTAATTGCTATACTATCAATACATTGACACAATTATATTTGATAGTTACATTTTTAAATTACTCGCTACATTTATTTCCACTTTGGGTCTCAGACCCAAATGCTATAGTTTCAATCTTCTTTTTAATCTTCTAAATGGTGTATAATGAATGTAGCAGTCTTTTTTTATATACAGGGCACCTTTGTTCTCTTGATTTAGAATGTTTGTTCTAAAACTAGATGTAGTGTAATTTTACAACATATACTTTAGCCTCATAGATTTTTTTAATGATAATTGTATTACACTATTGTACTATGATCTGAAAAGGAGATCTACAAATGAATAGAGCATTAGTTTTTCAGTATACTTAAATGTTCTACCTTTAAGCACAAACATAATATTTCTTGGAAATGAACAGCTATCACTATATAATTTTCTGTTAATTATTCCTTTTATAGGTTATTTTAAAATAGTCTGAAAAACACAGCCTTAGCAACAGTGGTGTAATGATACGGAGATTTAAAATACTTTTTAAAAATTGCTGTCCCCTTAAATTGTTGAGTTTTATATTGATAATATTTTAAAGTAAGAAGCAATTTTTGATATGTATATTATATACTATTCTGTCAAATGTTCTTATAATTATTCTCTCTGTATTATTCACTGTTCATTACACTACTATAGTCTCATATTTCTTTTTAAATCACAAGCACGGTCATTGTCAAATGCAGTTGAGTTGTATCTTTTGGGCACAGTTTCTGGCTCAGGCTAATAAAACCAAGCACAAATGAGTATCATTTCATTTAAATAGCTTAAATATTATTAGAGTAAAATTGTAGGTTTTAGTCAAAACCAAAATAAAGGGCCAAGAAAGAACTCCCCTTACAGTAGGCAAAAAGTAGAGTCCCTTACTTGATGCTTACTTCAGTAAGTCTAATTCTTCATTTGACTTGTAGATAGTAAATTCACAAAAACTCATATAGAACATCAGTTTGTTCTGATTCACTGTATATAGTGCCAGATACTGCTGTGTTTTTATCATACTGAAGAATGCCCAACCTCATTTCACAAGCAGTGTTATTGAAATTAGTGTGGCTTCTTTCAAGGTATGATATGGCACAGCTAGAGAAGAATGGCAACTTTTGGCCAGAACTCATAAGTGTATATATTTTTACTAAAGATGGAGCAGTATACACTGTGAAGCTCATACTGCTTGCTTTAAATGAATTACCGTATACCAATCATGATTCATGCAGTATTAATGTTAACATACAACTTCTTTTGATCTCATGAGTACTAGCTGTTTAAATTATTGTTGAGAACAAACTATGTGTTGTTATAATAGGAACATTTCCTATTTCCTTTCCTACCCAGCATGCACATCTACATGAGACACCTTACTGTGCAGTAGACTAATTTACTGCACAGTGTCCGCATCTACATGAGTAGCAGACTGCACATTGTTACTGTACAGTCATTTAGTACTTGCTGCTCTGTAACTGGTATTACTGCGTAGTACAGTCACCACATTTTTTTTCAGATGCTACCGTATAGTAGTAATGAGATCCTGCACAGTATGTCGTTACTGCTGTGCAGTAGTCTTATCACATGGTTAGTGCCTGGCAATGCTTCTGTGCAGTAGCGTCTTGTGTAGACATGCCATCTGTGTGTGCTTATTGTGCAGTAAATTAGTTTACTCCATAGTAGCAAATTAACTGTAGCGGAGTTACTGTGCAGTAATGCACCTGTAGACAGCAACTGGAATTGAACTTTCTCCTGATCAGCCCCACCACCAGGGGGCCACCCTTGGGCTAGCCCCAGGGCCATGGTGCTTGGAGCTTTCCCAGTCCTGGAGCTGAGGTGGCTCCTTGCCTGCAGGGACTCCAGGTCCTAGGACACCTACAGCCAGCTTCGGGCCACTGGGTTCCACACCAGTGGCCCCCAGCCACCCACAGTATCCTGCTTGCACCCCAGCACTGGTCCCTGGCATAACCCCACCATCTGCCTGCCTGTCCCATTCTGTATCCCTGCACTGGGTGCGACAGGCACCTGCAGCACTGGAGACTGTCAAGGGAACCACACTGGTGCCATGCTCGATGCCACATGCTGGGAACTGTTCCCAGGAGGAGAATGTGGACCTTCTGCAACTGTGACATACGGCCAAGGTCCTCAGCCAGTTCACCTGGAGTATTCCAACACCTGTATGTATGAAGCTCTGTTAGGTTGCATGCAGGAGCATGAACACAACCAGTCAGTGCGCCAGTGCCACACAAAGGTCGAGGCCTTCTGGGCACAATAAGTCAATATCACTGACTACAACCACCGGTTGGGGGCTGCCTGCAAATCCATGCCCTTATGCAGCAGCTGGACCAGATCCTCACACCCTGGGACTCTGGCCAGAGTTGCACCAGGTACTCCAGCATGGGCAGCCTAGCTAAGCTGCCACTGCAGCCTGGCAGCCACAACAAGGCATCAGTAAGGGAGGGCCCTTCAGGGTTCCTGGAGCCCATCCTGCCACTGTGCCCATCCCAGACCTTGTCCAGCAGTCTGAACCAGCACCTGCCCCACCAACTCTGGATGTGCCACCCCACCCAGAAGGCCAGCCTGGCCATGGCACTGCCAGCCCTCAGCAACTCCAGCTCCTCCCTTGAGGGGGCCTCTGCAAAGGCAGCTAGGCACAGTGCTTCTACTCCCCAGAACACGGCCAGGAGTCCCCATCAGGGAGGACAGACTCAGGCCACCAGGCATGCCTGCCACCCCAACTGGGTAAGCCCTGTACTGGGGGGAGGACACTTCCCAACCCTGCACCTGCCTCTGCCCCTCCCCCTTAACCCCACTCCCTGCTCAGCCCGGCCACACTCCCTCTGGCCCCTGGAGGCCCCCCCCCTCCCCCCAGCATGCAGGAAGGTGGGAAGGAGTGCAAAACTTTATTGAGCAGCTAGTGTCTCATCAGTTAGGCAGACATGGGCCTCATGTGGAGGAACAAAGCTGGTGGCTATGTTGCCCTCAGCTGCAAGGGTCAGGGACATATAATGCAGAAACAGGTACCCCTTCAGGCATCGGTGACAGATGTTGCAGGGCAGTGTGACCTTGCCTGCCACACTGTCAAAGCCCAGTGTCCCATGCCAGGTTCTCAGGTGTGCCTGAGAAATTACTGTGGAATAAACCATATAGCAGTAATTGCACATGTAGATGCACCAAGCAACTCCAGTGGACATACCAAAAGTAGAGACACGCTACAGAATCAGATAAAATGGAATATGACAAGTTGAGTGACTGGTTCTAATGCCATCTTCACCACCTGACTCATTGAGCACTTTATAGAGCTCCTATGTAGGACAATGGTGCCCTGCCATTTTCAAAGTGGCTTAAGAGTCCAAAATTTAGATTCCTAAAACTAATGCTTTGTTATTGTTTAACCATGGTCACCTTTGTTCCCCAGACACCTAAGTTTCTAGCAGTAAAGTCCCCTATGTGCCTACATTGAGCATGTGCACAACCACTCAATTCTATATGCTACTGAGCAGCACAGTGTCTAAACACAAGGAGAGCAAATAAATTAGGCATTTCTATTTCCTACCTATTTCCTCTCTGGAGCCAGTTCTCAAGGCATGCTTATTGGATTAGGATTCACACAAACCCTAGGGAAGGAAAGGTAGTGAACCCCTTATATGCCATAGCCTGGTGGTACTTGGGATATGAAAGAAGCCAATTCAAATCTCTCTTTCTCCATGGGCTTTTGAAGCAATCATTTGAATCCAAGTACCAGGCTTTCCAAGTGAGTCCTCTAACATCAAGAGAGTCTCTGTCTTGCTGAAGCAATTTCATGGCCCTGAGGAAGTACCTGAGCCCCAAAGACGAGTTTTCAGACACCCTGCTATCATCAGCATTTCTTATTGGCTAGTTCTTGGCAGGTGCTTGATCAGTGTGCTGACTGTTTTGTATCCCATTCAGATCTCCCAGGTATTGCATAGGGAGCCTAACTGCCTAATACCTGATTTAGGATTCTGTGCTGGAGGGGTGCCTAAAAGTCA
>NW_017728998.1:15134267-15135346 GCF_001723915.1 Gavialis gangeticus | reverse complement strand
TGCTGGAGGGGTGCCTAAAAGTCAGCCACTGTAGCCCCTCACTTTTAAGTGCCTATGTTTTTTGCTAGTATTAGGCCTTCAGTTTTGCAATGCTAAGTGAAAAAAGGTCTAAATACCTTAAAATATCTGAACATCAAAAGCATCTAGCTGGCTAACTGCCATTGAAATCAGTAGGAGCTGGGGAACTAGGAGCTTTTTAAAATGTCAAAATCTGGATTTTTCTGTGTCTAAATACTTTTAAAAGTCTAGCTCTAAGTCACTTTTGGAAATAGGATTTTGACTCCCAAGTCACTGAAGTGCTTTCTAATCTAACAGACCAAGGTACGTACTTTTGGATAAAAAAAAACAAACTTGTGACAATATGCAGCACTCCAAATAGCAGATTGTACTCTCACTCTGATTTTGATTCAGACTGGTACAGATTTTGGCCTTGGGAATAGGATTCATTGGTATATGTCCCACTTTATACCAGTGTACTGAATTGATCCAAAGAATCCAGCACTAAAGTATCTCATGGTGATATCATTTAAAAATGGTAAATCAAAAATATTTCACATCATCAGTGCATTTCTGTAATCTGAACTGGCATATAGTAACTCAAGTTAAGTCTTGGTGCTAATTTACAGATTATGTAGAATGTGTGTCAGGAAAAAAGAACCTTAAATGAAACACAAATATTGAATATTGCATAGCCTCGGCAAGGAGACTATGATGTGCATACGGTTCAACATGGATATCTTAATATAGGAATACATAGTACTGTATATCCAACCATGGGGAGTTTGTGATACACATTGCTATGCTAAAATCCTATGTTTCCAAACATTTATATTGTAGTTATCTGAACTTAGAAGAATGCTTGGGCATGCAAATGTGTTAGAACTACTGTGAGAGTATATTTATGGTGAAATCCTTAAGTACTATTTTTCTCCCAGAGGATGAATCACATCCCAATAGTGGAGGCCACTGAAGGGCCTATACTTTAACTGCAGTCCTCATTTCTTCACTAAGGGAAATTTACAAAAAGGGATCTAGAAACCTAAAATGTGATTTAGGTGGCTACATTTTACCTACATCTA
>NW_017728998.1:15116885-15129267 GCF_001723915.1 Gavialis gangeticus | reverse complement strand
CACTAAGGGAAATTTACAAAAAGGGATCTAGAAACCTAAAATGTGATTTAGGTGGCTACATTTTACCTACATCTAAATAGTGGCCTAAATTCTCCTGCTTATTTGCCACCCAAACCTGGAGGGGACTGAATTCCATAGGTTCTTACATTTTGACCATAAAAGTTCCCCAGGTAGCTAAACCTTTTTTTCTGTACATGGCCACAAGTGTGACAAGGGTTGAGCAGCATATTGCCTATTGCAAACACAACTTTAGATTTAACCCCTCTTCTGTGTGGCAGTTTGCTAGCAATGTACATGGTAATGTCATAGAATCATAGAAAATGAGGGTTGGAAGGGACCTCAGAAGGCCATCTAGTCCAACCCTCTGCTCAAAGCAGGATCATCCCCAACTAGCTGAGGCAAGCTAGCCCACTAAGTCTCTGTTATTGCAATCACATTGTAGTTATAGGACTGTGCAAGGACTTACAGTTCTTTCTGCATGTTTCCCAGGCACCATACATTTGTGTACAGGCACCTGAGGTAACTAGCCGATCACCTGACTGTCTCAAAAAGAACGAGAAGGCCTCCTGTGTTGACCCGTCCTGTTTGTGCTTCATCCAAGTCACCCACTCCCTGATTTACCTTAGGATTTTGCTCTCCATCCTCCGAAGAACCTAGCTTAAAACCCTTCTTGCTAGGTTAGTGAGCTAATCTGTGAAGATGCTATTCCCTCTCTTTGTCAGGTGGATACTGACTCTTCCTAGAAATCCTTCTACTTGAAACATTATCCCGTGTCAAAGAAGCCAAAGGCATGCTGGCAACACCATCTGTGCAGCCATGCATTGATCTGCAGAATGCAGCCACTGCCACCCAGGCCCTTCCCCTTGACTAGAAGGATCAAGGAGAATACCACCTAAGCCCCCATCCCTTTCACCCTTGCACCCAGAGCCCTTTAGTCACTTTTGATCTGCACAGGGTCTCCCCTGGCAACATCATTGGTGATGTTAACATAAATGAGTAGCATGAAGTAGTAGTCAGAGTGGATGAGTCTTGGTAATCCCTCCATGACATCTCAGATCCAGGCTCTGGGTAAGCAGCAGACCTCCCAAGACAACAGCTCATGCCAGCAGATGGATGCCTCCATCCCCTGCAGAAGGGAGTCTCCAACCACCTCCTCATGTCACTTTTTCTTTGTAGCAGTGGTTAGTGAGACCATTAATGTCAAATTTAATGAGCCTGTGAACAAATTCTATACTAGCCTGGTGGATGTCAAAGGTGCTACCAGCAAATAATTGAAGTGGCATATAGCAAGATCCATGGTCTATGACTAGTCATACCTTGGGGGATATTTGAAGCCTCATAAATGAAGATGGCTGTGCCTGCCATGTGATGTTCGTACAATGTATCTTTTGTGTGATAGATCAAATTAAAGAGGTTTCTCTGAGAGGTAAATAATACTAGAATACAGGGCGAAAGTAGAAAGCCTGCATGTAGGAGTTGAAGTTATTAACATCTTCCCCTTTATTCAAACTAGACTTAAACTGAAGTCTTGAAGGTATTTTGCTCATGAGTGCAAACTCTATGTGGCCTGATTATTATCTGACATATGTGAGAGCAAAATCAGGAAATCTCCAGAACTCATTTTTATGTATGGAATTAATAATAGCATACATTTAAAAAGTGAGTTAGATGGAAATAGAGATTGTCAATGAAGTGCTGATTAGGCAGATAGCATGTAATCCTGATGCAAGGTTGTCCAGGTTAGCCTAAATGATAGAAGATAAGTTTGTTGTGAGTCAGCTAACTGCATCATGAATTTAGAACAGCTAAATGCAATGGTTATATGCATTTTTGGATAGTTCTTGATGTAAATTTTGTTTATATAGTTTCCACATGCACTCAAATGAAACATCCTATTTTCATTTTTAAAAGTAAATTATACTGGGTAGAAAGGAGATGATTTGCAATATAATTGGCTTAAAGTGAAATCCAGCTTTCATGTAAAGGTCAAGATATCCTCTATTTTAAAGTTCTGCAAAGATTTTAGAATTTCTTTTTTTGCATGTCTTTTAAAGTTGCTGTCTGGTTTTCAAAGTGATGCCATTTTATATGCCATGTGCAGTAGAACTCAGATATTTTTGCTGGGTTATCTTCTACAGTCCTTGTAAAGATGAGAGTTTGCAAACCAGCTAAGGGTTACACACAGCTGGAGCA
Organism: Gavialis gangeticus; assembly: GCF_001723915.1. NCBI lineage: Eukaryota > Metazoa > Chordata > Crocodylia > Gavialidae > Gavialis > Gavialis gangeticus. Next base: position 15,127,074 of record NW_017728998.1, on the reverse strand, counting down.
AACAGCTGCTCAGGACCACCGCATGGCTCCAGCTGAGGGTTGCTGGTTTTATTTCAAAAGAGCTCTTTTAATCAGCCTGGGTTGCTGTGGCAGGGCTTGTGTGGTGCTTCTGCTGAGTGGAGAAGCAGTGTCCTTTGAACTAAAAGCACACTAAGCAGCTGTATGACTTGTCCTTTACTCCCCAACCTACTGCAAATTAAATGGGACTGGAGTTATGTGTGTGTGTGTATTTATACACAATTATATATGTAAGCACTATTGCAATCTATATAAATATAATTTAACAACATTATAATCTGCTTCAATGCAACAAAAAATATGATGGTCCATAACCTGACTAGTACAAACTATATCAGTTTTCATCCTTAGAGATTATTACCATTTCCTAGAGTTGAAAATGTTATATGTAAGGAAGGATAAAGAAGGTGAACCTTCTATAAGTAAACTGAATCTAAGATGCATAAACTTGAATGAGCCACAGCTCTCTTCATCAGATGCATGTGCATCTCTGCCCTGCCTTGTACCCAGTGTTGGACTAATATGGCTAACTACCTCTTTCTGCTTCTGTTATGCACAGGAATCTTTAGCAAAGTGAAAGGAGTGAAGGTGAGTTAGACCATATATATGGTCTAATATATATGGTTGAATTAGACCATAAAGATAAATATACACTAGCAAATTGCCCATCAAGAATGAAGGGAGTGGATAAGCAGATGGAGATGGAGCCCCACATCAGGCCACGCACAGACGCACAAAGGCGCACACACAGGCGGACACGCACTCTCCTCATTCTCTGCACATGGACACAGAGACAAATACATTCTACCTACCCTGAACACCAACACATACACACACACACAGACACATGCACACACAAACGCACAGATGAGTACTCACACACAGGTGCACACACAGAGAAGCAGGCACATACAGATGTGCACACACAGATGCATAGATGTGTACACATGCACACAGATGAGCACACGCAGATGAACACACACACACATATGCACACACACAGAGATGGATGTACACAGAGATGCACTTGTGCGTGCACACACTCACACACACACACCCAGCCACATACCTTCGCCTCACAGAACCTTCCTTTTTCCCCGCTGTCCATTACTCTGAGGTAGCCCCCTTCCCCCGCAGCCCCAGCCGCCTGTGGCTCCGTCACGCTCACTCCCAGCCCCTGTTGCACTGACCAGCAGGGAGATGCTGCTGCTCTGTGTCCCTGCGGCCATGCATGGGGCCAGGCCAGCTCAGGCTGGGAGCCACACTATGCATGTGGGTGGCAGTGCTGGGAGGGGTGGGTACGGGGGTCTAAGGTGATTTTGTGGGGCTATGCCCCCCTTCCACTCTGCATCTGCCTGACTCCCTGCTCCCCTCCCTTCCTCCCTGCTGCCTCCCCCTCCCTGCCGATTGTTCTGGGGGGCCAGGTGGCACAGGGGCATCACCACTGTGGCCCCCCCTTTTCCCTCAGGCAGGGAGGCAGGGGGCAGCCAGGACATATTCCCCATTGCCAAATTTCCCTGGCTGTGGAACAAACTTGGGCATGTGCAGCCCAGGCCACGTAGCCAAACCCTACCTGCCCTCTGGACAGTGCATGCCCCAAAGCATTGCAGACAGATGTACAGACAGACAGACAAAGCCATTTATTATATTAGCCTATACATAGTTTAATATAAGCACATTACATACACCCCCCCCCCACACACACACACACATTTTCTTGCATATAATCCACACCTTTTCCCCAAAAAAACAGCTAGGGAAAATTGGGGTGAGCATTATATGCAAGAAAAGCATCTCTTCAAAGGTATGGAAATTTGGGGGAGAGGGCAGAGCAGTGGCAATACTAATTTCCGTAACTGGTGATAAATACTACCATTTCTCCCTCCCATCTCCTCCCTCACCAAATTTCTGGCCCTGTAAGGACCCTTTATAATGCATGCCAGATTGGGATAACACATGATATTGATCCACCGCCAAACCCAGTATGCTGGGTCCAACCTAGTGCACAGATCTGGTCCAACCCTGCACTTGGCTCCAGCCTGAGGTCCTGTACTCAGTGTCCAGCCCTAGAGCCAGTGTGGAGGGTCAGACCTGGCAGGTAGCCCCAGTGCTGGCTTACCAGGTGGGGCCCAGCTGCATGGTTCCTGGGCGTACAGGATTGGACCGTTACATGGATCCAGTGTTGGCTCCAGTCCCATCCCATCACATCATGTGGCACAAGCACAGATGTGCCAAATTAGATCCCATCACACTGAGCAGCCCAAGTACTGATGGACTGGTTCCAGTCCCACCACATGGCCTCAGAGTTGACATGCCAGACAGGCCCTCATTCACAGCCCCCAGCCCTGGTACACAGCCCCTAGTGCCAGGAACCCCACATCTCTGGTACTTACTTGTACTCCATGGTAAGATTATTTTTCCTGCGTGGGGCCTTCCAGAAATAGGATGAGAATTACATTTGGAGGTGGGTTATATATGAGAAAATATGGTATGTTCCTTCCTTCCTTCCTTTGTATGTGCATGTCTGTGTGTGTGTATAGCTTGAGGTATACATACATGTTGAGAGATCTTCTCTCTCTCTCTCTGTCTCCCCTTATACACACATATCATTAATGATATGTGTATATATATCAAATTGTGTTCATTCCTAATAGAGAAACCCCCAGTTTCAATTATCTTGTATTTCTATTCAGTTTTGTTTCTTTGAAGACAAAAAAAAATCACTTTTGTTTCTTCATTTTAGGGAATAATGCCACTGTTACTATTTCTTAACTTTTGGGTACTATAAATTAGTTCAGTCCTTACATTGGTGTAATTCAATTAAGTTTCCCCATGATATTTGCCTAAGGCTAAAGAAAAGATCATAAAGATCACTTCTGTGTGAATATAAATAAAAAAAGCACATGGGAACCCTCTCTGATGCATATCCAGAGTCAGACATTAAAACCACTAGTGCATACCAGATATCCCAGGAAATAATCTATAGCTAACTAAGAGATATAAATATGCAATCCCAGAGGACTAGGGTAGGTGTTAAACTATATTGTCCACTGCATCTATCACATTTGAAAGGAAAACATTTTTTGTTGATTCTTCTTAATCCTTTGATATTAAAGTCAGACTGGATAAATGGCATTTAATTGCTCTATTTGTTCTACAAATGCAGAATAATAATGATGAATGATGACAGCTCTTTTTGTCCTGAGGGATCATTAGCACTTCATAGAGTTGAAAATGTTATACATAGGAATGCTTTCACTTCCTACCAAAATGCAACCATGTCTGTAATGAAAAGCACAGAGGGACAGATGATAGGTAGCTGTACATTGTCAGAGTTTTACCTGTGTCCCTGGACCTATATGGATTTATATCAATTGGACGTCTGTCCCCAGTTCCTTACAGCAATATTATCTCGACAATACTGTTATGCATATCAGTCTTCTTCCTAAGGACTGGTATATTAATGAGTAAGGCTAGGTACAGTTGTAACATTTAGATGAGTATAAGTGTTCAGAAACTGGTCTACACCTGTAAAAATACAGAAGTTCAGCTCACATAGACCAGTTTAAAAATTCCAGTCTAAGATAGACCCAGATGGATATACTATCAGACTTAAGCAATTTAGGTTGGATCAGTCTATCAAACTTTTGTACCAGAACCCCTAGTGACTCAAGTTAGATCACAATGCATCAGTATCCCTGGCACCTTGGCAGCTCCCCCCATGTCACATGGAGGTACACGCTATAGCTTGGCTCGTGATTGGCTGCTCTAGCCAAGTATCTAGCCAGTCCTGCTCCTGGGCTGTCACAGAGCTGAGGCAGCACAGAACATCTCCCAAGCCTTGTGTCTGGGCACCTGTGTCCCAAGCTGTGCCCCACCACCATGCCACAAAACACTCCACAGGTGCCCAGCCCTGGCACCTGCACATCATCCAGGGGCTCCATAGTCCTGTGTGCCAGCTCAGCTGCACAGAAGCCCAGCCATGACACCCACACACCATATCTCAGTGGCCAGAACCAGGCACCCTGCCACCCGGGCCCCAGAATCGACCACCCTCCCCGCCCCCGCCACCACCAGCAGAAGTCAGTGTGGGATGTTTGCCTCTGGGTGACAGGGCACAGGAAATCAGGACTGGGCCTGAAGGAAGCAACCCTGTGGTCTTCATGGCTTGGCCACTGTAGGTAGATACCCAGGCCATGGCCATCTGGCATGTTGCAAGGCTTTTTTGGCCCACAGCTACATGATCCTAAAGTATTAGGGTGGTGGGGTGAGAGGGGGTACTGAGCATCAAAGCCTGCCCAGACATTAAAGATGTAGGTAAAGTGGCCCTGGTGGTAAATGATGCCCTGCAGGCTGATGGCGAAGTAGTCCTTGTGGTTGATGAATGCCTGGGTAGCCTGGCAGAGGATGGGGACTTGGGTGCCATCCACAGCCCCCACACAGTTGTGGAAGCCCATATGGTGGAAGATGGCAACTCCCTCTTGCAGGTTGATGAGGTGGATGAAGTAGTTGACCAAGACATCCTGGAGGACCAGGCACACCTCCAAGCTGGGCTCTCCAGCTGTGGTCTTGCCCATGCCAAACTGGTTGGTGACATAGTAGTAACTGTTGGGGGTAGTCAGCTTCATGATGGCAATGGCCACCCATTTCTCTGCAATGAAGGGTGGCCACATGCTGACATCCTGGCACATGATGTGGGGGGCTACCTGGGTGACAATGTCTACGAAGGTAGCCCACCATATGGGAAAGGTCTTGACCCACTGTACATCATCCCAGGAGGCCAGGATGATCCTTTCCATTTAGTTGATGCTGGGAGTGCAGGCCAAGTACTGGTACTAGATGGTCTGGCGGTAGTGCCACACCACCCCAGCAACCATGGCCTCCTGGGTGGTCTCATTGTCACTGGCCACATGAAATTTGATGGCCCAGTTTAGGACCCTTGGCAGTGTGTGGTGGGAGGCCCCAAGTGGGACATCCAGGTCCTGGCTCATAGGCATGAAGATGTGGCATGGCAAACCACTGCCACATCATGTCTAGGTGGGTGTGCTTGATGTCCCACAGCCTCTGGGGGGAATGGGGCAAGGTGACCAGCAGGACATGCCACAGCTCCTGGGTCTCCCTGCTTGGGTGCAGGCAGCAGGATGTCATGGTGTGGTATAGACAGGCCAAGACACCGAGGCATGTGCAAGCTGCAACGGTGGGTGCTCGCTATGGAGCTGTCCTGCAAACCTAGAGCTGGGCATGGGGAAGGGTTTGTGGTGACATGGCAGGCGGAGAGGTGTGTTTGTCCAGGCCCTCCACCCAATCAGGATGGCTCAGGCATTTGGCTGTGCTTGGGAGTCTCTGGCAGCCCAGGGAATGAACCTGCAGGGCACACTGGGAGGTATGTGAGAGTGCCCCCTACCTGTTGGCCTCAGCCAATGCAGGCAGCCTCTGTGTCCCCCAACTAAAGGGCAAACATCTATTCTGGTCCCTCCTAACTTAAACTAGAGCACATAAAGTAAAGTGAGAAACTTAGATTGCTTCCATGTTGAGAACTGATTCAAGTAACCCCATTACCCATTGCAGTGAGGTTTATTTATTATTACTGTGAATGGGGTGAGGATAACAGGTCGGGGGAGCAATGAGCATCCAAATAGATCCACAAGCTGTGGGTCCTAGCTCCAGAATGCCCTGCAACAGAGGTGTAAGAGTCAGGATTTAGGCTCTGGGCAGCCATTCTTGTGCCTCTTCTATGGGGTCTCCTGAGACCTGTGCCCCAGTCAACCACCACTTTTTTTACTACTCATGTGAAAAGCAATTCTATCTGCTAATACCTTAAAACTGCGATAGACTTCATAGTGTATATACATAGGTGCCACAGGAGCATATGTGCATGGAGAGGTACCAGTAATTGGAAAAGCTCTCCTGTAGCCCTTGAACTCTTCCATATGTAGTATCTTTACTCAGGGTTTTGCATGACAAAGGCCTTTGGTAATGTTTTCTTTGTCATGTGAGGTACCATTATCCTTTGCAGAGAATGGCATCTAAAGATCCACTTATTTCCAGTAATGCAAGATACAGTGTAGTCTACTTTACTGTGCTGAATAGAAACAGTAATATCTGATTTTATCCTTTTGCCTGCTGGCCTCTAAATACTATTGGATTTGAAACTAAAGAATAAAGGGGTAGTGAGTGTTATGCATATTCCAATATATGTTATCTAATACATTTATAATTTTAATTATTATAATTCATAATTAATACCTGAATAAATCTGGTTACAGATTATTAAATCTGTGTTTATATATGTATGTATGTATGTATATATATTTCATATTGTACACACACACTTAACTAAAAGCAGAGCACGTGTATTTCTGCAACTACTTATGAGAGTCTCTTAATATGATATTATTTGAATGATAGTTACATTAGACTTCAGAGCTTACGTGGATCTGCTTATGTGCACGGTCTATGGGATTTGTAATGACAATTTATTAAAATGCATTATACTTTATTTATAATTCACAAATGGCTTAGAGATTTAGATTTTTCCCTTTTTCCCTAAATCCCGTCTTCCTACTTACTGCCAGTATCCATTAGGCCTGATTGTTAAGGGCAAACTAGTTATCTAAGTAAAGGAAAAGTACTCAGTGGCTCATAGAATCAGCTCTGGTGATTCACCCGTTGTAAACCCCCATCCAATTAGCAGGCCAAAGAGCAAGCAGGCATTCATTGTTTGAGAGGGCTAAAAAAATTCATATGTGCAGTAACTTGACAAATATCATGGGAAGCTGAGTCATAATGTACAGTCTGATTGCTTCAAATATTTTTATTAACTTATAACTTAATTATGTTTCCATAACTCAGTTGGTTATTTATTGATTCCAGCAACCCCATGTGCGTTGAGGGTGTTCAGCATTTCAAATAAGATACTCAGAATTTCTTTTCCCCATGCTGGGACCTTAATAAAAAGTTTTCCTTAATTGTAATTGTAGTACTCTCAACACCTCAGTTATTATAACGGTGGGAGGATATGGTCTTTGGAAAGGCATTATTGAGTACTGGAGAGAATACCATAGGCTGAATTATATGGGCTAATCTGCTACAATGCCACAACATAGGGACACAAACTATTGTACTTCACTGTGCCTTTAAGTGAACAAACCCAAGGGTCTTGCCCTTGGAATCTGTACAAAGCATAATGACTATAGCTGCTTTCCCCCAAGCTGAGGCTTGAAGAAATACCATGTCAGAGAAGAAGTTCCTTGGAAATTTAATGATGTTTCTCTCAGCATTAACTTATGCTGAAAAGGTAGCCATGGAGAAAGTAGCAGGCATTTCCCTAGGATATATGTTTGTAATAACAATTAGATCTCTACATACTGTGGCACCAATTAGATAATTAAATATAAAATGATTATTAAAATATGAAACCTAAAACTATCATAAAAGGACCTTTGAGAGAATTATAAAGTTTTGAGAAGGAAACAAATTGTTTTTCCGGTCAACCAACAACAGATTAGAGAGAGAATTTCACCAAAGGTGCTATAATTGAATACCCACGTAGTAATATGGGACAGATACAGAAACTATCTTAAAGAGGCCCTTTAGATTACATTTTTAAATTAATGAATACAATCCTCAGTTTAGCAGAGGCCTAGAGTAGTGCCTTGTGAATTTCAAATTTCTTGACTGATCTCATCATTAGTTACAGCCCCACTACTTCATTCTGGAAATAAATCTGTCTCACATATAGTTAAATGTATTAGCAGAATCAGGCAAGGTTCTTTGGGTAGATGGTGATACCTTTTATTAGACCAACTAAATAGCTGGAAAAAAGTTCTTTACAAGCTTTTGGGCACAAACACCTGAGAAAAGGGTGTTTGTGGCCAAAAGTTTGCAAAGAACTTATTTCCAACTATTTAGTAGGTCTAATAAAAGATATCTCATCTATCCAAAGAGCCTTGCCTGTATATGTCCTTAAACCAATACGGCTACAACCAACAACATTAGCAGAATCTCATACTCTGAGGATAACAACCCTATTAAGAATTCTCCCCACTTCGCTTTAAAATACCTTCTGAAAGTTGACAACTCAGTATTCTCAACAGAAACTCCTTTTGATTGGCTACTCCACTTTAAAACCTAACTCTCTCATCCTTCAACACTTGTCCTGTGAATACGTAATTTACCAACAAAGGGACTGAACAAGAATAGTCCCTTCTAAAGCACTCCACGTAGTTGAAAAAGAAAGGCCATTTCAAGCATTAAAGCATTTTCTAAGCTGAAAACACAAAGACAAAACCTTTTTTACGATTTAAAGATTCTATAAATAATCTAACTAATGAAATTGTATTTTATACTGACCTAAGGATATCTTAGAGTTACTTGTTCAGAAAAATTTTCCAGGGATGGATTCTTTTGCAGTGTCCATATTGTCTCTCGTTCTCTTTTTTCTCTCTCAAAGACATTTCTACTAGTTCCTTGTATTTGACACTAGCTTTGAGTGGTTTTACACTTCCCTAACTATGTAAGCTTCAATAAAGTCTCTTTTAAATGATATCTCTTCAGAAAGCAGACTGAGATGCTTTAAATTTACATTATTACATCAGTTGATGGCTACACATTCCTTGCGTGTACTGTGAATTCAGTAATGCACATTATTTATGAATAAAGGAACATTTTCAATATACCACCAAGGTTTTCTATGACTGAAACATGCTGTCATGGGCCACCCTTGTTCAGGCAAACATTTTTTGACTGGGGCATCAGGAATCTGAGATTCTTTGTGATTTTCTTTCTTTCATTCAGAGATGAGCATTTTTCTTCATGATTAGAAACACTTTTTTTTTAAATAGGCTTTAGGATTTCAGTATCACAATAGGTATGTATCATTATATTGTTATTCCTTGATCACTAATTATTAAATCATAATTGAAAAAATATTTTAGCTAATCTGCCTGGCCTGTATTATTTTTGATGTTATTATGAGATTTTTTTGCATTCATATGAAACATAATACCTCTATTTATTTAATATAATAATATACCTATATTATTTTAATTTATAATTAGGGCCCTACTTAATTTGCAGTTTTGCAGATTTCACAGCAACTGGAAAATTTGGGATTGTCTACAAAATCTGTGAAATCAACCAAAAAAACCTTAATAGAAGTAAAATGATGGCTCTCCAGTGGTCCTCACTTCTGGGAGTGAAACGTGCCTGCTGGTGGGGCAGCATGAAGGGCAGCAAACAAGATGGCCACTGCCCCTTGTCTCCCCTCCTCCCACTGGGGCCTATCCACCATTCAGTGCTGAGGGGTGGAGTTACTTGAAGGGGAGCTAACAGGCAAGAAGATAGCTTCCCACTTGTCCCTTCTCCCCTGTCCATCCTGGGGCCTCTCTGCCAGTCAGTGCTAAGGGGCAGGGCCACTGCAAAATGACAGTAGAATTAGAGCTTTAGGATGCAATCAACCTGCAAAAATGGGTACGTTCCCCCATGATTTAGGTACATCCCTATTTGTTATGTGTATTTTTCTTTTACAGTATTTCTTTGGAGAAAAATAAGAGATGTTTCCAAGCCCTTAAATGTTGACAGACTTGGCAGCCATACTATTGAGTCCTAATTGGTTCAAATTTTTAAGTGTGATTTTTCTAAAATATTCAACCTGTATTTGGTTTTCCCCAAATAAGAAGTAAAATATGATCCTTTTTGAAAATCCACCCCTCAACTTACTAGGGTTGAACTTTGGTAGGGTACAGAGAGAAATAGATTCCTCAGTATGACTAATCACTTGTCTTTTTTATTCCTTGCTTAAATAGCAACAAAATACTGTAAAAATGAATACTGATGTTTTGTTTTGTTTTTTCAAAATAAATTTAATAATTCACATTGGCCTACACCCAATGGAAAGAAGGGGTCATCACCAAGGAGGGCTATTCTGCAGTTGCTCGGGGATGTAGGGGGGTAGTTAGGAAGGCCAAGGCAGAGATGGAACTGGGGCTAGCTTCCCAGATTAAGGACAATAAGAAGTCTTTTTTTAAATACATAGGGGGTAAAAAGAAGGTCCCAGGTAATGTGGGGCCCTTGCAGGATGCGTTGGGAAACTTGGTCGTCACACCAGATGACAAAGCTAACATGTTTAACGATTTCTTTGCCTCCGTCTTCCTAAGTAGGGACCAGAACA
>NW_017728998.1:15080676-15116495 GCF_001723915.1 Gavialis gangeticus | reverse complement strand
GAACACCTTGCCGGGGTTGTTTGACCCCAGTACTCTTTCCTGCCATGGCAGGGGGTCGGACTAGATGATCTTCTCAGGTCCCTTCCGACCCTAGAAACTAGAAACTATGAAACTATGAAACATACAGCTGGTGAAGACTGTTTGCTGAAGAATTTTTTTTCTGTTAAATCAGAAGCAGATAATTACCTCACCTCTGAAACTCAAGTAAGAGCATACATAATCTTACTGACTAATGGAAAGGCCCTCAGCCTTTATTTTCTATCCCTAGAAAACTGCAAGGAATGTATCTATCAGTGGTCTCCAATTTTGCCAAAAAATGAATATGAATTATTTTAGTAGGCATCTATCCTAAGTATTGAAATGAAGATATAATAGTCCCAATCCTTAAAAAGAGTGATAAGAGAAACCCTGCAGCATATTGTGCCATTAGTCTTATGTCTCTTCCAGCCAAAATATTTGGGACATGCTGTCTCAAAATGAATAAAAATAATATTCTGGGAGAAGAGTAGGTCCGTTTCAGAGAAGGCTATTCTTGCATGGACCACTGCTTAGTATTGAATTATTTGGTGTCAAAATACGTGAAAAGACAAAACCATTTATATGTGATTTCCATAGGTGTAAAGGGAGCTTTTCACACTGTAGGCCAGTTAAAATAATGGAAGAAATTGGCAGTAACATCAGTTGACCAAGCTCTGCTACAATTAATTACTTACTATTAAGTGATTAATTATTATTCAAATACAGCATTTGGGGTGCATTATGGGTTTGGTGCTGCCCTATCCTGCAGTTTCCCAGCTAAGGGGTGCAACAAGGATGTCTGCTTCCTACTCTGCTTTTCAATATATTCCTGAATGATCTAATCTATGTTAACAGGGAATCAATTCCACGCGTCTACAATATTGAATGATTTTATCGCTGCCTTGCTTTATGCAGATGATGCGCTGTTAATGTCACAATCCCAGACAGGTCCTCAAAAGTTATTAGATGTTTTTCAAAAATATTGTTGAGTATTGTTATTGGACACTTGTCAACAATAGTTCAACAACATTGTCTCAAATAGCTTGGAAACCAGCACTGCTGAATTCAAGGTATTGCTTTTTGGGAACAAAGGAAAGTTGCCATGGCTGTGTCCAGATGAGTGCAACTGTGCAGTATTTGGCACTACAGACTCATCTGTGGAGACACACACTGCACATTCAAATATTTCCTATGCCACTACCTTACAGAGATTTCCAGGGTCAAGAAAACCCATGTGGAAAAAAAGCAGGGTGGCGCATGTGGCAGCAGCACACGCTGCCCAAAACCGGAGAGTCATCCTCCAGCTGCCAGCCAGGCTCCCAGCTGCAGGAGTGCCATGGCTGAAGCTTCCCCAGCCCCCAGGACTCCAGATAAGGCTTCTGGGACCCACACAGTGGCTGGCCCCAACCTCCCCTACCTCACCCAGGGTAACCTCTTGCACGCCAGAGCGCACATGGCACAGGCATTCCTCAGGGACAAGTAGCAGCACAAGATGTGCCACTGCCACTTGTCCCCAGGGAACCGAATGTTCATAGTTTTCGAGTTGCAGCCCATGTTGTTTTTACAGAAAAAAGGTATTAGGTGTGGTTTCCTCATTTAAATACCTCAGAATTTATTGTAATAAAAATACGAGCTGGAATAAACGCATAAAAATGTAAGCATTTAAGCAAGACAAGCCTGGGGTGCAGTTTTATCCTTTTATAATAAGACTGTAGAAGGGGAGTGTTGGTAGCACTAAAGATCTATAGATATAAGGTAGAGTTCATTTTATTGTCTGGAGTAGATGCATATTTCAATCCCAAATAGAAAAACAATTCTACTTACTTTTTAAGGTAGCTTTTCTCTCTACCAAAGTCTGTGAGGGAAGGGCTTATGTGACCTGAAACATACCTGCTTAATGTGAACATTTTAGCTCAATTAAGAGCGCCAAATTATTGGATGAAATTTAGAGCTTGTATCTCTATCAGACACTTCAAGTACATTTAGAAACCACTTCTCTTTCAAGTAAGCCCACATCTGGATGATTAAGTAACATTTATACTGTCCTCCAGGCAGATGTCTTAGGAAACCTGCTGACACTTACTACCCCAATATTTTCCCATATTTAAAACAAGATGTAAATTTAAGAATTAAAGATGCCAGCCTGCAGACAGATGTGTAGGCAATGAGATTTTCTCATACTTCCCCTTTTTTAGATTAATAAAGGACTCTTTTTGGCCCAGAAAACTATCTATCTGAAGTAGAAAACCACAAACAATGAGAGGCCATTACTAAACTGTGATTCACTATAATGAGAGCTGCACTCATCATGGAATGGTTATGTTGGACCCCGTGTTTGGACAGGATATCCTCTTGCAGGAAAAATGGGATACATGACTTAAAATCGCTATTTATGGTCTTCTGTGTTCTTTGAAAAAATAAGAGGGAAATGAATCTCTCTGTTCATGGAGAATTCTAAGTACTGGGCTAAGGAAGGAAAGACAATTTGGTTTCTGTCTAACAACCCTCAGTCTGTCCTATACATCATAGGTGTATTTGTGCTACTTGCACAAAGAATAAAGGAGAAAAAATCAAATAAAATCCCCTGTTTTTCATTTTTTTACTTTACTGTTGCTTCATTTGATCTAGTTTTATATCATAGTATAGCAGGCTCAATTTTACTTTTGTCTGAACTGTTAAAATATGTTATTGTGTGCTTTTACCAATAACCACAAATTATTGTATTGTTGTTGTTATATTATGTATAACTTCATTGTAAAATATATTTTTGCAAAAGCTGTAAATAAATTACTGATATTGAGCTTATACTGTGAAGAACTTTGTCTTATTTACTCTCACTCTCCTACATATGGTTGCATAAAGAATTGCATATCATCTCTTTGAGTGCAGCTATATATATATTATAACGGGGCCCTTACCCAAATACTGAGAGTGGAGAGCAAACCCCGGAGTGTGCCCACCAGGCAAACCCAGGCACAGACTAAGGGAGGAAAAGACTCGAGCAAGCACCCACCCCAGAGTCATCAGTGACAGCAATAACAGGAGCTGGGGTCTTGCAAAGAAACCCTGCAGGCCCAGCAGCAGCAGGCCACCCTGAGGCCTCCTGTAACAAGCCCAATCAGGAAACACCTATGACTGCTTTAGAAAGCAGATGACCAGTAGGGGCAGGGCCAGGGAACCATGCAGGGCCTGTGCTTATAAGTTGCATGGGTGGGGGAGTTCCTCACCAGAAAGCTGCCAAGGAGGCACTGCCAGATTGCTCTGCTGCAAGGGAGCTACCAGCTAAGTTGTACAAGCCTATGGGGGGCATAATCCAGAGCAGGGGTTATGTTGGCACCCAAGGAGGGCTGGCTTTGGTAGTTGCTTAACCACCCCGAAGGGGGTGGAATGATTTCATATGCTTAAAGCAACAGTATACTGCTTTTCCATTTTTTGTCGTTCATTTGCACAAAAGGGGGATTATAGCTCAGGGGCTTCTCTTTTGGTTGTGGTTCAGACTGATAGCTTGGGGTGGGACTGTGAGGGGAGGTGTTTGGAGGTTCCAATAGTGCCCAAATACTTTATTCTTCATATAATAATGCTTGTACTTGGTATTTACATAGCACTCTTGTGTGAGGACCAGGCAGGGGGCTAGTGGTGCTATTCTGTCTGCTCAGCTCCCAGGCACTGTGGAGTCTAGTCTGAGAAGGGGGCATGGGGCTTTCCCGTGCTACTCACCTCTCCTTCTGGACTGCTGCCACTATTCCCTTCCTCTTCCCCAAACCAGGCAATCCTCAGTTTATGGAGCAGGCTAGGGAAATGTGTCAGCTCCCTCTGCCTTCCCCTTGCTGCCCCTATTGCCAAGCTGGCCATCAAGGAAAGGGTCTGTAAAGTCCAGGTATTGAAAATTGGACTCAAGGACTTCATCCAGATGAGTGCAGCCATGTGGTATGTGGTGTCTCTGGCATGTCTGCAGCACCACATAACACCTGTTCAGTTGTTCTCCACACTGCAAGGGGGCAGCACAGAGGGAGGGTTTTGACCCCTGGACATGCAGGGGTCAAAACCTGTGTGGAAAAAAAAAAGCAGAGTCACACAGACAGGGGCAGTGTGTGCTGGTCAAAACCAGAGCTGGGTCATCTGGAGCCATGCTCTGGCTGCCAGCCAGGCTCCATTGTGCAGGATTGCCACTGCTGGAGCCCTGGGATTCCCCCAGGACCCTAGGTAAGGCTGTTGGGGCCAGCCCAGTGGTGGCTCCAGCTTCCCTGACATGACCTGGGGTTACTTGCTGCACATCAAAGCATGTGTAGCACAGACATTGTCCAGGAACAACTAGCAGTAGCACAGACATTGTCCAGGAACCAAACATCCACGCACATGTGGATGCAGCCAGGAAGGCTGTCCCCAAGCCTGGTTCCTGGCCCCTGGGCTTTAAGTACATGTAGCAATTTAGAAGTTGGGAAGCCGAGACCCAGGGTCTGGGAAGCTGTCCCTAGCCCACTTTCTTGTGCCTCCACCTTTAAATTGCCCATCTAGACTGCACATAAGGCCACTGAAATCCCAGGGCACTGCCTTTTAACAGTCTGCTCCCTTCAGAGGCAGGGGAGAAAACAGACTGTCAAGCAGTGGTCCCCCTTAAGGGTGGCTGTGGCCCAGGGAGTAGCTCTCTAGTGCCCCCTGGCCAGAGGACTCTCCATTCCAGCGGGGGATCTGGAATACACATACAATCCAGCTCCTGGATTGTACTTGTTTACTTGTGAGAAAGTTGGAGAAATTCTTACTGGTAGAAATGAATGCCTGTACATGGCCTGTATTCATTGAGGGATTCTTCATGCCTCAGATAGTTGACATAAAAATGACACACTTTATAACAAAAAAAAAAAAATGATCCTGTGAATTATCCCACTTAAAGAACTAAACATTGTACCTATATTTGCAGAAATTCATAATGAAAAGTATTAACATTGAATAGTTTATTTTGATATGGTCTGATCCAAGTTCCTTTGAATCTCTTGTTCCTTTTCACTGATCACTGCCTTTCCTCCTTCAGTATTGATCATACCATTTGACAATGCTCCCTTAATTTACCTACAGCTCTCACTTCTTCCTCCATGCTTCCCTCCCATACAATAATCTATCTTCAGTAATTTCCTATCTCTTGTACCTGCCCAGCAATTATTTTTGAATTCTCAACCATGTACATGTATTTAAGGTGTTTAAATACCTCAAAGAATTGTATCAGACATCAACTAGCAATAGAGGTCACCCATCACAGATCCAACAATAGAAGGACAGTATTTTTCCTCTAAATATATACACTTGCATCATCTTGAATACTGATAGCAGAAAACATAAATGACTAAAAAGGGCTTCTTTTTAAGTGGTAGAGGGTTATAGGACCAGTTTGCTTACTTTCCTAATGGAATTAGGTGTATGCTTGCCTTTAGGTCCCAGCAGCTATTTTATATCAGATGTTCAACAGCATGTCCACCCTATCTTGCCTGCCATGACTTGATGTTAAAGGTAAATAAAGAGAGAGGCTTGCTGGCCTGAACTTCTGTTGACCCCTGGCTAACTGATATTCTTTGGAGCTCTGCCTCCCCTTGCACCTCAGCCCGGTACTAACCTGATGGTGTAGTCCCCACACACTGTGACCTGCTTTTGGGTCACAGATAAGTATTGACAATGAGTCTGAAGACTCGACCTTGACTCCGTCTACAGGGACTTATTGCTAGCTCTCTATAACAACATAGTCTAAGTTCTTGAGCTTGTGCATCTTAACTGCCCACAGCCATTGGACCCCTGATTGGGGTATGTCCATTTAGATCAAAGAAATATCCTCAGGTTGGTAACAGAGTACCTGGCCTTGGAATTCCCCCCAATCATCGGCCCTAAAATACAACTACTCACAGTGTTCTCTGCTCCTGTAGGTATTCTCAACCCTGGCTGTTTGCAGCTCTCTAAACACTGGCCCATCTTGTCAGCACTATCTCTGGGAATAAAGAGACTCCTCCAAGCCTCAAAAAGGAGAGAGTTTACCACTCTCCTCCTTCGCCCCTGCTGGGGCATAGTCTGAGCATCTGCTCATTCAATAACCTCTCCATTCTCTGTGTCTCTCTTCCTCCTCTGCTGCCATTGCTGGGTGCATTTTTCTGACATCATTCATTGAGTGCCCATCCAACTGGAGCTGGCAGGAACTAATAAATCGTGTCATCTGTGGTTCCAGCAAGTCCTGTGCTCCCACTTCTCCTTCCCAACAAGGTAAGTACTTATGCCCAAAACAAACTCTCCGGCAGTCTTTGGGCTCCTTGAGGCCCTTCCTCAGAACTGGCAGCACAGTCTTCTCTGCCACACTCCTGGATCACTGATCCCTGTTCTTTCATATAATAATAACTTGTTAATAAATTGATCATGCTCCATGTAGAGAACCGTTGCATATCTTGTCTCTGAATCTGGAAAGGTTATTCCAGAACCGCAATCCTCTTATGGTTAAAACCCTTCTAACCAAGCTATATATGTTTTTAATTTTTTGTCTCAGTGTTGCTCTTTAAATTAAATAACTCTTCTTCCTCCTTGGTGTTTACCAACATGTTGCATTTGTAGAAAGGATTCATATCCCATCTCAGCCTTCATTTGGCCAAGCTTAATAAGCAAATTTTTTCTATTATCCCCTCAAAAAATAAGAATTCTGTTCCCATGATCTTTCTAAGAGCTCTTCCCTTCACCTTTTACCCTTTTGATTTATCTTTCTTCAATATAGGTAAGCAAAATTGTATATAGTGTTCCAGATGAGATCTTGTATGTTGCTATATCACATTGGTGGCCAATACTCATTCTCTGAGTGACTAATAGACCTAGATGTTTTAAATCCCCTAGTTTTTTGCAGCAGGTCAACTCTCACTATACATGAAATTATTGTTATTAGTTATTAAGTACATGTTCCTTGCTGTAATTCTGCCTTCCAATGGAGAGGAGACTTGGTTGAATGAGTTGCGATCTGTCACAGAGCACCAAAGTGTGCCCGCTCCTCTAAGAGCAGAAGCACCCAAGTTAGAGAGCCTTGAGAGTGAGGCAGTGCTCTGCAGCTACAGGTACTCTTGGCAGACAGCTGGTTCGTGAGGGAACTAGCTAGCACCTGCACCTGGTCAGCTGATCAAAAGGAGGCAGGGTCCTGGGCACACATAAGTCCCAGGGCTGGGGCTGGCAGAAGTTAGTTCTCTGGCAGCAGCCAGGAGAAGGATGTCTTGCAGAAAAAAGCTGCTTGGAGATACTGGGTTGCCTGCTCTGCTGCTGGTAAGACTGATGGACTCTAGGAGCTCCTAAAGTACCTGGGGCTAGGAGGCACACATTGCTGAGGGAGAAGCTTGCCTTCTTAAAGGGGCAGATTGCGGCCTCCAATGTCACTGTTATTGTTAAGTTGCAGCCCAGGGGCTCATATTTACATTGTTATTTGAACCAGTGGACTAGGATGAGACTCATTGGGGAGAAGAAGGCCTCATTGGGGCATACTGGTGTGTAGAACTCCAGCACCAGTGAGGGTGCCACTATAGGGCTGCAAAGAGCCCAGCACCATAGATGGCACTGCTATAAGGCTGCAGAGAGCCCAGCACCAGAGAGGGCACACTGACAGACGCTGTAGAGCCCAGTGACCACAGGAGGCCAAGTTAGGCCAAGACTTTGTTAGGAAGATAATATTGAAATACTATCTGTGAGGCATGAAACACAGTGTAGGGGAGGTTTGGCGACATGGATAACACCCCCTGGCATCAAAGTAGCATAAGAGCAGGCTCCCACTTAATAAATAATAAATAACTTGAACATTCAAGTCACGGCAGACGAGTCAGGGGACGCTGCCCTAGGCAGGTGGGTGGGCTGATTTGAGATATGGCCTTGAGTTTGCCCCCTGTCACACCATAATAGATATTGTAAAATATTTTAGGCATATCTAAACGTGCATTTAAGTGCAACTAAATGTAATGCACATTAAGCTACTGTGCAGTAAGCAATTTTTGGCGCATGTCCATATGTGCAGAGACTTGGCACTAACATTAGTGCACCTTGGCACTAGAGTTAATGCACTTGGCACCAAAGTTAGTGCCAAGTCCCTGCAGCCCTGCCATGTGCCCCTACTGTTTGAGCAGACCCAGCACTAAAGTTAGTGCTGAGTTGTGTCTACACATGCGTTAATGCACTTTAACTAATCATGCCTAAATTTGACACCAATATTTGATGGTATCAAATTTAGGGATGGTTAGCCTAATTTAATCATTTTTAATGAGCATTAAGGGCACACACATGTATGCGCATGCCCGTAATGGCCATCCAGTTAGGCTAATGTAGATTAATGCGTCTTGTATAGACACACCCTGTATTGATAATATGCAACATGACAGTATCCATATCATAGGCTATAGCATACAAGTTTGGCAAAGCACCTTACTGTCATTTGGGAAATCCACCAAAAAGGTACCAGTCAAGTCCATTCAGTTCAGAGACCTCAAGTACCTTCTTTTCACCATAACATTGTTCCTGGCATGTAATACACAAGCCTTATTATATAACTGTCTATATGTAAATATTTGTTTTGTCACATTTGTTTTGTTTTTATGTTTAATGGAGTATTGAATTATTTTGTCTGTTTTTCTATGATTAACTTATCAATATTTTAATAAACAGCACAGCTACTGGCAAGTAATGTAAGCAGCAAATGAGCATGCCTAAAGTGTTGGTAATATTCCATTAGTTATCCTTCTGATGATACCTCAGCCTGTTGCTTCAGGAGCATCTATTGGGTGGGACCTTCTCAGGGACCTATCTCCCTTTAACCCCCAGCAATTTTATTATGAAATTTCATCCCAATTCTATTACTTCAGTTCTCCAGGTCATCAATTTTTTTTCCTGTACATTATTCTGATTTTCTTCTGTGATGACTCCCAATTTTGTGGCATTAATATCTTTCATTAGCACATTGTGACTTTTTGTGCCAAGGTCACTAATGAAAATATTAAATAGCATCATTCTCAAGACTGATACTTGAAGAAGTCAGTTAATAACTACTACCCAGCCCAGAAGTCCTCCTTTCAGCAAAATCTCATATTGCCCCCGTTTAGCCAGATCCTTACTAACCTTGCAAGTCTTAATGAATAATTTCATGTGTGGCATCATATCAAAGGTTATATCTATTTAAGGTCCAGGTAAATCATTGTGCTGCAGTCCACTGTTCTAGAATGTAAGCCATCTTATCAAAGAAAGATATTGCATTATATTTTATATCATCTTAAATCAAAATGCCAGACCTTGTTCCCCCCTCTCCTCCTCCCCCAAAAAAAGATCACTTGTCAAGAGTGGACTTATTCTACTCCTCCAGAACTAGAATGAGTTGGATAAAAAAGGGTAGTAACAAGGTATGAACGATTAGATGAGAATTAGATGTGAAACTATATTTAAGAGAAATATATAGAAAATAATTCTAGCATACCATATTTACTTGTGTATGATATATACCTTTCCCCTGGAAATTAGCTGCTGGAAATTGGAGTGTGTGTTGTAAATGATGATAAGTGAAGATTATAGGGACCAATCCTCCTGAGGAGGAACTGCCCAGCCCCTCTTCTTGAGCAAGGTGGCAGCCTATAGTTCCTTCTGCATCCTGTAGCTAAGGGGTTAACAGACTAGCCATAATTTTTGCTCCCCATTTACTGCAGCTTCCTGTGTTTTCCCTGTGAAAGTACTTAGAGTAGTTTCACTGAAAAATATTTTTCCCCCCCAGTCATTCCACCTTCCAAAAACAAAGTGCATGTTTTATTTGGGGGTGCTTGGTATGTGACACAACACAGTGATGTAGTTTTTTGGTTTATTACTTTGTTTCATTTTGTGAGGCAAACCTTGGATTACTCCAGACAACATATCTTTTTCCTTCATTCTACAGCCTGATCCAGGTGAATGAACTCTTATTACTAAGTACTCACGATTCTTTTTAATGAAATATACATTATATGAGTTTGAAATGTCAAAATGAAATGATTATTTTTGTTGCCATTTTAACCTAAAGTTTTTGGTTCAGTTTTTCAAATCAAAATGTGCTAGTTTTGCATTTTCAGTGTGAGAATATATGGGGTTCCTCCTCTATCTTGTAGCTTTTTCACTGTCTTTCCTGTAGAACAAATGAGGGAAATGCTGGGTAAGAACATGGGGAGAAACTCTAGTGTCACACACGTTTCCACCTGTATGAGGTAGGGATGCACCAACCTAAAGGAGCCTGTTTCCCACCGCTGTTAATAACCATGGTGCTATTAGTCAGCATTGGGATATAAAAGTATATCTCTGGGCCACTGTGGTGGAGAACATTTGGGATGCTCACAATGTGGCAGGGGCTGCAGTTGGCTGGGGCTGAGCCCAGCAGGGAAGGCCGCCAAGTGAAGCCCCCCAGATCTCATTCTAACGGGGGAGGTGTGTGGCAGAGCACCTTTGGGGGTGCTTGCCACTTGAGGGCTCTCACAGGCTCCGAGGGGAGCCTGCTTTGGAAGAACAGCAGGAGGAATCTATCTCAGTTACCATTTTAAGGGGGGAGGTGTGTGGCAGGGCACTGTTAGTGCCTGCCACGTTAAGTCCTAGGCCAAGCAGCTGGCAGGTGCCTGATTGCGGTGGCCATTTTAGAGCTCTGGCCGCCCATATAAAGAGGGCAGTTCAATGCTGGCAGTGCAGGCAGCAACAATCGCCTGATCGTGAGGCTCCATAACAGCCTTGGAGATAAGGGCAGGAACTGTAGGGGATGGCTAGGAGACTCCTGGTCCTGGGCATGACCTAAAACTGCACCCTGCCAGGAGTGGGTGGCCTGATGGGGCTCTCAGTGGCACGGGAGCCCCCAGGAAATGACAGGCCAGTGATCACCCTGGTGATCAGCGGCTAGGGGTGCCTTAAGCGAGAGGGCAGTGTGGAGCCCCAAGTGAAGGGGGCAGTGTGGAGCCCCGAGTGAAGGGGCAAGAGATGAGTAGCCCCGAGTGAAGTGGCGGGGCAGAACATGGCATATTGACACGCTGCTCCGGTGGGGAGTGAGAGTCTCCTGTGATACCCTGGAGCACCAGTCATGGTGCCGTACAACAATGCCCTGGTGAAGGGTAGCCCCAGAAAGGGGGTGGAGATGACCCCAGTGGAGGGGGAGAAGAACGAGAGGCTGGAGTGCCCAGTATGTTTACATGTATTGACTTGTCCCCGGAAGGGGCCGGAGTAAGCTTAGGCTCGGTTGGGTAATTGGCTGGTCAGTACCCCGGTGAGGGTCACGGGAGAGCGCCAAAGATGGTACGTCTGCCACCCAAGGGATGTACTAGCTAAGCCTATGCCCTAAGGGGCCAGCTTCAAGAGGGGACAAGGCAGAATGAGTCAAGAATGTACGAAAGCGACCCTGTGAGAGAGGGTGGAGTGTGAGAGGCCTTAGTGAGAGGAGGGTGGTGTGAATGTGTGTGTGACTGAGGCCTGACAGCACAGCCTAAGCTTGGTCCAACTGTAGGCCAGGAGCACTATAACATCTGGATGCCATCTGTGAGGCATGGACTGCGGTGTAGGGGAGGTACAAGCCGCAGATAGCACCCCCTGGCATTGGGACAGTAAATGGGCAGCCTCCCGCCTAATTAAGATCATTAATCACTTAATAACAAGGCAGGGCAGGAGAGTCAGGTGGGGGATGTGCCCAAAGGCAAGTGGGGAACCTAGCACTGTTAGGCTCCCAAATACATAACTGAGATATAAATTAGGAAGTTTTAATGCTATCTGGTCTAACATACTGAATATATTTAAAATGGGGACAGGATTTAAAATGTGGCAGGGCAGATTTGTATCGATCGATCTATCAATCAATCTATACAAATCTACCCTGCCCACATTTTAAATCTTTCTAACCGTACAAATCTACTCTGAAGCTCACTTCATCTGATATATATTTGAAATGTGGGCAGGGATATCCAGGGGTAAAAAAACAAACAAACACCCTGCTCCTTTGCAGTATGAAAAACAACTGAACATACAGTGTGTGGCATCGCAGATGTGTCTGCGGCACCACATACCACATAGCCGTGCTTGTCTGGATGTGGCCTACTTGATTTCATCCTAACATGGCTAACCACGTCTCTAAAATATAGGCTGAGTCCTGCTATGTGAGTGCAGCTACCTGAATGTATAAGGATTGTAGAATCGTGCCTATATTATACAATACCATGAGATCATCTAGCTTTTATAGCATTCCTACGTGCTTTTTTAAAAGGGATTGTGTTTATATAAAATAGGGAGAGCCTGCAGAAAAACACAAGACAAGATTTTATTAAACTCATCCAAATCAACTGATAATGAACTATTCTTGTTACTTATATTTCCTAGCCCTTTTGTTTAGAGAACATTGACTTTAATCAATATTTAATATCACTTTATATTTAGAGCAGTCATTTCTGCAGTCAGCAAAAAATGGATGAAAAGTAGAATCCATCATTCAGAAACTTATTAATTTAAAATAAACTGCCATTAATAGGTGACGCACACCATTTCTTTCTCTCTCTCTCTTTTTGGTTTTTTGTTTTTATTTTTATTTTTTGTCTTTTTGTGATGGCAAATACAAAAAGCATTATCTCTGGACAGTATAATACCAGTAGGCATGGGATACAATGCATAAAACTAGCACTTTTATATGAGGAAGTGAGTGAAAGGACTGGGAGAAAGATAAAGAGGGAGACTGGGGACTTACAAAGCAAATCAAAAGTTAAGGAAAGAAAGTACTCATAAGACCAAACTGTACATTGTAATACAGAGGATTTCTGTCTAATACTTAAGATAAAAAGAAAAGAAAAAAGAGTTACAAGAAGTAAAACTCCAGAAAAGACAAATAGCCGAGGTTCATAAATTGTGTCCCTGTAGAGCAAGGGGTAGTCACGACACTGGAGCATCTTAGTGTCAGAGTCCTTCCCCATCATTCTCACCATCTGTCTGTAAAAAAACAATTGTCAAGATCCAGTGTCCTGAATGGGGCTTCTATTTATTCTCCCTATACCTGTTCTGAACTCCTGCCAATATTAATTATATAATACATTGTAATGTTTCAGTTGGTGGCAATTGTATAGTAAGGTAGAGAATATATCAGAGGCCAAATTTAGACTGAATAACATGCAGTGTACTAGGCATTTTCATGGAAATATTTCCTCCTGTCCTACTGAGACAAAATTGACTACTTCAGTCCAAAGGATGAATCAAATTTTCAAGGCCTCAATGCATGGCATGTGCAGAGCGTTTCACACAAAAGGAGATCCAGTGGTCTTTTGTTTCCTCCACTTCCATGGTGCAGGAGAAACCTATGTATATCTGGCCTTTGCATAAAAAGCAGACAACCTCATGCTCAGCCCTGGACACTATCCTCTCTGTGCTCTTGCAGTCACACTGAGTTCCACTGCTGTTGGAATACAATGTCCAAGGAGGGGTAGACTGGATTTGCTCCAGAGGGAGAAAATCCTTTTATTTTATACTGATGTCAAAAGAACAATGTATTATAATGTACAACCTTTACAATTTTAAAGCTTCACCTCCATTATAAAATTGCATGGCATTACCAT
Source organism: Gavialis gangeticus (assembly GCF_001723915.1). Taxonomy (NCBI): domain Eukaryota; kingdom Metazoa; phylum Chordata; order Crocodylia; family Gavialidae; genus Gavialis; species Gavialis gangeticus. The sequence goes on along the minus strand of NW_017728998.1, from coordinate 15,102,909 downwards.
TGTAGAGTCAGGCCATGCATTAGAAATGCTGAGAAATGGAAACTGTAGATTGTATTTGAGAAACCTGGAAAACTTCCCAGATTATATATCTGTCCCTTTTTATTATGCCTCCAGAGAAGCGGTTGAACCAGAAGCCAGTTATTTTGTTTAGGGTAGGTTACTGGGAAAAGAGTTCATTAGGAAGTCCATAACAAACTGAAGCAAAATTTTTCCTTCCCTTTCCTCTTTCCCTTCTTGCATTACTGAACAGTTTCTTTTTTCTTTTTCTGTCTCTCTTTTTTTTTTTTCTTTTCACAGAGTGGCACTGGCGCTACATGCTGCTGAAACAGTGATACCCCAGCTAATATGAAGCTGTCATTTTCTTATCATTTAGATTCCAAATATCAGATCCAGTTGCTTTGAAGTCATTGACAATTACTTTTAGTTTTCTAGCTGGAGACACCCACTATTAGAAGATTTTTTTAAATGTAATTATTGTCTATTTACTAGTTATTATTGCAGCAAAAGCTTCTGCACTGCTAGCAACGATCAGTTTATTTGATCAGTAACTTCTGGACTAAATTCTCAGTTGGCGTAAACTGGCATAGCTCAGCTGAATCTATATTGATTTATATCATTTGGGAACTGGCCTTTTATTCTTTCCCTCTCACCAATCAACACGGTTACTTGCCTCATGCTTTCTTTTAATCTGCATGAATTTCCTTCCTGCTGCCTTCTTTGATGTGCCATAGCCTGCGAGAATAACACCATTTAAATGTTGTTTTCAAATATATATGTACTGCATCCAAAATAACTGCTAGAGAACATCAGTTTCCAAAGTCAAGAACTATAAAGTTAGGAAATGCCATAATTAAGCTTTGCCTCTGCAACCCTTAATTTGGCCCCCTTGATACATGCATTATAGTATAATAGGGCATTTTTACATGTGATCCCAACGTGGTACTGGGCGTTTTTAAATTTGTGAGCTGTGCTAATTAAAAGCACGTGTGCGTCATGTGTATTAGCAGCACAGTGCGTCCCCACACTGAGAAAATGGTGACAGGACACTTTGAACTAAAGCACATTGAACATGTTTTATTTCAAAGCACACTGCCATAATTTTCTCAGTGCACAGATGCACTGCACCAACTGATACACGTGACACATGAGGCTGCCAGGATGTGTCAATATATGTGCTCCACCAGACTTGATTAACTGAGTCTGCTCCAACACACTGGATTTTCAGTGCATCAGAGCAGGCACTCTACATGTGTGTAAGTGGCTTGTAAACTATATACCCAGAGGACCCCTGTCTCATTAAGGGAATGGGGAAGTATTTATTATTCCTTTTATCCTCATTCAACAGTGTAGCCCAAATACAGCACTGAAACTATTCATTTCCTTGCACGTATTTCTGTAGTGTTCCCACCATAATTTCTGATTGCTTCACAAGCATTAGTCCATTTATCTTCACTTCATACCTGTGATATTAGCTGACAATGGGCACATGTACTTGTTCATTAATGCGCTTTTAGTAATGCACATTAAATTTTGTACCTCCATTGTGAGGTACCAGAAAAAGACACATTAGCCTATTTTAATGCACATTAGCAAAAGCACATCTTTTTTGTGACGCTTTAATGCATGTTAAAATAGGCTAAAGTGCATTAAATTGCACATTAGGGCACCCAGTGTCATTCCAAATGTACACTGGAAAACTGAAGTAAATTCAAAGCAAGGCCAAAACTTAAGATACCTGGAGCATACCATCACAGTGAATGGTCAAATCCTCCAGGCAGTGGACAAGTTCACCAGTGTCAGCAGTACACCGTCACATGCAGTTCACGTAGATGATGAAACCAATGCCAGAATTGCAAAAGCTAGTGTGGCCTTTGGCAGACTATGTGCAAAGTTGTGGGAGCACAGAAGCATCAGTCAACAAAAAAAACTGAAGGTCTACAGAGATTGTGTTGCCAATCCTGATGTACGTATGCTAAACCTGGATGGTATACAGGCATTATGCTATGAAGCTGGACCACTTTCATGTGGGCTGTCTGAGGAAATATTGAAGATAAGATGGCAAGACAAGGTCTCAGACACAGGTTTTCGCACAGGCAGGCATTCCAAGCATCCAAACTCTGTTGACCAAATCATAGATGAGATGAGCAGGGCATCTCACCAGGATGTTAGCTGGGCAACTGCCAAAGAAGATCTTTTACAATGAGCTAAAGGATGACAAGTACTCTCAGGGAGGCCAGACAAAATGCATCAAGGACTCCTTCAAGCCATCCTTGAGACATTTCAACATTAACCTGAAGTCTTGGGAAGATCTCGCCCATGATTGTTCCACCTGGCAAAGCCTCATCCATACTGGAGCTACCGTCTATGAGCAGAGAAAAACTGCCGAGACAGGGCAGAAGCACAAGCACTGTACGTCTCACAACAGTAGCATATCCACTGTTGATTACCAAATCAGAGTTCCCATGGAAGAAAATAGCGTGTGATTATGTGATCATAAGGACTATCCTCTAAACCAAGGGCAGGCAAAGTCCACCCCACAGGCTGGTTGGGGCCCACAGCAGACTCCATTTATAAGCAGCCCCTGCCCATGTTGCTGTGGCTGGTTTCCATGGAGACCCCAGCAGCAGCACCATGACAGCACAGGACCAGGGTTTCCATGGAGACCTGCCCCAGCAGTGCTGGCAGAGCACACAGCTGGGCAGGGAGCTGCTCCAGGGCTGGGATCTCGTGGTGGTGACAGCATTGTCCAGAACCAGGGCAGAGCTGCGATCTGCTGCCTGAGTGCCCTGGGCAGGGATGTGCAGGCAGCAGATTGTGGTTCTGTCCCTGGTCTGGATCACACTGTCACCACTGCAACATCCCAGTCACAGAATAGCTCCCCACCCAGCTGCGCACCCTGCCAGCACTGCTGGGGATGGTCTCCATGGAAACTGTGACCGTGACCCTGTGCTGTTATGGCACTGTCACTTCTGGGGTCTCCATGGAAACTGCCCACAGCAGATCAGGCAGGGCTGCTGAGAAATGGAGTCCAGCTGTTGGCCAGATCTGTCATTTTGTCCACCCCTGCTCTAAATACTGCTGTTCCTGTTCTCATCCACTTTACCACTGTTAATCTTCTGCATATGTTCAGCTTGTCTTTCTTCAGATCTTCCCCTCTTGGCTCTTGTCTTGGTTTTTCTCTTCTCATAACTTCCTACTCTAGTCTCATACTTCATGTCACGGTCAAGGTTTTGTCCAGGGCATAGTATCCCACCCCACCTTACCATCCTTAGGTAGGTTTTGCCCAGGGTACAGAACTTGCTAGTTATGCTTCTGCTGTACATATTTATTTGGTGGCTTTCAAGATTGAGACAAAGATTCCTCTGTAGTCTCCTCTGTAGTTTGGCATTGCTTGCATCCATATCCCTGCAATGTTATAAGGGATAATTCAGAAAGAAACTTGTAGACAGACTAATGGCTACAAATAAAGCCCCATGGATTTGATATCCCCATGGATTTGATATCTGCAGTACCTTTGCATAAATGGGAGAAGATCACAATGCCCTATATAAAACCTTGAATGCTACTCTGATTTCCATTGCCTTTAGGGGAAGATGGATTGGACCCTAAAACTAAGTTATATTATTGAGCATATTGATAACTTCATATTGATTATGATCTGTCTCCTATCAGATATTTCACAATTCAGCACATACCCATGCTAATCCATCTATATTTAGTGAAAAACCTTAATTACCTATCATCTAGAATCTAAATTTTGCTGATTGAGTTTCCAGAATGGGAGTTTAATAGAACCTAATGATTTTCTCCAGAGAATTATTCTGTTGTTAATTATTAGCCTAAAACAAATGTGTTGCCTAAATATTCCAAAAATAGAAAAGAAAAATCAAAACCTACAAAAAGAGAGAGAGCAAAAAACCCCTCTCCATATACTTAAGTTAGCATGCTTCTTAATGCTCATATTAAAAGAGTTGTAGTTTAATTTTAAATATACACATACGAACCAACAATCTTAAACTATTACAAGCATGTGACGCGTGGGTTTTTTTTAGGTTGCACTGATTGTTTTATTCAAGTTGCTCCATCTCTTGCCACCATTTACAATATAGATTAAGCTACATGGAGACACAATTAGTGATTTCCCCTGCTATTTTCTGCTCTGGAAAAAATGCCACCCCATGAACTTTATCAACATGTACAGTATTTCTTTGTGACAGTGTCATTTTGTGCACTGAGAGAGGTGCATGCTACTAAGAGCAAATGAGATTATATTAGTGTCATTACTAATTGAGCTCTAATGTCAGTGTTCATTAACACAGAAGGAGACACTGCATTACAGTCAGGACTTAACTTCCCTGTTAAAAATGATAACATTAAGTGGCATGTATGAAATTGAAATTGCTTTACAGCTAGGAAGGAACTGTATAGTGTTTTTATATACAATAGTTAATCAGTTATTAGTCATGAGTTGCGACAGTTTACTGAAGAATCGCTTCATATTACCTAATGATCAGTTAAATGTGATTAGTTTAGTAATTTTTTAAGGGATGGACTTACATAACTATTTGCAGTAATCATGGCTTACAGTATTTGCATATTTTAATTAATTTGCTTGATGTTTACGTGATGTTTCTGGGAAATATCTGTTCATGGGGTTCATGGCTTCAGACCTAATCTAGTCCTTGCTTCAGTTGCTGTTCAACTGTACTGTTCATGTTTGAATCAGGAGTGTCAAGAAAAAATGTACTTCTAGTATCCAAGTAAAACAGGCACCTTTAATTTAATAAATTTGAAATAATAGCGACAAGGAATGGCAAACTATTAAGCACCGGGATATGTCATTTCTGCCGGGTTAAATGCATCTCACTTTTAACAACTTGGGGGACCCTCTGCTCTTTAAAATGCTTTCCATGATTAATGCTCGTCTTAGTCTTATAAAAATGAAAACAAATTTTGGGTGCAGCCAAAAGTGCAGCTCCCAGCTATAACTCATAATGATTTTGCAAAATGTTCTGAGTTACAACCTTACCCCAGACCAAACAGAAGTTCATTGTTGGTTCCAGGGGAGGGGAATCCAGCTGTGGCTGGGAGCCTGCAGTCAGGTACTCATAGCAATGGCCAGGCTCTCTGCCAGTGCTGCTGTTTTCAGAATGGTGGGGAGGCCGTGGAGGCAGGTCATCCTGGGGGGATCCCCAGCTGGTGCTGAAAGGTGGGGTCAGAAGCAGATTGACATATGGACCCAGGAAGCCTGGGCCCAGGAGCCTCTGCCAATCAGGGCACCCCTGGATCCCCTCAGGAAACAGCAGGTTTTCCCTTGCAGATGAGCAGCATTCTAGCCTGCAAGGGGTCCTGCTTGGGGCTGCCACGAGCAGGACACAGCATGCAGGGGGCCGATGTGCATGGCCACATGCATACATGTGACATAGGAAACAGCCAAGCAGCATGAAGAGTATCTCTCTGTAGGTAAACCTATGGAGGGGAAGGGGCATGCAGGGTGGAAGGGACATGGGAGGCCTGATAGAGGCCTCCACAGTGAAGGATGGAGGGAGTGAGGCAGGGGCAGGGGATGCGGAATCCATGGCCAGGGAGCAGAGTGAGACAAAGCGGAGTGTGGCTTATCTAGGGGCCATGCGGGGAGAGGGTAGAGGGGAGGTGGCACCCTGCTACTTCATGCACCTCTCAGGGGAGGTATGAGGGACATGTGCCCCTCCCCTCCAGATTTGTGTGCAGGGCAGATGCAGGCTGCCTGCTATGGGCTCTCTGCTTTGCTGCCTTTCCCTTGGGAGCCCCATACCAACCACATGCCCCCTGTCCACCTGCCAGCAGTGGGGCCAGTGAGGTGTGCCTCCTGCTGCAGGGTGGGCATGGGGCACACAACCAGGGTGAGGCCTCAGGGAAAAGGCAGCAGAGTGAAGAGCCCTGAGCCCACAGCTGACAGCCCACATCCAACCTCATCCTGCTCAGCTTTGCTCTGGCTGTGGCAGGGGGGAGGGAAGGAGAGGCAGGCATGTGCCACCCCACCCCGAGCCCAACTAGGTTCATTCAGCCTCTCCCGAAAAGCACAGAGGCTCTCCCTGCCCTTGGCATCAGCAGCGCCATGAGAGGAAGGAGCCCCTCCCTCTGCTGGAGTAAAAGCACCAAGGGGCAGCTGCCTGAGCCTTCCCAGCAGGGCTTGGAGGGAAGTGTGCACCTTCCTGGGTGCTCAGGGTTGGGTAATCTCTGGGCCTGGAGAAAACAGGCCACTCCTTCCTTGCAGCCAGGCCCCTCTAATTAAAGTGCCACAGCATCTCATTTTTCAGTGTTCCTGCACTTAAAAATTATGGTGGTGGTCCTTTTTGATGCATTCATGATTATAATGGTTTGTGGGAGGCCTCCAATTTCCTGTTTGCCCAGGGCCCCAATAAATCTTAATCTGCCATTGGGTTGGTGGGTGAATTGGAGCCTCTGGGGAGCTGAAAAACCTCCAGACTGAACTCCCTCTGCTCCCTTTCCCCACCCCGCATTCTGAAACTAGTGACAGACTGAGAGCTCCGCAGACACAAGCGACAAAAGACACTGTATTATGAAATATCTTTATCTGATACCTCATGCAATGAGGGGTCAGATTTTCACCCAATCAGCCATTTTTTAAACTGTTTGCAGCTGTATGCTTGTGTTTGGTCACAGTTCAAAACTGCTTTCTGTGGTCAGATCTGGTGAAAATTGTCATTTCTGTCTGCACCCACTGTTTTCAGTATATGGTAAAAAACACAAGTAACCCAAATAGTATGGAATGAGTAGCCCTCAGAAAAAAGAAATAGCCCTCAGAAAAAAAGAAATCACCAATATTAAGGGAGAAGTGTTAAAAGACTATCTCATCCATGAAGGAATGTATTTAAGAAATGTTTTTTTCTAATCTAAAATATAAGTGTTTTCTATTCACTCTGATTTCAGTTTATTATTTTGTCAGCATTACCTTGCCCAAGCTGAAGCAAAAATGGGTTATGCTATAACTTTGTAGACTAAACAATAAGGATACACTTTTTTCTTTTTTACAAAAAATACACATGAAAAAAGAACAGCTTGCAGGGCTTATGAAAATAATGTTTTTCATTGTTTTACTACTTCCCCTAAGCAAAAGTATGTGTGAAAAAGATGTAATATTGTAGGTCAAATTAGTGGATATACTATGAATCATGCTGGTTGCATGCGATTCTCAAAGTATAGAATTGATATGCTGTTATACAACAAGCACACCTAGCAACTGCAGTCTGGGATCAGGACCCTTTAATGCAACCATATGGTAATGTAACTGTTCAGTCCTGAGGACTTGACAAGTGGAGGAGAGGCAGATCTTATGTACACATATAAGGGCCTAAGTTTTTATTCAGGCATTATGCTTTTAGTGATAGAACTGCAAATCCACCAGTAGAAATCTTAAGCATACAAGCATTCAGACATTTTCTATGCAACCAAAAATGGAGGCCCTGATACAAACTTTTGCAATCTCCAGTGAGGCAGAAGTTGCCTCTGATCATTTCTACCAGAGAAACAAATGCTTGTAGTTACCTCTTCAGTAGAAACCATCATGCTTTTCTCCAGCATCCCAGTGTGCATTGCTCCATGCTCACCGTTAAGGAGACAAACTATGACTCATGCTGCATTCTTCTGATGCAACCTGGGACACAGAAAAGTGGACATTAGAGCTGCAGTAGTGGTGGTAAGTGTAACAGGGAACCCTTGCCCTGTTACTATTGGGGCTTGATATGGTAGAGAGTTTCAAATAGCAGTGTAGGTATACCAAGTTGAGACTAATAAGATCAGGTAGCAACAGGCAGCAAATGAGCAACAGGCAGCAACTCGTCACTGGATGCAGCAGACCCAGCCAGGTGACTGGAAGAAGGCTTGATTAAGGGTTGGGATTTAAACCCAGCCTGGGGCCATATGGGGTGGGGGCAAGGGGAGGCAGTAGGAATAGGAGCTCTGAAACTGCTGGAATTAGACAGGTACTTAGGCTGTCCAGGGGAGCCAGGGAGGAAGGCTTCTAAGCAGGTAAAGCCTGCGGACAGCATTTACCCAAGAGGGGAGACTACTGGTGTCATTTGAAGCAGTTGGCTTGTGTTTTTTGTTTGATTTGGACTTGTGACCAGAGGGCTGAATTGTGGCTACAGGGGAAGAGGAGGCCATGATAACGGGTGCCCGATTGCACCCCCTGCTATAGGGGTCAGGGGACAGCCTGAAGCTATAAGGCAAAAACTGCTATATGGAGATGGAACACCAGGAGGTGGGGGACTGCTCTTGAGGCTAGGCTGATAACCCCAGAACCTGAGGTCTCAAGCAGTCAAGGCAGGGTGCAGTCAAAGAGCAAAAAAGGGTCCTAGGCTATGTTAGCTGGAGCTCCAACAAGCCCTTAGAAATCAGTGAGAGAAACCTGTGAGGGAAGAAGAGAGGTGAAAGGAAGAAATGCTGAAAACCAAAATCAATTAATACCACAGGTGCAAGGGAAAGCCCAGCAGGGGCAGGGAGAGTCTCACTGCGGTTCCGTAGTGAGTGCTCCCTGTGAATCAGTGGTGGAAATCTGGTGTGAGCTACTTCTGTCTTCAGAGAGGGGCAGGTGGGGAGAGATGCAGGAGGGACCCCTCATCCATGGAGTCCTGTGGTGATCCGTGGGCAGTGGGAGTCAGACAATAGGCCAGAGCAGTCGGAGGACCACTGAAAAAAGAAGGGAGTACAGGTCCATGGAGCTGGATCCTTCTGACCAGGTGGGGTCTCAAACAGCGGGGACTAAGGCAGGAGCCTGTGCTAATGGGCTGCTGCTTGGGTTCAGTGTCAGCAGCATGTACACCTGAGGCAGAAGGCAGGACTCCCCACTACATTGGCAGAGGGCTTACCCTAGTGGAAATGCTGGCACAGAAGGTAAGTCTACTAAATTCATGAGTGCAGCGGTCTTCTGAGAAAATGCTAAGAGGAAAGGGGCCTTGAGGGTAAAACCCAGCTTGCCCCAGGGGAGGAAGTCCAAATTGGGTGGAATTGATTTATGGACAGGGGTGGTTTTCCCTGCATGAGCTTCCATGAGATGCCAGACCTCAGATTTCCCATGAGGTAATTATCTTCAAGCTCACCACCGGGTTAGTACGGGTATATGGAACTATAAATTGATTTGAGTTGATCGACTTGTGGACTGTTAAGGAATTGAAGTCAATTTAAACTATGGACTTTGAATAACTGAGTTGATCTGGATTTACAAAGCTAAGAAGTCTTAATAAATTAATGTTGGAAGTTTTTTTCTCTCCCAGGTTCAGCCCAGTAGATGGACCCAGAGTACAGTGCCTTCATATTCAGTTATATAATTTGGCTCGGACAGCTGCATGTAGAGTCACCCCAATCATATATGAGGTGATTTATGCTCAGCGTTGCATGCCATTGCACAACACAATGACCCAGACATTTAACATTCAGGATGTGGGGTGTAAGAGGAGGCAGAGCTCCGTGAAGAAATCCTTTGAGGGGCAGGCCAGGACCCCATCAGCTGACATAACCAGGTCCCAACATCATAAGATACCAAGGCGTGGTAGGCAAGAGCATAACACTGGAGATCCATGATGGTCGTGCTGACTTCATGCTGAGAGCATATTCCAGTAGGATGTTGGGCAGGAGAGGGCCAAGGCCATATTGGGTCCTTGAAGGGAGAATGCTGTGTGGGCACAGGTGGACACGAGGCTCTATTAGGATGACTGGCCTGACTGGATGGACCAGGCTACTCCCAAGTTTGCTACTGGTCTGAGGACTCCCACTCCCCAGCAATGTACAACATCAAAGTCATGGCAAGCAAGATACAAGACTTACAGGGAGGCTGGAAAAAGGAGCAGGAGAGCAAGATGGACCCTACCTGAATTACAGTAAGAAACAACCTCTATTGAGAGCTGTTCTACTCTAGCTTTGTGTATATGGGCAAGGAACCATAATAAATGCAAGTGCATGTTTTTTGTTTTAACTTCCTTGGGAACTTTGACCTATAAAACAGCCATATTTTATATACTTGTTACTTTTTAGCATTGTTCTGTCCCTACCTTCCTCCTCTCTCCCTGCTTATCACCAGCTCCAAATAACCATATTTTATGAGAGACTTTTCTGCATTTCTGTCATCTTTAGGAAACAAGAGCCAAACTCAACAAAGCACTTTGAACATGGTCTAAAGTAGGATTGACTTCAGTGGCGTAAAGCTAAGCACATGGTTATGCACTGCCCTCTGAATATAGATTTCATTTTCTTAAAAGAGGTTAAGATTGAGTACAGTTTTAAATGTTTTATTTGATTAGGCCTCGTATGGGCTTTTTTTGCTTCCTCCCTCCATTCTCTACTAACGATCACATTTTAGTCACAAAACTAATACTTTAGGCCTACATATATTCATTTCATTTTGTGTATATTTTTAAATGTGATCACTCCAATGGTGTTTTGCTATTAGCATTCACTAACAAAGGTGGAATTCAACATTCAGTGGCTTTATACCCTGTGAGTAACTATGTTATGACAAGACATGAAACATAGAAGACTTAAAGAATATTCTTCCTTCTTGGGTATATCCATAGCTTAAACTAAATTAGCTACATGCTTTTCAGGGTGTGAAGTCTCCTCTGTCTGTTTCCATTGGATGACAACTAAAACGGATATTAAAACAAAATTTAGTCTGCATTAGCATTTAGATTAAAGTCAGAATTAAAATATAAATCCAAATAAATATAAAAAGTGTAAGGAAACATCTTTTTAACCCCATAAAGTATCAGTTAAGCAAATTGTTATCAGGAGTTATCTGACAGTTATCTTTCTAGTTGGTGTGTTGTTTCTCAGCTGGCTCATTTTCTAAATGATATAGGCAACTATTGTAATTGTTCCTCATAGGATATGGTACACATGGCAATCAGGAAGGTTGGACTGTCCAAAATACTGTTTGACAAGATATTTCGTGATGGGCAACTAATTAAACATTATACTAAAACATACCACTTAAGAGAATTGGGCTATAATTATATCAAGTTAGTGACACTGTTGATTATTGTGAGGCTTCCCCTTGTAAACATGTCATGCAGTTTTGCTAATGTGACTTTGTTTAAAAATGATTGCTCGCTTCAAATCATAACAACAGTAAAATGTTGTTGAATAAGAAACCCATATACGGTGGAACCCAGAATATTCACATCTGGGCAGTTTGCAAGCCACTTAAGTCTCAGAGGGGTTGCTAAATCAAGGATGAGCTGTGCTGTTGTTTTAAGTCACTTCTACTTCTGAGGCACTGCTTCTCCCATCAGGAGGAGCTCATCAGTGATAACACGCTGCTTATGAGAGAAGCAGCACCCTCTGAAGTTAAGAGCCATAGCAAACAGCTGAAAAATCCTACTAAACTGTTTGCTGAAGCTCTATTTACCCCCAGTAAATTTGGACATCTTCATTTTCACAGGGAAGTAACAAGGAATCTGCCCCTGTGAAGAAGTTAGCATTTTGTATTTTCGATAGGCAGATAGATTTTATGGAAAGGATGCATCCTATCACAGCCTAAGGATTAAGTATAGGAAAAATAACTGTTTCCAGACGATATTAGGAAGGTATTTAATATTATTTTGGGAAGCCATTTTCAATATTATTTTGGCTGTCACAATATTAAAGCATCATGTGTACAGCATAGAATGAAGCAGCGGGCAATGCGTTCTTCTCGCAGTCTACGTTTTATTCAGCATGTGAATTAACAAACGTTTGGTACTTGGAGAGAAGGATGTGACTGTTAGCAATCATTGTCCAACCTGTTATTTTTATGTTACCAGCATCAAGGTTGGCATTTGATTAGAGTGGAGGTGCACATAGGAGCTAAGGGTGGGTAGAGTATTTATATAAGAGCCCCTTGTGGAAGGGACTTGGAGAATTTTGTGGAGTCAGAAGATGCCTTCACATCCCTGTACCGAACGCATGCATTGGTCACGTGTTTCACTACGACGTGTGCTGATGGTATGGTTTTGGTTGTTCAGCAATATGCAAATATCTTTTTTTTTCCTCAAAGACAAAGAGGTATGAAAAGGAGTAAAGGCTAGGCCATTCTATTTGGAAACCTTAAAAAAATAAATTAATAAAACACATTCTCTGTTTCGAAAGAGCAGGGAAGTGTATGATTTCTCTTGGTGGATATGGATTGTCTCTACATTGCACAGTCAGTGAACAGATCTGGTGGAGATGGTAGTCAGACCGCTGAATGTAGAGACCAGAAGTGCTGGCAGAACGGCTCCTCTTCCATACGGGCGCTCAACACCACATGCCTTCATGAGGTAATACCAGGATTACCTTCTCATGCTGGGTGACCCTTGTGACCGGCATGTCATTTTCTCATAATTTTATTGCTTTTCTATCTCTGTTCGGCATAGTGAAATGATCCATTATTTCCTTGTACTATTCAATCTCATCTTTTCAGCTAGTATTAAAAGATAACAAAAGGCTCAGTTATTATATATTAAGATAATCTATTGTAGCAGGTTTTGCATAGAGATGAAGAAAAATAAAACAGGCCCTTTTTGTAATTCTTTACTTCCTTCAATTTAGCTCCTATAACGGGACAGGGGACATGGAGGTAAAAGGACAAAACTAAGACTCTCAGGCGTTTCATTGTAAAATGTAGAAGTGACTTTATTTTAAAGTAGACTCCATTCTCTTCTATATAGAAATACGTTGCTTCTATATAGAAATACGAGGCCTTGTTTCCCGGATAAAACACTTGCACCGAGCATTGTCAGTCTAATCAGGCCCTAAAACCAAGCTGTAGAAATATTTACCAAATATTTCTCTCCCTATATACAGTTTATGGAACAAAAATAAGGGGAAGATATATTATATGTGATTTCTTAGTGCTATACATTTTACGTTATCATGTACCCTCCCTTAGTATCCAGGCCATGATTAAGAGGCTTGTGTGAACTCTGACAGAACAGTTCAGATTGGTACTTGGCACTTCCTGCATGAATCAAATAACTGATGTTTGAAATTTCTAAGAGCTGAAAACAATCACTTGAACACAGACTAGGCCAAACTCTCTTTGAAATGTGAATTACCTATAATTGACTGGTCAGATTTGTTGAGAAGCACAATGCATGTACCGCTATCCATTTACAAGCTTTCACAGCTAAAAGAGTCATTGCTGTCTCCTTGAAACCACTTGCTTTGAACCTACAGTAATAATTAAAGAATGTCTTTAAAAAATGCATGACTTTTAAACCGTATCTTCATAACAATATTATACTTAATATTCTGATATCCTCAGCGTGTTGTATTTGAGATCTCCTTGGACCATTCTGTACTTTAATAGAGAAGGACAATGTCCTTTCACCATTGCCCTTTAAACAAAGACCAATCTCTGATTATTATAAACAAACACCGTTGAACCTGAGACTTTGAGATCGAGAAGCAATTACCTCATCTCATTTATGTTAAGTATGTGTCTTGAATATAATTATAGGAAAAACTTTGTCTCCTTTGTGTTCTTCACCACCAGACAAACAAGTGAGAGAAAGTCATAGCTGAATTGCTCTCTAATACTTCAGTGATGCTATCATGCAGATAAATATGGCTCAACATAGTTCTTGGTACAAAGGTGGATATGGATTTTAAAAGACATCGGAGGTATATGTTTTCATATGACTCTTCTAGTCCCCCAACCCATCTTACAGGCCCATTCCTTAAAACAAGCAGAATATTACAACACAGAGAATTATGGCATTAAACCTCTGATTGAAATGAAACACTCTATGATTTTATTTTTTATATTCACTGTGCTTATTTACAAATTGGCAGGCTATAACACAAAAGATTCATTTCCATATTCCTTCCAACTATGCAGATGAGACATATAACTATATTTCAGTAATTTTCTTCAGGCGCTTATTGCCATGAAAATGAGAAGCTGAATGTGGATGAGCATGAAGTAAACAACCTAATTTTGATGACAGCAATACCCCTTTCAAAATGTACAGATTTGGGCTTTTTTTTTTGTTTTTTGTTAACTAGAAACATTAGGGATGTTTAAGGAGTCAGTCAGAACCCAGAGAAACATTAGGAAAAGTCCAGCCAGCTAGTGAGCAGCATGACAGTGCTTCATGTTCTTAAACACTTTTATTAGTCAGTATGGTCATGCTGATCTTCACAGCATCCCTGAATAAAGAGTGCCAAATAGAGCCCTAAGAAGAGAGGTAATCTTTGGATGTGGAATATAAATACTCATAAACTTATTCCTTTGAGTAAAGCTTTTCACTGTTGAAATGGCTCAGAAATGTCTCTAGCCCAATTGCTAAAATCATTTTACTAAGAAGGCCAAATTCCATATTTATTACAGACCGATAAAACCTTCAGTCAGTTGAGGAGAATTCTTGGTAAAGGAAGCATACACAAAGATCCAGGGCAGAAAATAGCCTTCGTGTAGTAAATAAACTTTTCATTATTTAGCTGTCTATGTCTGTTTGAGTACTTGCTTTGATTTTACCATAATGTTAGACATATACGTCAAATAATAAACCAGCAAGTGATAATGTTGAAATGAAGCCAAAACTTATGAGTACAAATATCACCCCCAATGGAATACCAACAGTCCACATGGAGAGGATGATATAGGGATCATTCAAAAAAGTGGCTGTGAAGGATTCATCTTGCCAGCTCTGAAGCGTGAAATCAATAGCGCACATTTTTGCAGGCAATCATGATTCTTCACATTGGATTTTATTCCAAAAGCAAAAATGTGTTTTGTTTTTTTGCTCACACTAACCTTGTATTACTAGATTAAAATATATCATTAAATTGCACATATTAAATGTATAGGAGCGGTCAAGGAGGTGAGTTTCCAGCAGTTGATTGAGTTTTCAGCAGTTGCAGTGTTTGTGCAACGTGTTTCATAATGATTAGCTATGCTATGCTTACACCAGTCTGTTTAATATGGGGACCTCTTTTTGCATTCCAGTATCTATGCATTCAGTAGATATATAAAAAGACTTGGTTGCAGGTATATGTCATTAAGATGTGCATTATAATTTTGGGTAAGTGATTACCAGTGCGTCTCATCTAATGTCTTACTGGAATAGGAGTAACCATGGTCTGACCATGTTATAAGCGTAAGTAAATGAAGAGCCCCTACTTGTGATTAGGAGAGAAAAGCACCCCAGGTATATCCACCTCAAGACAGTGAATTGTTTGGGGACAGCAGCTTGATTATGCATTTTGATTCACCTTTGTCTGCTTAACTAGACAAGCGGTATTACTTACAAATGACCAAGATGGCTGTAGAAGATTAAAAGCTTGACTGAACTTCGGTGGGGAAAATTTGGCAGGAAATCATATGGCCAAATCCAAAAACATGAAAAATCACACACAATAAGCAGCAGCACATTAAAATCTGGCAAAGTGCCTTGACCTTCAGGTAGCAAAAATTTCTAAACACCATTATATAATAAAGAAAAGGAATGCAACACATGGGCAACTGGGGAAAAACAAAATGTTCCTATGAAGTGAAAGGGTAGCAGAAGGCCTGTAATTACTTAAGGAACTACCTTTCTGTGACATGAGAAACATCCCTCAAACTTCTCTTTGTTTGAAGCACAATAGTTGTAACAACTGTTAATTGGTATATCCAGCTCCATCTTGGGCAGTATACCAACAGATGGACTGCAGAGCCAGACAGGGCTAAAACTGGTAAGGTGGACATAAGAGATGAAAATAAGTACTGGGCAAAGATTTCCAAATTTTGAAATGACATTTGTTGAAAATGCAGTTTTCAATGAAAAACACCCCCCAGTTTTTCTAGTGGTTTTGAACCCAGGTGTAATGTGACCCTGAGAAGACAGGCATCATACAACTCCTGTGTGGGATAGTTCTTATTTATTTACTGAGTGTCCTCTTCCTCCCTGTAAGGAGGACATCAAGGGAAAACTAGATTTATAGGTGGGTAGCAGGAGGAGTAGGCATCTATATGTCTCACAAGACAATAGAATTGTGCTGAGTGAGGCATCAGCTCTCTGAACATCTGCAATTTTGGCTGTAGAGGTGGATAGCACTCATTTATTTATTTATTTATTTATTTATAAGTGTACCACTGTCAGTAAATTGGAACACATGTATGCCCAAAATGATAATGTGTACCCTGATCTCCATTAAAAGCCACTGTCTGCTGATCATTACTACATAGCACTATTTTTTTTCTATATAGGTAGAATATAAAGTAGCTATGAGATGTGATTCATCATGTATAAGCTTATTCATTATTCACAACAGATTTCCTTATGTAAGCAAAAATTAAAGCGCCCTGATATGGTAAAAAATGTGAGATTAGTCTCATGCCCTTTATTTTGAACACAGAAAATGGCTTTGTAATACTGACATTCACAAATCCTGAAAAAACACAGATAAAGACAAACAGATACAACTAGCACAATAAGCGCTATACATAATTAAAGGTTTTAGTTTTATCCTGGGGTAGAATGACGTGTAGTAACCTCTTAAGCTTTCAAACTGTGCAAAAAGTCTCAATAAAAGCACAGCCTTTTAACTAATATGTAGCTTGTTCTCAAAGATTTATATCCTTGCAGATAGGGTTAGTAACATTGCTTATTACTAAAGTTATCTGACACTTTTCATTAGAAGACACTATGTTCAGTTGCTTAGAACTTTTTAAAACCATAAAAATGTCCCAAGCCAGGTATATGCCTCATAGGCTACGGACAGACATTCAAAAAGCCTGAGCCTGAATGGATTCAATCTTTGCAGATTAATCTAAACTGCAAAGCTTGAACCAATGTGGAGGTGGATAGATATTCCCTTTTCATTCCAGAAATGCAGGCACATGCCTGCAGTGGCTCAGGCTAGAAGCAGCCCTCCCTTCTTTCCACAGTGCTGATCTGAGGAGGGGGGAGGGGGCATGGTCAGGCCTAGTCAGGATGCTTTGATTAGGGAGCAGTGTAAACCCCCACACTGGCCTGCAGCATCTCAGGTTTTTCCCCACTCACTGCGTGTTGCCAGACCCCATCCCTGGGCTAACACGCTGAGGCAAAGGGGGGGGGGAGGTATGCAGTGCAAGTATCTTTTGATGATCCTGTGCTTTTCAATATCCCTCTGCCTGCTTTTTCATAATGTCTGCTAACCTAACAGGGCTGCAAACCACCAGGGGGCTGATAAAACCCAGTGTCTATTAGCCCATCAGCAAAACAAAAGCCTTTCTTATTAGTTCAAGCCCTTCTTAAATAGCTTTTTCCAAGGAAGAAAGGGAGGTTGACCAGCTGGCCTGTTGATTAGCTCCAAAAAGCCCAAAGCAGATACTGTCCTGTCTGCCTTTCTCTTGTCTGCCTGTCCCAGTGCAATTGGACGGACACACACACACACACACACACACCCCGCATTAGCTAGAATACAACATGCCTAGGGTCCATTCGGCTGGGGTCTGTGCTATGGGAGGGAAGGAGGGAGGGGGGAATCCCTGCTTGAGCAGAGAGGGAAGGCAGACAAACCCTGCTGTGCCTGCAGTCACTCCTGGAGCTCTAGCTAGGGAGGAGAGGGGTGGGGCCAGCCCTTGTTCTCTGAAGCAGAGAGCACAGCCCAGCCTAACCCAGGACTGCAAAGCATCTGGGATGCTGGAGGACTCTGGTTTAACTTAAACCAGGAAGGGGTCTGGGACAGACATTGCATAAATCAGTTTGACCCAAATCAATCAAGTCTGATACTACATTCAACCAGGCTTATCTTAAACCAGTTTCAGCCATTTTGAAACTGGTTTATGCACACCAAGCATATGTTCTGTTACAGGTTTAAACCGGTTTCTGGTCCCTTAAACCAGTTTATTTGTAATGTCTGTCCCTATCCGTAGGGGTTTTTTGTTTTGTTTTGTTTTGTTTTATTTTGTTTTCTTCCAGGAAACTTGGTCAAGCCATTTTGAAGACTAACAGGGAGAGGGAGAGAAACATTGTTTTTCCCCATGTTAAAATATTTAAACAATCTTTTATCTAAGAAGCTCTAGCATCTCCCTATTTTGAAAGGGGATCTCAAACTGGAAGAGAGATCCTTTTCTGGCACCTGTGAAAATCTGGTTTTTCTCCTACCCAGTAGGAGGAGACCAGAGAGATTCATTATCCACATTATTCATTGCAACTTACTTTTCTCTGTTGTATAAGAAAACAGGTACATCTCCAACATAACACAATAGTAAAAGTGAAGAGTTTTGGTAAAATGTAAAACTTGGACAGAGTCAAACAAGGGAAAATAAATCATGATAAAGCAAGTTGTTAATATCTAACTTTCAGAAAAAATATTTTTGGTAATGAATCAGTAAAAAATAACTGCTTCCTGTTGGTGGCAGCCATTAATCTGAATCCCAGAGAGATTAATCAAAAGAAATCTTAGATGGAAAGATTAAAGAATTTGTCTGTGCGCCTCTAAAGTCAGCATATGTTCAGTTTAAAATGTGTGTAGATGAGATGAGATTGATATGTGTAACATTATTTCCAAGAAAGATGCATTCATCATCTTAACTGTATTTTGAATGTTTGGTTCATTGCAATTATAATTTCTGCACAACTTTAGTCCTCTCAATATCTTCTGGCTATGGATACCACAGAAATTCCCTTGTCTAAATCAGTACTTTCTTATTTTACTTAAATACATGATTTCTGCATAAATAAGGTAAGGATATTAGGAATGAGGTTATTGTTTGTTTGTTTGTTTGTTTTAGGCTTTTTTGCAATGATTTTAACACACAGTAAGTGTGGTTACACATTCATTAATGTGCAGTAGTTACTACACATTTAATTTGATCTGTAAGGTCCCTTCCAGCCCCTAACAACTATGAAACTGTGAAATTTAGTACTTGCTCAATGAAGTACTACATGTTCAGTCACTAGTGTTACTGCACAGTAGCACCAGCAACTACCTTTTTAGTGATGCTACTATGCAGTAGCCTCATAATACTCTGCAGTAGGGTATTAGCACTGTCCATGCTGTGACACACTGCTGCACAGTGTTATATACCTACTGCACATTAAGCATCTTGTGTAGATGCACCCAGTAAAACACAAAGGAGACAGTTTGTAAGCCGTGAGTTTTACAGTCCAGAAACCTGATGTAAAACCCATTGAAGTCAATGGATAAACATTTGACTTCAGTGAGCTTTGGATAAAGCTCTAGTGGTTAAAGTCCACATAAAAGAAAGACTCAGAACATCCTGAATGATTGTCCATTTGTACATATCCTTATCTCCAAAAATGATCTCATGGGAGGAAAAGGAGTACAATGTGCCAAAGATATCCTTCCCTTATCTACATGGTTTTTTTTTTAATTTCAGCCCTCTGAATGATCAATCACAATAGTCTTTTCAAGCCATTATCCTCAGCCTACCAATGATACAGTATACCTCTTGCATAATGAAGAGTCTGATAAATTTAGCCTAAATCTAAGTTTATAATTATAGTTATATGTTATAATCACAATTGTTATACCAAGTGGTTTCTTCCAAGAGAGCCAAGGGCCATTAGAAAACTCTGTGGTAGACTTCTGAAGAAGGGTCTTTTAATATTCCCGAAATCAAACATATCCTGTTCTATTGCATCAGTCACATTTTACTGAAACTTTCCAATAGAAATCTTTTTAATTCAAAATGCCTTTTCCCTCCTTCTAGATCTATACCTGTTCCCCAGAAGAATGCTTGCCTTGATAGAAAGGATTTCTCCCTCTTCCTGTGACACTTCCCAAGATTCTTTTCCTTTTTTCAAAATAGGACTAACTATAACAAAACTCTGATAAGGATATTCAAAGTCCTTTCTACTACATATAGACCACACCTACAGCTATACTGTTATATACATCACAAACAAACCCTGCACTTAAATCTGTGTTTGAAAAATGAGGAAGAAAATGAAGATTCACAAAATGAAGCATGCAGTGCAGTTTCTAGTATTTCCTTGGCTATTCAGTACAAGAATTTATACATCTGCAGAAAGCTAATATATATACTGATCCTACTCAACCTGTGCTCAGATGTTTGGCAACAGAGTCCCATTCCACTTTGGATTTTGTCCACCAACTCCTGGCATTTTGGGGTACATCCAAATGGACATCTACCAGTATTTTGATTCTATCCCAAATGCCCAAAATGCTGAAGCTTTTTACTTTTATAGATTTTTCTGAAATCTTTCATCTTTCAAGTTTGAAAGAAAAATAAACCCCCAGCAGTTCTGTCCTGTCACCTATCTAGCCCATTTCCATTCATATTATGATGCACATACATTATGTCTTCCTTTTTACAAAATGGGCAACATTTACTGTGGCATTGTCAGTTGCTATGCCACATGTATTACATACACAGCACTACTGACAATGAGGAAATTAGTCTTGTCAGGTACATTCATTTGTCTGTCACACAGTTTTGTGAACTACTTTGCTTTTTGCAAGAACACACAGCAAGACCTCGGCGTTCAAAAAAACTGTACTTCAAAAAGAGGGATTTAGGTTTTTTAAGGTCAAATAGTATAAAAATATTGGAAAATCATCCTGAGAAGACTTTTTAAAAAATAGTGGCACCTTATGTTGTTACTTGTGCCGTAAGATATCTAAATTAATTGATCACGCTTGTGGCACTGTTTAGCCCAAGAGGTGCAAATTTCAGTAGGGTGGCAAGAACCCAAGAAAGCCCTACTATGTGTGGTCAGTTGAGTGAATATGAGGATTGCGAGGTGGCCATTAGTGGTTTAAAATATGATCCAACAACTCTATATGCACGTATCTTAGGAACATTGGTCAGGACATAACCTTCTGTATTCACAGCTAGCCATTTACCAAAGATTCCTAAAAATTGCCACTTTGAGTCCTCAGATAGTACAAGACACAAAATCAGAAAAACAGCAGCAACCTTAACATGCCCATGGGTTAAATCAGGGGAGTTGAGGGCACTAGCCATTAGAAGGACAGAGAAGTAACTGGTTAATATTATTTTTTAGCTTGGTGTTGTTGATAATGTTGCATAGGCTAGACAATCTGGACTACACATTGGGGTTGTAACACACTTACATGCAGTAACATGCAGAATTTTGCCTAGTTTTGGGCTTCGCTATTATTTTTTTCATAGTGCTGATCATTTGTTGATTGTTCAATTCTCTGATAGCATTATTGATTTGGCATCAGTCTGTTTAGCCATTGAAAATCAGGGACCACTCAGACTGAACTGAAAATATTTATACTGAATTTTTGGGGGGGGGGGGGGGGTTCAAATGCACGCATGCATGCGTGCATTTGAACCCCCCCCCCCCCCCCCAAAAAAAAAAAAAAAAATTTTTTCTTGATTTTTGGGGGGGGGGGGGGGGGTTCAAATGCATGCATGCATGCGTGCGGGTGTCCAATTAAACTTTTGAAACAAACTTTTTCCAAAAAAATTACTGGTAAGGTGGTCACCTCCATTTAAACAAATGTTTGATTTTTTTTTAATCCCATGGCTAGCCACTACCTTTGCAATCTTGTAAAATATATGGTCTGATTTTTCAAAACAAGTCAGTACCAGTTCATTTCAAAGAGGGTTAGTAGATGCTTGAAACATTGGCAAGCCTACCTGTTGGCTCTTGGAAATCTTGGCCTGAACTATTTTCCCCTAAATGTTTCTGAAATAGAAATCCTTTTTTTAATATTTGATATATAGCTTTTGACATGAAAATTAAAAATGCAGTAGTTGTTAAGCAGCATTACCTAGATTTAAATTGCTTTTCCCAACCTCACCTTAAACTTGCAGGAAAATGTATTATTTTGAATACAGGATTTCCAGGTTAGAGATATATCTTTAGACCTTAATTTTCCATGGTATCTTTAACAGCAGTATAGTCAAGCATGTGTGCAAATGCTTGGAGAATTAGGGTATTATTTTTATAACTACCATTAAAAACTGTTTTTATCAGGAATGTAAATTGTATAAAGAACAGCTAATTTAGTCGCATTTAAAAGAAGCAACTAGTAGATCTTTGCGTTTTGTTTTTACTGTACATTCAGTTGTTCCCTGAAAGTCATTAATTATTCTCTTGCACCCTGCATGAGGCAGACTAGTTAATTTCTACTAAATCTGTTTAATATTATCCAGCAGTCAAGTGTATGTTATTCCTCTTTGATTCCGATTGCTTTAAGGTCAATGGAGTTTTTAACTTTGAGTTTTAAGGTCCCAATCTTGGAAAGATTTATACACATGCTTAACTATGCACACTAACGCTACTT
>NW_017728998.1:15071892-15075676 GCF_001723915.1 Gavialis gangeticus | reverse complement strand
TCTAATACAGAGGTGAAGGGAACAATAAGAACTAATGACACATCCTGGCATTGCTGGGTGTGGCTGAAACTGATTACTTGGTATCTGTAATCTGAAGACTGGCAATTTTATGATGCCAAAAATATGTGTAGGAAACTCCTCCTCAGCTCTGGTAATGTAAGCAAGAGAGTTTTTAACTTTGAGTTTTAAGGTCCCAATCTTGGAAAGATTTATACACATGCTTAACTATGCACACTAACGCTACTTGCAACATAAAAAGTATATGTAAAAGCTTTTTAGGATGAGAGCAGAATCTAGCACTCAATGGGGATATGGAATTTTATTTGAGCTATTAAAAAATGGGCATGCATGTACAAAAATGTCTAAAATTTTTCATTCAACCCTACTTTTCAAAGCATTCAACCGTTGCACTGAAAGACAGTTACAGCCACTGGCTTCCTAGTTCTACACAGGTATCATATTTGTAACCATTAATATGCAGACAGGAGATGATTAAATGCAGTCGTGATAAAATGTGACACCATATAATAAATGAGAATGGAAAATGAATTTATAACCATAAATCATGTATTAAAATTTATGTGACAAGCTCACATTGATGAAGACAATGTAGAAATAACAAATAGTGTATATGTCACTTTCATGATAAAAAAGAGATGTTTTCTTCTTTTAATGCTATGATTATTTTATTTCTGCCTTTTCTTCCAAATTCAGATATTCCAAATGAAACGTATACTTTCATGCCATAAACACAGCTATGAAACCTCTAATTCTGATTTAACATTTAATTTCCCTTTAATAGATATCAATCAACCTCTTTTTCACATTGAGTAAGTCCTTAAAGTATGGCATTTTTCTGCAGAAAGTTTTAATACAATAAAAATCAAGGTATGGTCATTTTGTTGGGGCCAGAGGAAGGAGTGCATTACAACTTACATTTAGCCTACACCACAAAATTCTGCTGGCATAGCTCTGTGGGCTAGATATCCCAGAGCCACGATGGGAAAATCTCTGGTGTGCATAGTGAAGTACCAACAGAAAAGTTCTTTCCATTCATTTAGCCTATGTCATTCAGGAGTAGCATTCAGTAGTTTCATTCAGGGCTCTGGCAAAAACATGCTTTTGGTTGATATACATTACATTTACACTAGGACCGTTTGCTGTTAGACCTGTACAGCCACATCTACAGTACAGAGCTGTTCCTCCTGTTATGTCTGCCTAGGTAACTTCCCATCCCTAATGGCAGCACCCTCAAGCATGCTATACGGCTCTAGGTGGGACGCCTCTTCCAAAAGAAGTAGTATAGTCACCTGTACATGGGGTTTGGAACAGTACCTAATTAGCATTGCCTGGTGACATTGCCACTTAGCTAACCTCCCAGCTAATCGGCCCATCTGTTTGGATTGGATGCTTTCAGCTTAGAAGGCAGCTTCGGAACAACACTACTTGAGGGCGATATAACTGATGATGGAAAGTTCCTTATATAGATTCAGCCTACATGAACTTTTACATTATAAATTAGCAGTAATATTTTAATAAAAAATTAATTAATATCAAAACACATTTTGATACACAGCCAGGCCCAAATATTGCAGAATTATACATTGGCTTAACTTGCTTACTGTTGAAATCAAGCACACATGAATGTGTTCTCAGGATCAGCACCAAATTACTTTTCACATTGATTAGTCCCGCATGTGCAGAAAATACCAGCTCAGGTCCTGGACCCAGTATAGCTACCTCAGCACATTGCTATGCCTGGAATAGTGGAGCTGAGAACCTGGGTGAATTAGCATTGCTGATGCATAAAATTGCATCTGCTTAATTGAAGCAGGCCTGGGTATTGCAACGTAGCACTGTGTAGACATACTCTTAGAGGTAGCAACCAAGATTAAGACCCTCTTGGGATAGCCAATGTACACATGAAGAATAAAAGAAGATCTTTCACCCAAAGAACTTAGCATCTGAATAAAGATAGAAAAAGGGTGTATGGGGTGGGGGAGGGAAATAGATAAACAGGTACAAAGGGATGAATTGACTTGTCCAGATTCACACAGAAAGTCAATGGCAGAGCTTGGAATAAATTACAGGTTTCCTGAATGCCTGCCTATTATTACCACTGAATAAATAATTCATTTAATTTCTCCTGTCTTACTAGTTTGTGAAAATGTGGTCATTCTAAATTCTTCTGGGATTTCCCCCTCTCTAAATAGCTCAAATACCATTGTTAAAACTGGCTCATACCTTAGCTTTAATTCACATTGTGTAGGCCAGTTTTATAAATCCCTTAGTCCTTGCTCCTGGAAACAAATACCTGTTCCTGAAAAAACTAGCGCTTTTGAATTAAAATGGATTATTAAGCTCATTAGTGTTATATCCATGTTTAAATGCTAGCAAGATTGGGGCTTTATTATAGCTTCTTCTCTTGCACACTCCAGGCAATATTTTGTTTCTTTCAAAATAAAAAACAAAAACAAAACAAACCCCCTCTTATTTATCCAAATTTATATGTGTAATTTTGAAAAATTGAACTTCAGTCCCTCAGTCATGAAAAATATTACTAGTGTGATTATAGTGAAATTTGCATTAAAATCCAAATGAGTACTAATGGAATATGTTGTATTCTGTTCACTCTACTCTGATATTTATGTATTACACAGGAATATACATGTGTCCTGGGCAATCTGAATTATAGCTTGTAAGTACAGGAACACCTGTCTGTGGACAGAAAACAGAACAGTTGAGAGAGGAAATGTTAATGTTTTTTTTTACCATCCATATATACCTGTATGTGTTGTTATGTTATGCCTATCATCATGGTATCAAAATACCAGTTCCTTTCTATTTAGAAAATATTTTGTTATGTGTATAACTAAGGCTTGGTGAAGTTGTCTAAATAAAAGACCTTGTTACATGCATGTAAGTCCTCCCTACATGGATATAATTAAACTTCTACATGAAAGTTAAACCCAACATAATTTGGGAAGATATAAACTGTGACCAGATCCCCAGTTGGTGTAAACTGACTCGATTGATTTGGATGGAGTGAATTTACACTAGTGGAGAGTCTGGCCCCCATACCTTGTTAGCTGTGTGACAGCCACTAGTTCCTCAGGGGATGTTTCTTGAGCATCCTTGAGGACGAGCTGAGAAAGGGGTATCTTGTAAGATCTTTTCCTTAGGGGAAAACAAAATAATGATCAGTCTTCATGAAAAGAGCTCTAGTGTAGGGGATACTGCAGAACATCTTTGCTGTTAAATGATGAAAACATTGAAAGTCGCCATTTTTCTTTTACTGGGAGTTTCATTTCAGTTCACTGGAAATACTCCCCCTATGAGGTTAGAGAAAATAATGACTCTTCAGTTTTATAGGACAACTAACTGCAATTCTGTGGTGATTTTTCATTAGAGTTGCTTGTGAAAGCCAAAAAACCCACACTTTTTTTTTGTATGATAGGCTTCTATAGTATAAACAATGTAATTCTTGTAGGTAGTATCAGTACATCCTCAACTGATGAGGAACCAGAGACAGAAACCGAACATGCCATACTTTCCTACAGCTTTGCATTTGAACAAGAACAAGCTGAAACACAAACAATGACAAAGAGTGAAATAAGGGGAAAATAGATTCAAGAACAGAAGAGGATTTATATTTCTCCATAATAGAAAGAGTAATAGAATTTGGCAAATTATACATATAGTACTCCATGTATACTCAGATTCAGATTTGCAATGTATGGCATATGTGTTATAGTTTCATAGTTGGTAGGGTCGGAAGGGACCT
>NW_017728998.1:15057179-15071761 GCF_001723915.1 Gavialis gangeticus | reverse complement strand
GCCTGACCAATGTCACATAGAGGGAGAGGATCACCTCCTTGGACCTGCTTGTGATGCATCTGTGGATGCATCACAAGGTGCGGTTGGCCTTCCTGACTGCATCCTCACATTGGAGGCTCATGTTCATCTTGGAGTCTATAATGACTCCAAGATCCTTTTCTGCCTCTGCACTGACAAGAAGGGAGTTCTCCAGCCTGTAAGTATGGTGCTGGTTCTTTCTCCCTAGGTGCAGTACCCTGCACTTTTCAGTATTGAATCCCATCTTATTCTCATCTGCCCACCCCTGTAACCTGTCCAGATCCAATTGCAGCCTGTCCCTCCCTTCTAGCATGCCCACTTCTCCCCACATCTTAGTGTCATCCATGAATTTGAACAAGGTGCTTTTCACCCCCTCATCCAAGTTGCTGATGAAGATGTTGAACAGTGCGGGCCCAAGGATCAAGCCCTGGGGGACCCCACTGCCCACATCCCTCCAGGTCGAAAATGACCTGTCCACCACCACTCTCTGGGTGTGGCCCTCCCCCCAACATACCTTATGCCTCCCACCCACACACAGCCACACCCCTTAACAAACCTCCTACACCCCCCATCTTACCACACACACCCACCATACACACACCTGCACCCACACCTACATGCACACCCCATCATATACCCCTTCCTAGCCACACAATATACAAAATTAAGCATTTATTTTTGAGTTATTATGCAATCACCTCTATATACATGATGAAAACACAAATCATTACAAAAATTATTTTTTATAATAAAAAAAAAGTTATAGTAAGTATTTGACCTTTAGTGTAGCATTTTTTTTCTGGTTCTAAGATGGCAACCCTACCCTGCAGAAATAACAACAACAAAATAAAGCATGAATGAAACCCCACCTTATTTTTTTTGGGGGGGGGATAATAACTTTTAGCTAGTAGCTAGCTATAAATAAGGCAAATCAGTTCAGAACAGTCACTTACTCACCATGATTCCTGTACCCAAATTAGGAATTTACATGGTTTATTTTCCATTTGACTTTTATTTAATCCAGCTCAATATGTTTTTCCTCTTTTTCCACTATTGTGATTAGATATAGATCAGTACAACTTTTAACAAGGGAATTAAACTCATGCTGAAAGCAGAAATGTCTCAAATGGTAGAACAGCTCCACACACAAGTAAAATACTTCGAAAGTACTTTAAACTCATTCATCAGTAGAACACAATCCTCTAGGCCAGGTTAATATTATTATCCCCTGAAACCTTCCCCTTTTATTACTAATCTGTGCAGTTCTGTGTATTATTAAACCTGACATCTTTGAACACCAGAAATGCTGGTGTCCTTTAAATTAAAACAAAACTAAGCCCACCAGGGGCCAGGGCAGCATTCCATCCAACCTTCCCACATGTGACTTTACTTACTTGACTTGGCTTGGTTGCCAGTGGCCTAACTACCTCCGTTTGGCTCCAGTTGTTTGCCAGGCACGTCTGCTTTCTTTTAAACAGCAAACTTCTCAGTACCTAGAAGACGACCCAAAAGGAGAGAGACCTCCCTGTCTAGCCCTGGGCTTCTGGTTCTCTGTTTCTGGTTTTGTCAGTCCTATCAGTCTGTTTTGGTTTCCCATGCCCCAGGTCTTAATTCTCAACTTCATCCCAATTTTTAGAATCATGGAATCATAGAATAGTAGGACAAGAAGGGACCTGTAAGATCATCAAGTCCAGTCCCCTGCAATGGGCAAGAGGTAGTTGGGCTCAAATGAGCTCAACAAGGTGCTTGTTCAGCCTCTTCTTGAATACCTCTAGGGATGGTGACTGCACCACATCCACTGGGATTCTAGATAACCTTATGGAAAAGAAGTTTTTTCCTTATGTCCAGCCTAATTTTTTCCTCAACTAGCTTGTGCCCATTAGACCTCATCCTCCCAGGCGGTGCCTGTCTAAAGAGTGGCTCCCCTACATCTTGGTGTTCACCCCTGACATACTTGTATGCAGCTATCAAGTCACCTCTCAGTCTTTTCTTACTAAGGCTGAACAAACAAGTTCCCAGAGCCTCTCCTAATAGGAACTATCCTCCAGGGCTCTGATCATATGGGTGGCCCTTCTCTATACCCTTTTGAGCTTAGCTACATCCTTCTTGCTGTGTGGTGTCCAGAACTCCAGCTGTGGTCTCACCAACACCAAATAGAAGGGGAGGAGCACCTCCCTGGATCTATTAGTCACTCATCGGCTGAGGCATGTCAGAGTTCTATTTGCCTTGCTGGTGACTTCATCACACTGATGGTGCAATCCTCTGGTCAATTGTCACCCCCAGGTCCCTTTCAGATGCAGGGTCAGCCAGTAGACCATCACTCATCATATAGTCATGATGAGGGTTCTTCCTACCCAGATGAAGGACTTGGCACTTGTCCCTATTGAGCCTCATCTGATTGCATTGAGCCCATAGGACCAACCTGTCAAGGTCATTCTGGATCCTTACCCTGTCTTCAGATGAGCCCGCATTTCCCCACAGCTTGGTGTCATCTGCAGACTTAATCATTGTGCTTTCCATTCCCTCATCCAAGTCATTGATAAAGATGTTACAAGCACGGGCCCAAGCACTGATCCCTGGGGGACACCACTTGAGATGGCCCTCCAGGATGAAGCCATCCCATCTATTACAACTCGCTGGGATTGGCCTCTGAGCCAGTTGCCAACCCACCTCACTGTAGACCGTCCTAGGCCTGTACCCTCCAAGTTAATTGAGAGAATCTCATGGGAAACAGTATCAAAGGCCTTGCTGAAGTCTAGGTAGATGATGCCAACCACATGACCCATATCCAGCAAGTTATTTACGTGGTCATAGGACACCAGGTTTTTTAGGCATGACCCCCCCCGACAAAGCCATGCTGGTTGTTTATTAATAACCCACCAGTTAGGAGTTTGTGGTTACTGGTCTCCTTTACAATGTTTTTGAAGATTTTTCCCAGGGCCAAAATCAGACTGACTGCTCTATAGTTGGCAGGGTCATCCCTCTTCCCTTTCTTAAAGATGGGCGCCACTTTGGCCGTCTTCTAGTCATTCAGGACAACTCCTGAGTTATACAACTTTTCGAACAGCCTTACCAGAGGCCCTGATATGAGGTCAGCCAGTTTTTTCAGGACTCTCGGATGCAGATCGTTTGGCTCAGCAGACTTCAAAATGTCCAAATGCTCATCTATTCCTGGTTTCAGCCCCAACCTGAACCCCTTGTACTTTCTGTCTGTCCTGTTAGTTCCTTGATTCCCTTATACTATGGATATAGCTATAGCGGCCTGCCCCTTTCTGGACTCCTAACCCATCACCTTCCCACCTGCCCCCACAAAGGTCTTTGGCCTGTGCTTCTACCCAGGGTAAGTGTCTACCCAGAAGTCCTTTAGACTTCAGCCTCCTACCTACCTCCACCTGATCCTCTGACTTCTAGCTTTAAACTGAACACAAGGTGAGTAAGTGGGAATATAGAGTCTTTCATAGGCTGATTGTGCAGTAGACAATTTAAAAATTAAATAATGCATAGTCCTGCCTGAAAGCATTCATAGATTGTAATGGGCTAGAAGGGACCTTGCAAGATCACAGGGTCCCTCCTCCCTGCACTAGGCAGGAAAGACAATGGGGTCAGATGACCGTCCAGTCTCCTCTTGAAGATTTCCATTGTAGGTGATTGCAGCACTTTTGGAGGGATTTTATTCCACAGTCTGAACATCCTAACTGTGAAGAAGTTTTTTCCTAGTGTTAAACCTGACATGGTCTTCCAGGAGTTTGTGGCCATTATTCCTGGTTTTCCCCATGGGTGCCCTGGTGAACAGTAGTTCACTGAGCCCTTGATGTATTCCCCTGATATAGCAGTAAGTTGCTATCGAGTCCCCTCTCAAACTTCTCTTTTTTAGGCTGAAGAGGACCAACTCCCTCAGCCCTTCCTCATATGGCTTGCCTTGCAAGTCTGATTATGCGGGTGGCTCTTCTCTGGACTCTCAAGCTTTTCCACGTCCTTGTTGAAGTGTGGTGCACAGAACTGGATGCATTACTCCAGCTGTGGTCTCAACAATGATGAGCAAAGCGGAAGAATCACTTCCTTGGTTTTGCTTGATGTGCATCAGTTGATGCATGCCAGGGTATTGTTTGCCCTGCTGGCTACAGCATCGCACTGACAGCTCATGTTCATATTATGGTCTATTATTCTTCCAAAATTCTCTTGGGAGGAAAAAAGATGATATTTATTTATTCATTTAATTATTTAATTAATTAATTAATTTCCCATTCTTTTATCCTTTTCTGGTGGGAAGAATATTTTTCTAACCTCTATCATTCTTCTCCCTACAATAAAATACAGCTGTGGAAGAGAAAAGGAAGTAAACAATGACAAAAATTAAGACTTTTTTTTCCTCACTGCCACTGTTCTTTAATTTCCAAGTAGGTAGAGGGAGGTTAGGAATATACTGTGCAGTTAGCATCATGAAAAAGCTGTTTTTCATGATTATGTGTTTATACAAATACTAAATAACTGCACTGCACAGTAATGACTGCTCAGTCAGCATCTCACTTAGATGTGGCCATGGACCTACACCAGTGTACATTGTTTTCCTACTCTGGTTTAAAGTAACCCTATGTGAAACTGAAGTAAATATGAACTCATTTGTCATCCTAATATACGGGCTGAGAGTCAATGTCAATGGCAATCAATTACAACTGACTACCATAGGGCTGCCATTTGCTCAAGCTATCCTTCACCTCCACCCCCAAACTTAATGTGCTAATCTGCTATTCTGAGATCATCTGACTTTCTCACTATACAGAACAATGCAAAGTTTAGCAGTGTATGCAGTGCTGCTGAGGGATTTTTGTAGTACTAAGAATGAATGTGTGTCCAAAGCCTTATACCATTGCCACACTTCTCCAGGTCCCTAGCTCATTGAGGTAGTAGAAGGCCTTGAGGTAGCTATGAATGGATGCATTTTTTGCAGCAGAATGACTGAAGACCCCTGTTCAGTGCAAGAAGCTCAAAATACAGCCTCACCATAACGTCCTTACCAGTTGAGGGATGGTAGATATGATTTCTCTTGGAGCCTGTGAATGCCATTTCCTGTGCTGGTTAAACAGAAGCCTTGATATAAGGGCATTCCATCATTCTTGAAATGGATTCTGCTTCCAGTCCTGTAGGCAGAAAAGACATCTCATGATGTAATTGACTGCCACCAAAATTGACTCTGAGCATGTATACTGGGATGACAAATATCTTATCTCATTTCCATCTCATCTTGGGGCTTTAATCTTCTTGGTGACACAGCTTTGATCTAAGGGGTGTAGGAAATTAAAATAAAGCTTTCATTCACATTGTGCTCTGCACCTCTTTAGTAGTAGGTGTTGAACTTCCTAGAGTAATTATTTTCTGCCCTTTTTTTTCTTTCCTCACCAAATATCTAAATTATGGCTGATGGTGTTTTTCATTACATAATGCATTGATAGACTTGTGAGCTTATCATTCAGCTGATTTTCTATGTATATGGAAATACGATTGTGAGGTGAACTGAAGGGTTAGCATTCTTATAAATACCGGAAGGCAGAGATGTTCAAAAAAGTTAGAAGCAGTTAGGCTCCTAATGACATATTTGGGCCCTAAGAACATATTTAGGTCTTTCAATAAGTAGCTGGTCTTTCAAAAGTGCTTCATTTGAGATAATTGCATGTGCTTATGAGAAATTAAAGTTGATTTTTTCATTATTTAATCTACTGCTAGCTACTCAGTTTTACTTATTCCTATAATTTAAGTTGTGCTGGTCAGTACGGTCACCACTCACCCATTCCACTGTACTGAGTCATCTTGTGCCATACTATACTTGAGAACAATATGATACTAAGCACCCAGCAACTCATGTTAAATAAAATGGGTGTTCATGGAAATTGTGTCACCTTAGGAACCCAAAGATATTTTCCTCTTTTAAAACTGGATGCTGACTAATACATGACTCTTAGTTAGATTAGTGGTGTACATCATCAGTATATTTTATTTGGTGTCTGTTATATTGCATTGGGTTTGTCAGGAATTATGCAACCAATTCTTGGCAATTCTGAATTTACTTTCAAAATCTAAAGCTTTAGAACAAAACAGTAGAACACTAAAATAAGCCTTCAAAGTGAATTCTATTCTACTTTCATGATTTTTTTGTCTGAAATTCTATTTTATACTTAAAAAACCCCAACTTCCTTAACTTTAGAAAGTGAATTATTAAATCAGGTCATAAATCTCATTAAAAATCTAATATCATTCTGCACAGATGCCTGATAAGTCTAATTTGAAAAATTGGATTTTACTGTACCTGAGGTTTATACACAATATTTCAAGTTAATTACAAAGACTAGTTTTTCAGCATGTAATGATAGCTTACAAGGGCTGCCCTATACTGCAATCAGAATATAAGCATACTTAAGAGACCAGATTAAATAACCAGTCATCAGCATCATTCAAATCAATAAAACAAGCCTCTCCTCCACTTAAAATTAATTTGCATCTTCCCTGAAAACAAGTTTCTTAATTCTCAGACAAGCAGTCAGTGCTCCTAGTTGGGTGGTGGTGAGAGGAGAGACAGAGGAAGTAGGATTCTGGGACCAGTCCAGCCTGAGTCAGACAGCTCTGTGTTACTCCAAGAGACCAGGTACTCCCTAACATTCTTCTAGGAAGGGTTCTAGAACATTCTAGCTATGTTCCAAGCACGTGCATAACAGAAGGGGTGATGGATAGTTGATATGTTAGGGTACCTCTACATATGCCAGATATCTGCTGTGAGGCATGCCTCAGAGCAGATTCAATTAAGTGAGTCTGCTGGAGTGTGCTAATTAGCACACTCCAGAAGCCTCTGCATCATGTGTATTCAGCATCCCCATGTTTCAAAATGGTGGTGGGGACATTAAGTAAATCTCATTGAATAAGCTTTAGGTAAAGTGCCCTGCCATCATTTTGAAGCATGGCATGCTGAATACATGTGAAACTGTGGGTACTTTAATTAGAGCAGCTCTCAGAGCCATTCTGATTAAAGCACCACCCTGCACCCCGGAACACGTGTAAATATGCCCTTAGTTTCTATTGCAGTGTAATGGGGCCGCTACCCCATTACTAAGGAAGAGAGGGAGCCCAGGGGTAACTGGTATTCCCCAACCCCTGGGACAGGCTAATGTAGGCAAGGAGCCCTGGCCACCAATCCTAGGTGTGAGCAATGATTGATTAGCCTGGGGGCAGAAGCAGAGGCCCAAGTGACCCAGGAAGAGACTTATAAGCAGAGATCCTGGTTTTTCTCTGTTAAAAAAATCCAAAAATATCTGTTAAAAATCCAAAATTCCCTGATTAAATCTCCCCAAATCCACATTTTCCCATGATTAAAATGAAATGCCACTATATAGATAGGTATCAGTTGAACACAATGGACATCTTTACATATGGTCTGGAGTGGGCAGGAGGGGAGGGCGCTTTAATTAGAGCAGCTCTTTAGAGCCACTCTTATTAAAGCACCTGCAGCATTTCATGTATTCAGTGTCCTGCACGTCAAAATGGCGGAAAGAGCACTTTAAAGTTCATTCATTAACTTTTAGTTAAAGCACCCCTTTCACCATTTTGAAGTGTGGAATGATGAATATATGTGACATTGAGGCTGCTGACATGGGCTAATTACCATATGCCAGCAGACTTGATTAATCAGGTCTGCTTCAGTACATTCTGATTTAGAATGTGTCAGAGCAAGTGTTGGGTATGTGCATAGGTGCTCAATGTTTTATTGATATTGTCATGGGGAGAAGCCAAGGGGCAGACCCTGAGAAGCTGGGGGGAATCCTGGGAGCAGGAACTTGCCGGGGAAGGTAAAAGGAGACAGAAAGAAACAGAAAATGTCTTACCTGTAGCGGGAGCCACAGTGAAGCCGGAAATGGCTCATTAGCCACGCCTTTATACAGCTGTGGCCAGCTGATAAGGAGCAGCAGGAACTGGCCAGGGGAAATAAAAAGAGCTGCTGTCATGGAAGGAGGGGGGAGACCCACAGGAGCACTAGCCAGGAAGTCTCACCTGGAGCCCCCACAAGGGGGAAAAACATGAGAGACTGCCTCTTGCAACATGGGAGGATGCAGTAAAGCCCGCCTTGGGGAAGACAGTGCCGGCGGCAATATGGGGAGTGAGAGACAAGAGGCACCTCATCCAGACCAGGATCAGGGGATCGGGAAGAGCTGGAGGAGCTGGAAGCCTGGGTTTGCCACCAAAGAGCCGGAAGAGTCAGCAGAAGCCAAAACACCCGATCAGGTGGGACCATAGAGGGCTTGGGAGGGCTCAAGGAGGTGCCCCAGGTGGGGGATGAAGGGCACGTGCAGTGTGAAGGGCAGCAGGGGGCAAGCCCCAACAGTATAGAGCCGCCCTGACAGGAAACGTGGGGAAGACACGCAGAAAAGGACCACCGAGGGTCCAGCAAACCCACAGGCTGGATGAAGAGTGGAGAGGAGGACGCCGTAGCCTGCAGTCTAACCCAGACCCAGTTTAGGGCTTGCTAGGGGCCTTAGGGGTTTGGGCCTGTTGTTGTAGGGCAGGCTGTGGGAACATGCGGTAAAGGGGGCAGAGGGCATCCCTTAGTATCTTTGTATTTCTCTGTTGTTGGTATTTTTCTTTTTTTTTGTTTCCCACTGTTGGAGGGGTTGTTGGGCGAGGTATATGGAGCCTGAGTATTGTTTAAACCCAAAAGGAGTTTACAGCCACAGGAGAGGCTAGAAGGCCATGAGGCACGGTGGGTGGAGTTTGGGTTTGACCCGGCTGCCCTATAGCCCATTTCTGTAAGGGTGCACGGAGCCTCAACTGTCAGAGAACTGGCCAAAGGACACCAGAAGCTTGTCAAGGCGGGGTGCAAGCACGAGGTAGAGGGGAGGTGGAGCCTCGCAGAAGATCACCATCCAGCGGTCCTATACACGATAGAACCCCAATAGTCAGACTCCCACCACTGGAATAAGATATAAAGTTGTGGCAAGTGAGATTGGGGGAGAGACTATCCTGGGGAGAGACACCCACTTGGCAGGACCACAGGGACGGACCAGCAAACACCCCGAGCATCCAGGGCCGCACAACGCATGACTGGATGTTCGAGACCAGGCGGGTACAGATATATTTACAAATTTAAAGCAATTTGGAAGCCTACCAGTGCCATATTCATTATAATAAAATACTTCTAAATACCCATATATTTTGGTGTTTGATTTTATTTTATTATGGAAACTCAGATCTCCTCCTGCCCCTTCTCTCACCAGGATGCAGATCCAGCTATGGCTGTCCCCTCTGCTGCTCTGTGGCACTAAGCAGCCCTTAAATGCTGGGGTCCTGCTCTTGCTCATGCCATTGCCCTTCACTCCCAACCCACAGTCCCTCACCCCCCACATCCCTGCTCATGCCCCTTACTCCCAATCTGCAGCCCCCTGACCCTACTGGTGCCTCTCACTCCTGATTCACAGTCCCCCACCCAACAAGTTCTGCTGCTGCCCCCCCACCACCAGGCCCCAGCCCCCAGTGTATGGGGAAGGGAGTGCATGTGGGCATAGACGATGCTATAGGCAGTTCATTGGAGGGATGTGTGTGGGGGGAGATGTGCCCCACCAGATTTCTGCACTCACAGCAGGACAAGGAACCAGCACCAGGCAGGAGCCACATTTGTGGCCCAGCGGGCTTGGCCCAGCATGGGAGGGAATGCTGCAGCACCACAGCCACCAAGGTGAGGTGCCCCCCTACCTGTCCAGTGGCAGTGGGAGGGAACAACACCGTGCCACTGCTGCTGGGAGACCTGTGCCAGCTACACTACTATGGGCACCAAGGTAAGGTGCTGCGGCAGCAGTGGAGTGGAGTTGTCCCCCCATGCTACTGCCAGGCAGCAAGGTGGCACCTCACCTTGGCGACCATGGTGGTGGCAGCATCAAGCCTCTCCACCCATCTCCACCCTCCTGCTCAGAGTCTTGCCTGCTGGGCCACAGAGGCAGCTCCTGCTCAGTGCTGCTCCTGCCAGGCTGCATCCCCATTTCCCGCTGTGGTTACAGAAATCTGGGGTGGGTGGTCCCTGATGCATCACCTATGCTTCCCCCAACCCACCATGCATTGCCTATATCCCCCACCCCCACAGACTTACCTGCTGGGAGCTGTAGGAGCTACCCTGCCTGGCAGCATCACCAGCCACATGCATGTGTGTGTGCATACATGCATATGGCGCCCCCTGCCTCTGACTGTTCTCCTCCTGCTCCTCCCAGCCCCAAACAGCCCCTTGCAGCCTGGAACTCTGCCAGCCTTCAAGGGAAAACCTGCAGTTTCCCAGGTGTTCCCCTTTAAAGGGGAAAATCCATGATTTTCTCCTTCAGATGGGAAAATCCATGATTTTCCATGTTTTTTCTGCAGGAAATGGAAAACTAGATCCCTACTCACAAGCACAAGGCATGAGCCAGTAGGGGCATTCTGTCCATAGGAGCCCCAGGAGGCAGAACTCCAGGAGAGAGGCATGCTGGGTGGCCCAGGGGAAGGACTCTGAGCTTAAGGAGAGTTGAAAGAAGCCTTGCACCCCACACAGGAACAGAAAAGTGCCTGAGTCCTCTAGGGTGGGACTTCTGCAAGGCAAGGGTAACCCTGGCAGGAGGATTCTTTGGTTCAGAGCGGACGCTCATGTGCTTGGTTTGTGTTTACACTGGAGGATTGGACATGGATGGAAAGAGTGAATTGGAGGCCACAGGAGGTCAATCAGGGGCCCTCAGCATAGGGCCTGTCCTGGGCCTGTGACCTTATGGGGGTGGGGAGGAGGAATACATGGGTGCAGTACTCCACACCCTGGAGCAATACTAGTTTTTTATTCATTCATTCATTGGCAGCCATCAGTACCACCACAGCTTCTTGAGTGGCTGAGCCTGATGCAGGACAAGCAAACCCTCCTGCAAGTTGCACATACAAAACTCTGTTAAGCTTGTGCTGGCATGCTGAGTACCATCTTCTCTTGCCTGCCTCTGACACCTCTCTCTATCTCATCACTGACCCTCTCTATCTTGAAGTGATGTAGGCCCTGTTTTATGGTGGCTTTCTACTCTCAGTAGTCTGAAGCAGTTGATTCCTAGCATTGGCCATTGATGTGTAGTTCATAGAGGTTTTTCTCACAGATAACAAAATATAGGTTGGGCCATCCAAGTTGACATTTGCTAGTGGCCAGCTCACCATAGAGTATGTATTTGGGGATTCAGCCATTGCTTATATGCTGACTGCCCTCCTGAAGTTAGAATAAATGATGAAAGTCTGGAAGTGACTGAAAAATTCACTTACTCAGTTAATAAGTAAAGGCCGAGGCATATGCTCAGACTCCTGATGACTCTTAATTCATGGGTGTCACTGAGTGGTCTCTCTCTGTGTTCGTCACACTGTCCACATTATGTTCTGTCAGCATATTCTAAGGATAATTTTTTAATTACGTGAAATATTACTGATTAAGGCACTAAGCTCACCATAAAAGTGATCCTTTGATTCAGATGAAGCGGTGACAGTTGGAGCATATACACATAAAGGATTGACAGGACCAGAGGCAGTAGCAAGTTGAAGCACCATTAATCTTTCAAAACCTTTGTTTGGGGGTTCTAGTGCAAACAGCAATTTATTTTTGCACCATGCTCTCTGATTTCTTTGGGCTGTTTACCATACCAGAAAAACAATATAGTTTTTTCTTTTTCAGGCAGCCAGGGCCTGGTAGTCTGGTCTTTTGTAGAGCAACAATATTGACATTCAGTCTCAGCAATTCTGCATCAATGACTGCAGTTGTGTATGCGTCATCAATAAATTGGAGGTCACCCGATATACCTGGGGTCTTTGTATGTAGGTTTCAACTTCCAGACCACGTGGCAATCCACATGGCAGTAGTTGTGGTTACTGTCATCTTTTTCCACTAGCTTTGCCTTTGGGAAATATCCTCTTCTGCTTTTGTGATGACCAAAAGACAGCTCTTAATGATGAGGACTGTCCCCCCTTACTGAATTCAGCCTGCTGGCAAAAGCAGTTGCCCACAGTATGGCATATGGAGCCAGTAGTAAGAGTTGGATGTGAGTGAGCACCAGTGATCCTAAACCACCTTAACAAAGTATTGCCATTTGAGAAACAAATGTTCTATCCCTCCTCAAACACCCTATTCACCTCAACCTGTTCCAATGTATTGATAACAGCAGAAAAATATTTAAGAAAATGTTGAGGTGTAAAAATCATTTTCTACTAACTTCAGTTTGAAAATATTAAAGTAGCCAAGGGCCTACACATATTTTTCCATGACAAATAAGTGTAGTTTGGTTTCCAGTACATTTTTCTTATGTTATCAATTAAAATAAAGCAAGCAAAAGCTGGAGGAGGGAAAAAAAAACCCCACTCTGTGAGTGCATCTACATGTGCCCCTGACTGCAGAATTGGTACTTACGGTCATTTAGTACTTTCTAAAATGCCGGTACTACACAGTCCCAGCAGTGCACAGTGTTTTTGACCCAACTGCAAAGTAGCAACAAGCTACTACAAAATAGCTTGTTGCTACTGCACACTAGTGGTGGTATCACAGTTAGTGTTTGCCAACGCTATGTCGCCATAACAATGACCTATGTCACCATAGCTTATCACTATGGTGACCTAGCATCCTGTGGAAACTCTCCCTGTGTGTAGAATTGCAGAGTGTAAAAACCCTTGTTTTTTCATCTCACATCTGTAGCATCCAAATTGTAAAACTAAAACCTTCTTTCTATATAAAGCTACAGGAACAGGATGATCAAATTAATACAGTGTTATCTGCTTTTTGTTTCTTTAACTAAATAAGTTTTAAGGCTGAGTTAAATCAATATACCAAAGTATAATTTAATGAAAAGAAGACACAAATTGTATTTTCTTGTTTCTTCAAAATAAATTAATTCACAAGGTGCTTTATCTTGTTTAAAACTTGTCTCAGCCCAAGAGATACCACAGAATATTCTTTAATGTGAAAAAATAAACTCTGCGCACCACAGAGATAGGTTGAAATAACATTGATAAATCAAATTTAAACATCAATACTTGTTAGCATTCCTTTAACTGTGCTGTTTTTCCAGCTAATGAAAACCTTATACCAGCTCTTAATGCCCTCACACTATTGATTACACGGTACTGTAATTTGCTTCTTGAAAACTTACTTCATACAAATATGCAGAGACTCATCTTTTCTGTCTACCACAAAAACTATGAAAAATAATAATTGTAAATGAACTAAATAAAACCCACCTGAGATGCTACCTTAACAGCACTTCATTAAAACAATATAATCTATAGTAATGCTTGAGAAAAGTACCATGAGAGATAAGTAACAGCAGTAATTATTGTGTTAATTTGTCTTGGTACAAAAGGTGAGCTTTAACAACTGTAATTGTACATGCAACTTCTTACATAGCTGAAAACACTCCCCCACACCCCACCCTTAATAATAGTGTTTGGTGCTTAAATGCATAATTCATCCTAATTGAAATTTATGCCTATGTTCACTCCTAAAATTATACATATTAATCTAAAGTATTTTTCTTTTTCTTTTACTCTTTTAACCGGGGCAGGGACCATTTACTGGTGCCCATCAGTGTAAGTAAGGATTTAAGAATTGGGATATTCTGAAAAAATCTTGCTGGCTGTATTCACACAAACATACCAACATGAATGGGACTGCTTGTTGAGTAAAGTTAGTGGGATTTGGACTTTTGTTCCTAGTTTATGGATAGACAAATGCACACATTACAGCAGAGCACAAGTTATGTTTTTGTTCAATTTCAGAAGCTGTGTATAAAAGTCATCTCTGCTACTGCTCTAAAATCTGAATACTTACTTGAAAATTTGGACCATGTCTCTTGAGAAACACTCCTTTACTCTCCCCTCCCATTAGAATCACTCTTAACTAAAATAGACATTATCCAATATTTTTTTCATAGACCTTTGGCTGAAACCAGGGCCCTAATCATGTCAATCACTTGACTTTTACCCCAGCCAAGACATGGAATCCACTACTCCTGTGGGAATATTTTTTTGAAGATGTTGTTCAAAATAATTAAACTATCTAGATAGGCCCATGCCAATTGGAGTGCAAGGCACAATGCAGAAAGGATAGTCAAGAGGTTTCCTCACTAGCCATATACCACAGAAACTTGGTTATTTGAGAAGCTGTGCTGAATTTATTGGGCAACAGCATAATGAAGAGTGGAGAGGGTCTGGAGAGGGGGCACATGCAAAAAGAGCAGCCACTATGCTCTACTACTCCCATTCAATGTCAGTTCAAACCTTATCCTTTCATTGCATTACAGGTGTATGAGCAGGGGTTGCATTCTAGGTATAGCAGATTCATAGATTCATAGATTCATAGATTAAGGGTCGGAAGGGACCTAGTAGATCTTCTAGCCCGACCCCCCGCCAGGGCGGGAGAACAACAAAAACCCCAAAAAGAGAAATGGGACTCAAACGAGTCCAGCTAGGTGGGCATCCAGCCTCTTCTTAAAGACCCCCAGGGTAGGGGCCAGCACCACTTCCCTTGGAAGTTGGTTCCAGCTCCTAGCCGCCCTAAC
>NW_017728998.1:15052921-15057070 GCF_001723915.1 Gavialis gangeticus | reverse complement strand
CCCGGGTCCTCCCTCTTCCCCTTCTTGAAGATGGGGACCACATTTGCTACCTTCCAATCATCTGGCACCTGGCCCAAGCACCATGATCGCTCATAGAGCCGTGCCAGGGGCCCCGCAATAACCCCAGCTAGCTCCCTCAACACCCTGGGGTGGAGATCATCCGGACCCGCTGACTTGAATGCGTCCAGCCAGATTGTTTGGATTATTTTTAAGAGAAAGTCAATTTCAGTGTTTTCTGAGAGAGGACAGGAGGATTGGGTTTTCATCAAAGAGAAAAGAGATTATGAAAAGTTTTGGAAAGAGTGCGGGGTTGGGGCACTTAGGGGAGAGGGAGAGGGAGTGGAAACACTGGGAAAGGTATATATTGGATTGGTCATCTGTGCCAGGAAGAAACCTGAAAAACCTTATGGCTAAGTACAGACTAAATCAGTTCAATCTTCACAAGTTAGTCTTATGCTTACCTTGAACTGATAAGCAAATGAACAGGCATTTGATTTTGATTCCAGAAATGCAGCCACATGCCTGCAGTTGCCCAGGCGAGAGGCTGGGGGTGGGAGGAAGGGCTACAGCATACCTTCCTGCTTGGATGGAGGACACAGCTTGGCCAAGGCAAGCCTTCCCACCCTGTGAGGAGATGGGCTGTCGGGGAGGTCTAAAACATCCTGGGATGCTGACGGACTGTCAGTTAACTTGAATCTGGAAGGGATGAATCTGGGGCACAGGTTCAATAAACTGATTTAACCTAAATCAGTTGAGTCTGAAACTACATCCATTCAGGTTTATCTTAAACCAGTTTTGGCCATTTTGAAAGCAGTTAATGAGCGCTGAACTTCTGTTGTGTTATAGAATTGAACCGGTTTCTGATCACTTATACTAGTTTATGTGTAATTTCTGTCCCTAGCCTATGAACTAAACCAAAATGTAGCTCTTTCTTTGTTACTACTCTGGAAATACGTTTCATGCATAGTATTTCAATTCTAGGGAACCCAAGTCCACAAATTTGGGCTTCAAAAATAAAATGTACATACTATGGCATACAAAAATCAATTTAAGAATCCAGCATTATGTTTCTGCATAAAATATAGAGCTCTTTTTAACCATAACTCATGATTTTTAGATTTTTAAATTTTATAGATTGAGATTTTGTACTTATATATGCAGTTACACCCATGACTAACCCCATTGAGTTAAATAAGTATATTCAAACATTGAAAGTTACACACACGCATAAGTGTTTGAAGGACTAAAACCTGTTATTGCAGAACTCAGAAATCTAATAATGTATAGGCAGTATCCTGCATTCTGTCTTTATAAGTGGATTAAAGATGTTTTATGCAGTTCATAAAATATTGACTTAATTCCCAGAGAATTTGTCCTTTACATTATTTGTGCAGGTCTCAGAAGAAGAAAAATATTCCTGGTTCTGATCATTTACATTTTATGCTAGACTTACTCTATATCATTTTAATAAATACACAGATGAATCCTATGTAAACAGTATTACAAGCAGTGCTTTATTAAGACTCCATGCTCTGTCTGGTTAACAGCTTCTATATCTTAAAGTAATGAGTATCAATATAATTTTCCGTGTATTTTCCATTTGCATTGTTGACATTGCGAAACTATTACATAACTTCACAAATTAAACCATTCTTTTTAAATTTGCATAGAAATGTTTGTTTTCAAGAGACTTTCATAAAAGTTTAATAAACTTGAGCTATTAGACTCCTCTCTTTTTCTTATGCAAAGCAGTCTGACTTTTGGAACATACGGTATGTTTACACTTTAAGTTGCCACAGCATATCAATTAGTAAATGTGGTTATGAAATTGTCCATTTAGAGCAACATTTTTACACTACATACAGCCTTGTAAATCACAAGATGCTGACAACATGAAATGCCAGCTGTGGAATGAGAAACTGATGAAAATGCAGTAATTCTGAATTTTAATATAATATAAACCATGTCAGCAATATTTGTGAATAGCAGCTGTCAAGATTTCATTGGAACTGCATGGATTATGGTATTTTTATATTCTGTTCCTTTCTAGTAAATTAGACCTTCCCACCACCCACCCAACCTATCTTTTATGATAAGCTTTGAACGGTTTGTGGTTTTCAACCAAAAAAAAAAGTGACTGAACAGCATGAAATAAATTGTCACTACATTAAAACAGAAAGACTAATTATGGGTGATCATAAAAACATGAGCTGCAAAATAATCACACACTTGCATGCCATTATAATTTATTTGACAAATGCAGTATTTTATTCCACTGGAGGCAAAAAGTATATTATTATTATTATTATTATTATT
This sequence comes from Gavialis gangeticus, assembly GCF_001723915.1. Taxonomy (NCBI): domain Eukaryota; kingdom Metazoa; phylum Chordata; order Crocodylia; family Gavialidae; genus Gavialis; species Gavialis gangeticus. Next base: position 15,054,754 of record NW_017728998.1, on the reverse strand, counting down.
AATGTGATGAGTTCACTAGGAATTTTATAGATTTCTGGTAACTCTGACTGGACCTTTATTTTACAAATGTAGGACCTGTAAAAACTTCTGATGACTTCAGTAAATTTTTCGTGAATGTAAGTGGATTCAAAATCAACCTTCTTGGTAGAACAGGTGAAAGCGACAGTTAAATTTATAGGAAAAACGACATCAGAATAAGGCCAGCATTCTATCTTATCTGATATCCATCTCTTTTTCTGAAAGTGTTCCATATCAAGTATTTCATACATAATTGTAAGGAATTCTGAACTGGACAGTTATAAAATGACTAGTTAGAGTTTAGAATACCTAGACAGAGATTCAGATTTTCTTGAAAGTCTTGTTATTACATACCAGCCACACTTCTAAACTCACTCATGTACTCAATGAACTTTATCTAACTTCTTTTTCTCTGGGCATGCCTACACATTCATTAATGCACCTTAGATACTGTGCATTTAGTTTAGTACTTCCTTAATAAAGTACTAACTAAATGTGCACTACCTAGAGTTACTGCGCAGTAGTGCTGGTGCACAGTTATTTAGTGAGACTTACTGTGCATTAGCCTAATAGCACTGTACAGTAGGCTATTAACACTGTTTTTGCTCTGACACTCAACTGTGCAGTATTATTAGGCTAATGTACAGTAAACGCCTTATGTAATGTGCCCAGTGTGACACAAATTGCTCAACCAATAGAGTATGCATACATTAAGGAGTAGATTCATCTTTAGGAAAGAGACCCGAGAGAAACATTCTGAAATCCCACAGGGGTGTAAGTTGTAGCCATGTTGGTCTAAGGACATAAGCAGATAAGGTTCTTTGGGTAAATCCTATATCTTTTATTAGATCAACTCAACTAGCTGGAAAAATTCTTGTTTGCAAGCTCTCACGTACTGATACCCTTTGTCAGGCAGAGGAAGCATCTGTAGTTGGTCTGTGCTCTTCCTGGATAGAATAGTAAAGCAGCCAGAGACCAGTATGTATGCAAGAAAGCCGGTCAGTTAAAATGTAAATTGGGGTAGTCAATAGATGAGAGACAGGTGGGGGGAGAGGAAAGGGGAATGAATGTGGTTGGACTCAATGGATGAGAGATAGGATGGGGAGTGAGGAAAGGGGAGTGAATATAGCTGGTAAAAAGTGGAGAGGTTACCTCGGGAGTCAGGTGTTAGGCTGGTCATGTGTTATACATCCAATGCCTATATTTAGTCCATGATTTTTTGTGTCCAGTAGTTTGATTAAGTGAACTTTGTAGGCTTGTCTGTGAAAGGTAAATTCCCTTTAAGGATTATAACTGAGGTATTGGAGAGGGAGCGGTTTTCTTGTGAGAAATGTGCCCCCACAGGTAATTGGGTATTTTTGTCCTTGAACACACACTGAAAATCTATCATTCTGGTGAGGAGTTGTTGTTTGGTTTCTTCTACATATTTTCCATCAGGGCATTTGGTGCATTGGATGACCTATATAACATTTCTGGAGGTGCAGGTGTAAGATCCAGAAATGCTGATGGTTCTGGTGTGGGGTGTAGTAATTGTGGGGGTGGTGGAGATGTGTTGGCAGGTTTTACATTTCTTGTCATGTCATGGTCTGGATCCATTCGGTGTGATTTGGGCTGTAGGAACTTTGTTTCTGGTGATGAGGTTGGCTAGGTTGAGTGCTTGTTTAAAGGCTAGAATGGGTGATTCTGGGAAGATCTCTTTAAGAATTGGGTCTCCTTCTAGTATGGGTTGCAATTGTTTGAGGATTTTCCGTACGGGTTTCAGGGAGGGATGATATGTCATAACCAGTGGCATACAATTCATGGGGGCTGAGGGAG
>NW_017728998.1:15051458-15052840 GCF_001723915.1 Gavialis gangeticus | reverse complement strand
TGGTCCTTTCTGGGTGGGGAAATGTTGGCATCACATTGCAGCCTACTGGGGGATTCTGTACTACAGCAGTTCTTCATGTGGTATCCAGGTGGCTCTTTCAAAAGTGTGAGCTATTTCTCTGGAGGAATGTCCTCGTTGAGTGAAAACCTTTTAGGCATTTGCGAGGTAACAATCACTGGTGTTCTCAGTGCAAATTTGGTGGTATTTGAGGGCTTGGCTGTATATTATAGCTTTCTTGGTGTGTTTAGGGTGATGTACGTTGGTTCATGGATTTCTTGTATATGGTGGTCTGTATTTTACAATTCTGGATAGTGACCATCATGTCTAAAAAGGAAGTGTTGGTGTTGGAGTATTCCAGATATAGTTTGATGGAGGGGTGATGTTTGTTGAATTTCTGATGGAAATCAATCAGAGATTGCAAGTTTTCAGTCCAAATGATGAAGATGTCATTGATATATCTTAAGTATAGCAAGGATTTGATGCTACAGTCCTTGAGGAATTTTCTTTCATGTGGCTCATAAAAAAGTTGGCATACTGTGGGGCCATTTGGTGCCCATAGCTATGGTCATGGTCTGGAAGAAGTGTTGGTTATTGAAAGTGAAGTTCTGTGTGAGGATGAAGTGTATAAGTTCAGTAATATCTTTGGGTCTGTACTCTGAGTTATAATCTTGCTCCTGTAGATATGTGAGGCAGGCTTGGATTCCATCCTGGTGTGGGACATTGGTATATAACCTAGTAACATCCATGGTGCCTAAAAGGGTGTTGCCGGGAATGTGGTCCATGTTTTTAAGTTTTTGCAGAAAGTCTGTTGCCTCTTGGACAAAACTCGCTCTTTGGGTGACAAGAGTTTTCAGGATTGATTTGATTAAGTCTGACATTTCCTCAGTGAGAGTTCCATGGTTGGATATAATAGGTCTGCCAGGGTTCCCTTGTTTGTGGATTTTAGGTAGCATGTAAAAAGTCCCTCAGTTAGGTAGTGAAGTGATCAAGTTCTGTAGTTTTTCTTGTAGTACTGATGGAAATGATTTGATGGTAGTTTTGAGTTTCAGGGTAAAAAGGGGAGTAGGATCATCCTCTAGTTTTGTGTAGTAAGTGGTATCAGAGAGTTGTCTGTTGGATTCTTGTATGGAGTCTTCATGGTTAAGGATAGCTATAGCTCCTCTTTTATCCACTGGTTGTATTACTATTTGATGGTTAGATCTTAGGGATTCTATGTCTTTTCTCTCTTAGAGGGAGAGGGTGTTATGGTTGCATGTGTTGTTGATCATTTGATTGTTCATTTGTTCCCTGAAGCAGTAAATATAGCAGTCAAGGTTTGAATTTTGTCCACTGTGAGGTGTCTAATCTGATTGTTTTTTGGGTTTTTTTTTTTTTGGGGGGGG
>NW_017728998.1:15006300-15051439 GCF_001723915.1 Gavialis gangeticus | reverse complement strand
AGGATGAAGTGTTGTTGGAAGTGGATTCATTTTGGTTGTGGAAATATTCCTTGAGGTGGAGGCATCAGAAGAATTCTTCTAGTTCTCCACATTGAAGTATTTTATTAGGGAATTTTTCTAAACAGAAATTCAGGCCTCTAGAGAGGACAGACTTTCCAGCTTTGGTAAGTGTATGCAGGGAGAGATTGATATCATTTATTAGACCAACTAAGAAATTGCAACAAAAAAAAAAATCTTTTTCTGCAAGCTTTCTGGCATGCACCCCCTTCCTCAGGCTCAGGGAAAATTAAAGATGGTAAAAAAATCCCCATAGGTGAAAAATAAACTTCATTTTTGCACAGAGGAAGCTGAAGGTGGAAGTCTGTTCCTCTGGGTCTATGAGAATGTCTTTGTCAGCTGCTCTTTGATGTGTAGAAAAGGCAGGATTCCTTCCCTGGTGGTGTCAGATGGCAGAAAGGCAGGGAGGTATAGACATCTTTCTTGTTCATCAGCAATGAAGTTTAAATCTAAAATTGGCTACAATTTTTTTGTGATTTTTACTTGGTCTAATAAAAGATATAATCTCTGAACCAAGAGTTCTTGAATTTTGCATTTCTTTTTGTCTCAGACCAACACGGCTACAAAATACATCCCTGGAGAGTTTGATGATATTTGAGGATTGGTTGTTTCTTTCAGTTGCATTGAGTTTGAGGTTTGAATGTTGTCCCCTCTTGATATTGTTTCCCCGAAGGCTGTTTTGTCATTGGGAAAATTGCTCCTGGAGTAATAGGTTCAATTTCTTCCTTTTATGTTAGATGGATGTTGTAGAAAAATCTTTGGTAGACTCTTTGTATACATTGTGACATAATATAATGTTTGGGAACGTCTGGATTTTTCTCTTTTAAGTTGTTGTAGCATGTGGTGATTTCCTTCCTCAGTTCTCCTGCAAAGTTGTGAAGCATATTTGGAGTTGTGTGTAGTAGTCAGAGCCCCCACAAGAGAAGGCTAAGGGGGGACCTGGTGACTGTCTATAGACTCACTAGGGGGGACCAGAGGGGTTTGGGGGAGACGCTGTTTCCCCTAGCGCCCGCTGGCATAACAAGGAGTAATGGGCACAAGTTGATGGAGAGGAGGTATAGACTGGACATCCGCAAAAACTACTTCACGGTTAGGGCGGCTAGGAGCTGGAACCAACTTCCAAGGGAAGTGGTGCTGGCCCCTACCCTGGGGGTCTTTAAGAAGAGGCTGGATGCCTACCTGGCTGGACTCATTTGAGTCCCGTTTCTCTTTTTGGGGTTTTTTGTTGTTCTCCCGCCCTGGCGGGGGGTCGGGCTAGAAGATCTACTAGGTCCCTTCCGACCCTTAATCTATGAATCTATGAATCTATGATTGCAGATGTTTAGTCCCCTGGGAATGATGTTGTGTTTCTTGCACACACCTGATAGTCCACAGAGCATTTTCATTCTGAAATTATGTACTTGTACCTTTTATACTTTCTTGGATTTACTTAGACAGTCCCATATCATATTTGTTAAGAGTCTTGTTCAGGAGGTATCCATTTGTGAGCCACTTCACAATAGCAGCCATAACATAATTACATTTGACAGTCCAGAAGGAGGGAGTAAGCCAAAAGGGATCATCACACCAATGTACAGTTTTAGGAAAGGAAATTACACAAAAATGAGGAAATTAGCTAGAAAGAAGTTTACATTTAACAGAAAATGTAAAGAGTCAACATACAGCTTGGAAGCAGTTTAAAAATACCATATTAAAGTGTATATTAGAAATCAAAAAGTGTACCAACTGGTTCAATAAAACCTCTGAATGGTTTAATAAGAGAGATAAGGAGGCCATTCAAGGCACAAAAGGTATCCTTAAAAAAATGGAAGGGGTACCCAAATGAGAAAAACAGGAAAGCCTACAAAGTTTGTCAGATCAAACATAAAAGTGAAATAATGGAGGCCAAAAAGAATTTTAGGAGTGTCTAACAAAAGATTCCAAAGCTAGTCATAAAAACTTTTAAAAATATATTAGAAACAGGAAGCCAGCTAGAGAATCAGCAGGACTCTTAGATGACCAGAAACAGTTCACTCAGGGATGAGAATGCTATAGCAGAGAAGCTAAATGACTTCTTTGCATCAGAGATTCCTGCAATAAATACTGGGGAAATTCCCATTCCAGATCAATCCTTTCTAAAAAATGAAGAGGTGATCTACACTGAAGTGACAACAGAAGATATTTTAGAACAAATCAATAAACTAAATACTAATAAGGAGCTCTGAAGGAACTCAAAGGTGAAATGGCAGAACTGCTGGCAATAGTACATAACCTGTCATTACAAATGGCCACTGTGACAGAGGACTGATGGATGGCCAATGATAACACCCATCTTCCAAAAAAGCTCTAGAGGTGATCCCAGGAACTACAGACCAGTGGGTCTAGACTCGTCACTTTGGAAAGCAGAAGGCTAAGGAGGGATATGATACAGGTCTATAAAATCATGAAGGGTGTGGACCAAGTGAACAGGGAACTGTTGCTCACCAAACCCCAGAATACTAGAACTAGGGGAACTCAATTAAACTAGTAGGTGATAGGTTTAAAACTAACAAGAAAAAGTACAGTTTTATGCAATGTGTAGTGGTAGAATTCATTGCCGCAGGAGCTGGTAGAGATAGATAGGATAGCCAGGTTCAAAAAGGGACTGAATAAATTCATGGAAGATAGATCATTGATGAATAATGGCTATTGAACAGAATGGTTGGAGATGTGTCTTTTGTCACAGTTAAACCATTAAATGGTGGATGCCAGGGGAGGTATTGAATAGGGGATACATCACTTTAAAGATATCCAGTTCAGTGCTTTCCATCTATAGCTTCCACTTCTGCCACTGTTGAAGATGGTGCTAAATGATCTTGGGAAATAATGTTTTGCATTCAAAAGCTTGCCTAACTTTATCCCAACTACATATTTAGTCTAATAAAAGGTATCACCCTACAAAATCTTTGCCACTCATAATATCTAAACAATCATGGCTACAGCATCACTCTTAGTATTAAAGAGGAAGCTATTGCTCTGTTTCCTATAGGTCTGATTCAGAACTGTATTTCTGTCATCATAATATCCATACCTAGAAAGTCTTTATCTCCAACTCACATGGACTTTGTCCTGGCACTGGTGATCTGCATTATCTCAGGAGAGTATAGCTGTCTCAAAACTTTGTACAACACAGTTCTGTATTTTATGTACCTGAGGTTTGATTTATTAGTTTGCATGACAGTGGATGCATCTATATCTGCCACCAACTGTGCATTTGGTACTGTGCAGTCCCAGCACCGCATGGTTATTTTTAGATGCTACATCACTGTAGTGACAAGTTACAGTGATGTAGTGTCTCATGTAGACACACCCAGTGATGACCAAATATTTAAACTGGCATTGAAAACAGACTAGAAAATGATTTAGGGGCTTCTGGAATTGGCAGATGTGTATACAACAATGAAAACCATGGATAAGACAGGCGGATACCTTTTCTACCAGCTAAAGCCTTTCGTTCTGTCCAAGGTTGAATGTGAATTTCTGTGACTGAGCCCCAGTTATAAGTTGATTGTTCACTCTAGATGAGTTGTTCTTTTCATGGAAATGAAAAACCGCAACAACAAATTTCAAGTATCATTAAACTTAAATGATCAGGTAACATAAGTCAAATCTCAGGGTTTCATGTCACTCTGAAAATGAGGATGGATGGAGACAGCTGGTTCTTCACAGGTTTTCCTTTTTCCAACCAACATAACGTGGTCTTTTTTTAAGTCAGGTTGAGGCAATTGCTTTTCATCCAAGGGCTGAGTTCTTGTAGGCGTTCTGAACCCATAAGTACTGGGCATCGCTTAGAATGAGAAAGCAGGTGAATGCCATTGACTATTGAAAACCAAGTGTATGACATCTCATGTCTCTATTTGTCATCTAATGTATTAAATCAAATGTATAAAATAAATGTAATAATTGGGGTCTTTTAAAGTAAAAGGGCAAGCCAACACACTTTACTCAACATCCCGATTTCATGCTCAACTGCCACTGAAACCCAGAGGGCAGCCAGAAGAGCTGAAGCCATGTTATTTTAAGGAATATCTTTTAACTGATTGCAACCCAGATCTAGTAAACCATGAAAAGTCCTTCAGGGGAAGTGAATATAAAATGAGGGAACTGGGGCATGAATACATTTGAACCTACTTGGGGGGTGAAATCAAAATATTGTATATGTCCAGTGCCCAAGGAGCCCAAACCTATCTTTCAACAAACCATGGAAAGATGAAGATTGAACATAGAGACAGATTTTAATCTCTTAGACAAGTATAAATATAATGTAGTACCTTTGAACTGAAAGTGATTCTCGATTTATATCAGTATACTCGAACACAATTATGAAATAGACTCACAAGTCCAAGACAGGTCCAGAAATGCTTTCAGGAAATCAATATTTACCAAATATAGAGTAAATCTTAACCATCAACACATCTGTACTAAAACTTCCATTAACTTTAAAGGCACAGGATTGCACTTACAATATTCATGAAAAATGATTCATCCATGTTTACAATAAAGACGTGTCCATAGTGAGAGTGCCTTCATAGCTCTATAGATAAGAGCTATATTTTTATACTGGTACAAGAAAAGTTAAATGACTGTTATTCAAATAATGCTCATTGACTATCCTGACAAAAAGTTTAATTTAGTTTCCTGATTTCTAGATACCTTTGTTGAGAATGTCTATCTGATGAAAGTCATAGTTTTTATTCCAGCACTACTCAGTCAATAAAAAACAAGGTGCACCTACACGAGACATAGCGTCAGCAGGCACAAACCACGATGCTGATGTTACTGCACAGTAGCTCATTGCTACTCTGCAATAGAGTCAGAAATGATGCATGTGCCATTGGGACGCGCAGTAACGCACGTACTACATGACTGCACAGTAACAACCGTGCAGTTGGAGGTATGTGTAGATGCACCCAGTGAACAAGAAGGCGATAATGAATAGTCTGTTCAATGTCATATACATGGTGAAATTTGCAGTTTTCTCTGAGATTAGAGTTGCCCTTTGGATTCTTAACTGTTCAACTGTCACCTTGGAAGTTTGAGTTCTTTGTCTGAATCATAACCTGTCTTTTCTATTGGCTCCAGACATTTGATAGTTTCTGCAGAAGTTTTAAAGAGATACTTAGGAAAAGCTTTGTGGAGAAGGGAAATCTCTTAATCTACTATCTGAGATAAAGAAAAATGTCACCTTTATAAAATTGTATATTATTATTCAAAGGAGAGATAGGAACCAGTTTTTTTCAGTGTTTTTTACATGTACAAGACATTGTCCAAAACTTTTGTCCAAAGCCATAGTTAATGACTATATGAATAAAGTCTGCAGACAGCATTGCTTGTTTTATTTTATTTTTTTCAAAAGGAGCAATATGAAATCAATAAAGAAACAAGATGTTATAAAGAGACAAAGAAAAAAGGAAAACAATGAACAGAGTACTAGAGAAAAGGGCTTTGCTATGATTTGTAACAGTGCTCCCGATATTTATGACTGAGAAGCATGTCCATAGAAAGCCGTCTCTTTGAAAGCATTGTATCACTTCCATTTGATACTGATGGAGTATATCTTCCTTTGCTATGTTTTTCAACTGAAGGCAAGTACTGCCAAAGGGTTGAATTTATATTGTATATGTCCATCATAGACATGCATGTTTTCTAATAAGTGCTGTATTAAAAGTCACTTTCATAGAGCGATTCATTTAATTAATTCCAAATGTTGATTTTATTTGTCTGGACACATGTTTGGAATATTGTCTAAATATTGCAATTAAATATATTTAGATAGGTTTCTTTTCTTCTTCTTTGTCTTGTTGCCTTTTTGGAATAGGATAGCCAGCCCCATCAAAGTCAGCTGCTATCGCATCTTTTTTGCTCTCTTTCATGAAATGGAAACCTGTTTAAAAATACACGTACAAACAGAACTTTTTCACCACTTCCTCAATTATGGTTGACTGAAACCATATATTTCATCTTAAATACTTTCCAGGAAAATCAGACATTTGTTTACTGCACATGTTCAGAGGCATCATTCCTCTGCAAACCAAAATATTCAATATAAGGGCCATTTAGGAAAAGTGATAGATAAAACACTTTATAGCTAGATTTTTAGAATTGTGCGTGAAAGTGGCCAGTTAAACTTTGAACATTTACATACAGAATTGCAACAACTGAATATGGAATCATGATAATTGTGGTGACAAATTATACTTGCATAACTTTGCATGTGCAGGTGTACACATATATTTATGACTTTCCAGGCTTTCTTTTTACATAAAAATATTTAAAATAATTTTAAATGTACTCATAGTCATCTTGTGCCCTGTGAAAGTCAGGCAGTTAGTAACTCAGTGCATCCCTCCCACAATACAAATGTGTAAATTAAGTTATGTGTACATTTGAAGACGTTAGCCTTGAGAGTGACCCTAGTCTTAGTTTATGAATAAGAGAAGGAGTTTCAGTTATGGAAAATGGTGTGATAAAATTATAATCTAGTTACAATATAGAAGATTTGGGGTTGTGGGGTTTGTTGTTTCATTTTAGGCCCATCTCTAAAGGGATATACTGGGGGGTTGAGATATATTTGGGATTTCCACTATGAGGAATGTCCTCAACATTTGTTTCTGGACATCATGGACTTGAACCAATTGAAGGTAATAGAAAGAATCCCATAAGCAGCCTGCCCATCATAATTTTCAACCAAAAAATAATATCTACAGTGCTATTGCTTGATGAATGCAGCACTACTCATCTAGAAGAGCATCAGGATCCTGGCAAAACAAAATCAAGGCAGTTAATGTTTCATTCTCTGAGGAAACATTGTATAGCACAGCAGGTACTGCTGAAGACTTTGGGGACTCTACATAAGACACTCAAAGAGTGAACTGCAAAGCATATTGGATTATTCTGAACTTTTATCTTCCATTGTGACTTCCTTTATAAACACCTGATGTTCAGAGCTAGACATCTGTGCTCACTTTCACTGAGAGCTACACAACCTAAATTTGTTATAACATAACTAACGTAAAGCCTACTAACTTAAGCCTACTAGCTTACTTAGTCTACTAACTTAAGCCATCCTCTTCAGGGATACTCTTCCACCACCTCTTGTTTCTTGTCTCCTGACTTTTCATGAGCTTCTCTATCATATTCTGTTTCCACATGCTATTATTTCTTTGACGCGTATAGATGGCGTATGCATTATATTTGCCTGTTTTCTTGGTTCCTTCATTGCTTTCCCCCCCTTCTTCTCTCCTATCAAAACTGCATTGTATTGTAAGCCAATGCTGTAGAGCTTTGCTACTCCCTTGATCAGAGATCTTTCTAGTCAGCCAGCTTTCTAAGTTGCCGTGCTTTCTACAGCCAGTTTTGGGAGGTCATTTTTTCTGTCTGACAATTATTTGAATGACTTGTAACAATTTAGGGCATGGATTCTGCTCGGGAGGGAGGGGAGGAACAAGAAAAATTCTTTCTTTCCATGCTGACAGCATTTTTACATTTAGAGCAAATGTATGAAATTGATTCCTGTCTCGAAAATGGTTGAAACATGAGTTCAGTTTCTGACATTTAGAAATGCTCTCTCAAGTGGATGAAATTGTCAGACCTTTTCTTAGCTGGATAACTTTAGTAGATGCTATTTAATTCTTGCACTCTTTTACTATCTAGCATATACCCCCATCCTTCAAAAGAAGCCCACTATCTTTACTTAAAAATGTTTTCACCAATCTTAATTTAAAGGTATTCCCATAGTGTTATTCTAACTTTGTCCTCCCAAGGATTTGGACAGATACTGTTTTCATATTGTCTTGTAGAGAGCGCTGATTGGCAAGAGGATGAGAAAATACTCATAATGGATGTTATTTAGGGAACTATTTTCTACCTAATGGAACTAAACAAATAGGCAGCTATATGTATCTGCTGCCAGCATGGCACCCTTGCACCAGCCCCATCCTTCAGTAAAAATAGGCTGACTTAGTGTCTCCTATCCATAGAGTTAAGGCAGTGACTTGATAGTCCTCTGCTGAAAGAAAAACCCTAATTTGGGAAACATTTATTTCAAGCTTCACACTGGCTTTCATGTTGCAATGCTACCACTTAATGCGACCCTAGGTTACACAATTCTTATGGCAAAGAGGCAATAGGAACAAGATCAATGTAAGGGATAAGTCAGTGAGATATTTTTGATCTATACAGGATTGAATTGATGAATTGACGCACTTCATCTCAAATACATTGATGTAAAATCATGAAAATGTAGGGTTGGAAGCAACCTTTTAAGAGGTGATCTAGTCCAACCCCCTGCCTAGAGGCAGGATAAGGTAGGTATACCTCAACCTGAATGCCCATTGGCCAGTTAAGCCAATTATAAGCTTCCTCATTCATAGGGAAGGGCCTCTACACGCCTCAGGATTTGCCCAGTGCCATTAATTAATAATATCCACTAAAATAATAGTATGTCAATGTAAACAAAATAAATGCAGATGGGAAAATGAATAGAATAAATATTAGAATCATAGAAGCATAGATTTTAGGGTTGGAAGGGACCTCAGGAGGTCACATCTAGTCCAACCCCCTGCTCAAAGCAGGACCAACCCCAGCTAGATCATTCCAGCCAGGGCTTTGTCTAGTTGGGCCTTAAAACCTCCAAGGATGGGGATTTCACAGCCTCTCTGGGTAAACTGTTCCAGTGCTTCACCACCCTCCTCCTGGGAAAGTTTTTTTTTCTTAAAACCAACCTAAACCTCCCTTGCACAACTCGAAACCATTGCTCCTTGTGCTGTCATCTGTCACCACTGAGAACAGTCCAGCTCCATCCTCTTTGGAAGCCCCCTTCAGGTAGTTGAAGGCTGTTATCAAATGCCCCCTCAGTCTTCTCTTCTCTAGACTAAATAAATGCTTTCTTATATTATTTTATTTTATTTTAATATAATTTTTTGCTAGTATTCCATCAGTGGACTTGCCTATTAATTTAGAAAAAAAGTAAACTAATTTATTTTATAGCTAACATATCTATCGATATAACATATCTAACATTAACTTGACTTCTAGTGAGAAGAGTAAGACCTCTGGGGTGTTATGTCATTTACAATAATGGCATTTTATTTGTTTGCCACATTACAAGGATCCTTGTACAGTTAATAGTTTCTTGTCACATTCAAGCTGCATAAATCACAGGAGTTTACATTATGACAGAAACCCTAATGACTCTGGCACAGAGAAAAAATTTTCCACTATAACAATTCTATGTAATTATATTTTGCTTTAGATGATTTTATTTAGATTTATAGCATGAAGGAAAGAAAAAGCCTCCCACCCTGTGCTCTAGATGCCTTTGATGTAATATTAAAAAATGTAATAGAAATGGTCAGCAGCTTTTATAATAAAGAACGTGAGTATCCACAGGCCAGATCCCCAGTAGCTTACTATGCCCGCAGTAGCTCCTTATCCATATTTTAGATCAGAGGTGCTCAACCCCTGGTCCGCAGGCCAAATCCAGCCCATTGAGCCATATCATCTGTGTCTGGATATCATTCTTAATGGGTCCATCAATATGGCAGTTGGGGAATGGTGGTAATGTTAATTGCTGCTCCCCTGCTGCCATATTTCTAGACCAGTAGAGAGCCCCACAGGCTGGTATGTGACTGAATCAGCATTGCATGAGGTCTGACTGGCCTGAAGTGTGGTTGGATCTGGGCATATGGGGTCTGGTCAGGGCAACTGGCACACCCATTGGCCAGTCCCATGTGGAATCCAGCCCATGGACCAACCCCAGTCCACTCATCTCACCCACAGGGCCAAAAGGCTGGGCTCCACTGTATTAGGTGATTGTCACCAGAGTAGTAGTACATTTATTTCTTCTATTCTCACTCCCCAAAAGCCTAAGTACAAATATAGCCCTTGCAGTGCTCCCTGAAGCTTGGCAGTTTTATTCTTTTCAGATCCATGGGGAATTATTGCCAGTGTTCGTCCACTTTGGAAGGCCCTTGCACCACAGATTAGAAACAAATGAACTATTGGAAAGTGGATTACTATTCTCCTGACATTATTATTAAGGATTTTTTTCCTTTTTATCATTTTCTTCCAGAACCAATTGGATAAAATATTCCTTTCCAAATTGGTGTCATAACTCAGTTTCTGAATGCAGCTATATACTATGTAGCATCCATTTTTGCCATATTGAGTCAACTTTAAAGTGCACTTAATGTTGTAATTATATTAGAAATTCATATTTACAGTAGATGTTGCAAACAGTGCAATCATTATTTTTTTTATCTTTCCTCTTTTTTATTTTTTAAAATGCATCTTCTGTTGAGAGCTGTCATGAGAGAGATTTTTTTTCCCTCTGATTCTTAATTAACTTGCCTTCTATACCATTACTGTTTGCAATAATTTTTGCATAGTAAAGTGATGTGAAGGCCATTCAAAACATCTGGAAATGGGAATGAATATCTTTGTTAATTAGGCAAAAACCAATATAAATAAGCAAGGGGCTGCCTTTGTAAACAGGTGCATTCAAAAAAGCTCATGTAAAACTCAATATTGTGTAAGAACATAACATATCGTATTTGTGGCAGTTCAGATATGAAAGGTTTGTTTGTTGGTTTTATTTTCAAAAGAGGTTAGCTACATCTGCCGAGGTAACAATGCAAGTCCATATGGAGTTCTGGCTTGTTTCAGGCTGTCATTCCAATGTGTCTGGCGTCTTCAAATCCCTTATAGAAGAAGTGAAGTGACATTAACCTACCAGTCCTTCCTCCCCAGTCTGTGACTTTTTTGAAGGCCTGAGGCAAACACATGCGACCAGTCACTAAAGGATTTGGTAGCATTCCTACAGTGCAGTAAGTCTCTAGCCCAGCAGCTGTTGTGTAGTGATAGATCAGTGAAGCAAAAAATTATGCTGGTATAAAAAATAGATCTTGAGCTGCAGCTCTCATTCTTATGCCTTTGTTCTGCATTAGTGGCAAACCTCTGGGATTCATTTAGTTGTAATCATTTGTTACAGAGGGGCAGAGCGTCTTTCAGACAGTGATGATGGAGTCACCTTTGAAACAAGTGCAAATGAGTAGAAATCATTTTCCAATCTAACCTCCTAGGATTACACTTGATAAACTGGTGTGTACTCCAAGAGCTGTTCAGAATGTAGAACACAGCCATAAACACTAAATAAGCATTTTACTTATTTTTTAGGGGTTTTTTTCATGACAGTTTAATTAGTTTACCTTCTGGAATTTCACCCCTTCATTCAAGAGCCCTGGATAGACATACAAGACAAACACAAAGACTCAAGTACTCTTAAATATGTTCACTGGACTGAAAAAAAAAGTGTTGCATTCAAAGCCCAGCTGACTCAATAGGACTCTTCCTATTGACCTCAGTGACTTTGGATCGACATTCAAGTGTGGAGTGAGGCCTCAAGATTTTGTTCATCATTCATTGTAATGAATTTTTTAAATATAAACTCTTTTTCCCAGCTTCCATAATTACCCAGGCTTAGGTCATGAAACATAAGTGTCTTCATTATCTGTACACCAACTTCATGAACACATGAGTATTTGCTTCGGGTAATCTAAACCACAGAGCATCATTTCCCGTCTTTGACTGGATAAACTATGCTTCATAATCATGATCCAGCCTTGGTCACAAATAACCCATGAACATAATAATGCACAAATAATCTATATTTTAAAATGTGCAATTTGTCTATTATGCAAATAATAGAAAGGTTTAAGAGTTGCATTTGAGAGGCTTTCTTCAAGGCATGTTTCTCAGAAATATTTAGTTGCATCAGAATTCAGGCTCACCAGAGCTCCCCAGGTGATTGTATTTCTGTTTCTGCACATGTCCACAAGTACAACAGTCTTGATGGAGCACTTTAGCACCCAGCTTATGTCTGAACCTTATTGGAATCTCAAACCTAGGCTTCCTCCCCCTGTCTTGTATAAGGAGCTCAATCTAATAATCATGCTTTGAGCATGATTACTAACAGTGCTGGAAGAGGAGGTGCTACCCTCCTGTTATCAATTTAGCTTAGGGATTAGAACAGGTATCTGGAAGGCAGATCTGGGTTAAAATGAATGCAGGGTCAACCTCACCTCTCCCCCACCAAGGAGCATGCTAATCAGCAAGCTGGGAGATATGCATAGCATAGAAATGCTTCCAAATTATAATTAATTGTGATGATGTATTAGGAGTTTGGGAACATAATAGGCAGTAAGGGCCAATACATGTCTAAACTACTAGGGCCATGTTTTAATGCAAATGTACTTAGCAATGATTACTGAAACAGAAAACCAGAGAACATATATTTTTCACTTTCTCTATTGTGTCTAAAGAGAAAGCTTTTCAAAGTTTTCCATTAAGTGTTAGTGGCTTTTTCACGATAATTAGACATTGCTCTCTGTTAAATGTAGCTGTAACAGTAGATTTACAGACTTAGCAATATTGATATGAGTCAGTATGCAAGAACCTGCTATTAATATACATAATTACGCTATATAGTAGATTTTAGTCTGATAAGAAATAGTTCTTTTAAACATTTTATTTAATGTACAATGTACCCATTTTCATTTAGAGCTTGGGTGGAATTAAATATGTATCTTTAAAAGTGTAATTGTAGTTTTAAATGCATTATTTAAGAAGGCATTCGATAGTTGGCTTAGATATACTGTAGATAAAAACAAAATACCGTTTTAAATGCAAACAAAGGCTGCATTAACTTAAATGCACTGGTACTGCCTGTAGGCAATGAAATTATGGCCAAAAAAGGAGCATTTGACATCTAACCTCCTTCTCTCTTCCCCGAGGATGATTCTGTGCAGGGAGCTGGGGATTAAGACTCTATTGTTAGTTGTCTTTACGTGTTCTGCAGAGGGAGTTTCAGGTTATATGCCTTCTTATTTCCTCCACAGAGCAGGTAGGTGGGTGGTGAGAATGGTGGGTAAAAGCTTAAAACCATTCTCTTTCCCACGGGGGATGAGAGAGGTGATATCAACAGTTCATTGTTAGACTACCCCAGCATACATTTTTTAGCACTAAGTAAAGAACAGGGTAGAAACTGTGACTTGAAGGAGTGTCTCTGAATCACAGTGGCTCCTGGAGTGGTATGGTTTACATAACTACCCCTTGTTCAGTGTCATGCCTAAAGGCAAAATCTAGCTTTACTTTCTAATATTAAGTAAAAAAAACAAAAACAAAAAAAAAACAAGGAAAAAGAAGAAAATTGTTTCTAATGTAGTTAGCCTCACCACTGTGCAATTTAAGGAAAATCTTAGTAGTTACCTTGCTTTGCAAGCATGGATAACTTCAAAAAAAAGTGTTACAATAATTTGTTATAGTGAAAAAATGGTTGTAGTGACATTATTCTTTAGTAGCTCAAGATTAGCAAAAAAATTGGGTTCCCTTCTCATCAATGTGTGGACAGAGACCTAGTTGTCACTTCTGTACTGCTTCTACTGAGGGCAGATGAGGTTCTTTGGGTGAATCTGATGCCTTTTATTAGACCAACTTCAATAGTTGGGGAAAAAATTTTTTTAGCAAGCTTTCGTGTTTAAAAACCCTTCATCAGACTGTGGAAGCCTCGGCAGTTGGTGTGTGCTCTTCTTGGATGCATTCAGGCTGCTTCTGTGGTGCTTTTGAGAGTATGGCTGAGAAGTCTTCTCTATCCACTGGCTCCCGTACTGAACATGCCCAACATGAAATGAGACAAGTGCCTCACTCTTACTGGAGACAGAGAGACCAAGGGTGGAAGCAGAGGACAACCCCAAAATGTCTTTACCACCTTATTTCCAGGTGTGTGGAGCAGGAGTGGCTAGGTAGGTACACATTTCTTAGGGGAAGGTATCCCAGGCAGATAAAAGAAGTGGGGGCTGTATCAATATGAGGTCTGTGGCAGAATCTGAGGAAGCCAAAAATCAGTTTAATTGAAATCTAGCAGGAAATGCCATTGACGCATTTAGCATGTTTAGTAGGTAATCTTGTATACTGTGAATGTAATGCGTGTAGCAGCAGGAGGAACCAGGGCAGTCTGCAGAGCTGTGCTGACTGTTAGTTGGATTACATCTCCCAGAAACCCCCAGTATCTGGGGGTCAAGAGAAAAAGGGAGAGGAAGCTTGAGGCTGGAGTAAGGGAAGGAGAGTGCCACGTGCACATGGAACCAACACAGGGGAGTGCACATTTTGTAGAGACATCAAGACTTATGTACTCAGATACAACATAATAGCTGGACTTACTCTTCTAGGAGTCATTGGATTCTAGGGATCTTAGGCACATTTTTTATGAAGCACAATGTTGATAATCACCTTTGCTTCCAGTAATATGAGAGATCTAGCACATTAGATATGGCTGGGAATGAAACAGAAAGCTTGTTTCTGCAGCAGGTAGTTACCAATTGTTTCCTCCCTCCCCTCTCACCTGCTCTGGTCTGAGAGATCTAATAAACCATTTTATCTCAATTATGCTGCCCACTGCCAGCAGAAGTGGGTGGGATCTAGTTCCCAGGTGGAGCCCAAAGTCAGTCTGCAGCCTGCGGCCTCTGACATCTAAGCACACGGCTTGGTGCTGAATGAACACCTGTCCCTTGCATGCTTCAGGGCATTGAGAAGGGACCCAACATGCCCCAGCTAATCCTGACTGAGGTTTTCCCTGCTGGTAATAATGCATCTCTATTGTATCTAGTCCCTTAACCGGCAGAGATGTAACAGGACAGATCTGTGCTCTGGGCAGAGGTGGTACACAGGGCAGCAGTGTCCAGCTAGAACTTATGGGGGCTGCTAGTTTTGCATCTCCAGCCCCATCAGGAATGCTGCCTAGTTGCCCCCCCAACATTAGTTATGCTGCTGCTGACCAGCTGAGTGAGCATTTACACTGTGACAAACAGCAAAGGAAAAAATTCTGTTGGTACAAAGATACAAATGTACAGACTTCAGTAGGGTTACTCCAGATTTATACTGATATAACTAAGAACCACAGTCTGTCTGTGTCTACATGGTTAAGGCTCACAAGGGAGGGCCAGCATAGCATTCAAGTCTGATTAGGCACCATAGAAATACACTCCTGGGAAAACATGACTAAACAGTAAAACAAATATGCACAAACTGGAAAGCATGGGCACTTAATGCTCTGCCTCTCATTTCATGAAACGTGTTAGCTAATTTTTGAGTGCATCTATTAGGCCATACAATGGCACAATTGTGATGAGCAGTTTGTCATGATTTTACACCACCTTTGAAACAGAAACTGTAAGGATTGAAACTCAACTTGCCAACTGTAACTCTCAAAAGTTTTTTTTCAAGTTCGGAAAGCAGTCAAGCTGTACACTGCAAGCACACTGTAGCTTGCCGGCCTGAGTCAGACCTGCTTATGTGTTTGTGATGAGGTCTCCATCTAGAGGTCAGCATCTATATGACATGAAAGCGAAAGACTTAAACTGAAGTTCTCTCCTAAAAGATGGGAACTGAAGTCATGTCCTCAGTTGGCATCAAACTTTATTTCCCATTGAAGTCAGAGATGTTCCACATTACAACACTTCAAGATCTTTGAAACAAAGAAACTACTGCTTGTTAGCCTTTAAAAACCTGAAAGGAAGACAGAAGTGTTTTGTACTTTGCTTTATGCATGAGAGAGAAAACAAACCCAGTTGGTTCTCTCCAGGACACATATACAGTGGTAAAGGTCTATGTTTTGGACCCCCAGCTCCTGGGTTCTGTTCCTCACATAGCATGTATGAATTTTAGCTCCTTGGGTTTTTTTCTTAGATGCAAAATGAATATTACCAAGTTTAAATCTGTCTGGCAGCATGAGACTGTTCCCATTCTAAGAATGAATGCAACTGTGTAGGTGTGTAAGTGAATGGACTTCATTTTTTTTTAAAGGCAAACATGCCACCATGAATTTGCTAAACAGAATATACTTGTGTACCCCATCTTTGTAATTGTTATCCTTGTAATTTGATATGTTCTTTTTTTTATAACGATAAGCGGTGCAACTGATGTCAGGGAAGGGGACTGTAGTTATCACAGATAAGTTCTAGTTAAATAACTTTGCAGCCTATATTAAGGAAGTATTAGGAAATGTAATTAAGGACACTAATAGCTATTTATCGAGAAGCCTTTAGGCATCTGAATGTAGTAATTGAGTTACACTGATGATGAATATACTACTGGAAAACTGTTGGAATTAATCCTATACTCCCATCACCATCACTGTATTCTTTTCAACACAACTCACTCAAGATTGCCATTTTCTTATAATTAGAGTCCTGGCATTAATATCTGAGATAAAGTGAGACAATATTCTGAAAACTCTTCCTGTCACTGACTGGGTTTCAGAAGGTTTTCTTCACTGGAAATAGGAAGCGATTAAATAGGGTTAGATTGTGCTTGCCCTTACGTGGATGTGTCTCACAAGAAGAGTGTCTGAAAAGTCCTTGTATTTACAGAAACACAAGAACACTTCATTCCAGGGAGAGCACCCCAAGAAGAGATGAGTAGGAAGCACAGCTATGGCTTCTGCTGACCACTTTCATGGATTTAGGCACCTGCTGTGTACATAGTAGTAAATCTGCCACCTTTATACACCCTAGGGACTTCAAGAACCACGCTGCAGAATGTTCTCTCCCTGGGGCAAAAGGACTGTGCCGTTCCCTTCTTTATGGGACTGGCTTCACTACTTGAATCATCATTTAAGAAATGAGATGTTGACAATTTGTAGAGATTATTCTCTTCAGGAAGAGACCACATTAAAGAATCCATAAGACAATCTATGAGGCTTATGTTTACAGAGGCCTGGTATACTCAGGGACTGGTTAGAGAAGAAATGCGTTGCCTTTTCTTTAGAACACATATGGTTACCTATTAATTCAGGACCTAATGCTACCTCCCTGACTCATGCTAACTGTACTCCATTAGCCCTTTTTATGCCACAAAGTGGCCCCTTCTTCCCACACCCTCCCCCCCCAAACACTAATCTTTGAGCCCTAGTGCAGCTGCTAGTTGTAATTACCCCCTAGATTGCTATGTTGCTCCTCTGGACCACAAGATGCATTAAAAAAGGGATGAGAGTGAGCTGTAGCTACAGGCCAACTGACTTACCGGGGCACCAGCTGTGGGTGATTGTGGGAAGGCTGACCAGGGGTATAAAACCCCTTGCAGAGGTATGCAGCAGTGTGATAGTGTGGCCTGGCTAGCCCTGATAAGGAAAGGGTTAAAGAGACTGGCTTGACTGGCATGGCCATACCCTGGTATGCTTGCAGCCAATGGCAGGCCTCCAAGACTGGTATAAAAAGGGGAAGTCGGGCTCAGAGAAAAGAGGATTCTCAGTGCTAACTGAGCCGGGCTCCTTCTCAGATGTCCTATGAGGATGAAGTCCTGTGGATCCCCAGGTCAGTGCAGGTGCCTGAGTAGATTACAGCATGGGGACTGGGGAGCTACCTCGGTGCTCCACTACAAGCAGTAATTGTGCTTCCATGGAGAGCTCCAAGAGAGCTTCTCTGTCCAATATGAACAGTTCAAGGAAAGGAACTTCAATTAGAAGAAATCTAGCCTGTCTTTCAGTCAGCCCATTGTGTCTGCAGTAACACTGCTAGTGATGTTAGCCTCACTGTTTAGCCTTTGTTCACCTGGCAGAATCCCAGTAGTCACAGCTCAAAATAAATATTATTTTGAAGAATATAACCCTAAGTAGTGGACATGGTCAGCCAACTGAGGTAAGGAAAGTCCCCAACCAGGCTGGGGCTGGTCAGTCTTGAGGGCCAACCTGTGAAGATGGAAGGAGGGGACTAGAATGCGCCTTGGAGAGCAATATACCAAGTGAATATGGGTAGAGGCAGGGGAAAGTTGCAGTGAAAACTGAACAGGCTCTTGCTCCTCCTGAAGACCCATCACTACTGCTAGTTGGAAGGAAGTACTGAAGGATGAAAAGACCAAAATAAGAAGTAAGCAGGAGAAAAAGTGGGAATTCAGAGCACTCTTCATCCATTGGATGAGCTCTTGCATATTGTCAAAATGCAAACTGGGCAATAATGTTTCCACCCTCAAATCTGACCTATTCAGCTTTTATGTTCATAATCACTCTAACTAATTTAGATGCTTATGTACACTGGTATCAACAACATTTAAGACTTTTTTTTTTAGTCAAATGTTAACACAACTTTTAAACCCACATCGTTCTCTACTTCAGGGTGCTGTGAAGTGAAAGTGTTGGTTTTCCCCCTTCCCTTCCTATGTAAGACTAGGGGCCAATGTGACAAAGATGTATATCAGCTTCTCTTGATATAGTAGCATCTGCAATCTGTAGGGCAAGCTCTCCAGTTATAGATCCACTAAACATATTCCATCCTCTGCTGCCTGCACACCATTCTCCTTACTTTTCACTTGAGTTCCTGAACTCAACATAGTTGTGCTGCTTTTGTTCTGTACAGGATCTTCTAGAGCTATTACTTGACATAGAAGAGTTGCAAAAAACTATTTAACATCTTAAGTAAGCCACACATGTAGATGGATGTTTAGAGCATGCCTTTCTTTTAGATGCAATGTTATGTTTTTTTATGAAGCACCAATGGTTTGGGTTGGGTTTTTTTTTAACTTGAGGGCTTGCTGTCAAGAAGTATTGCAACTAGTTAGCCTCAAACTTATAAAGTAGCTTCCTTTTGTGAACATTGTAAATTATGGACAAGTTGGAGTAAAACAAATATATTGAAACATATAATAGAATGATATTTGTTTGGAATATATACACTCTTTTTTATTCTCTAAAAATAAGCTTGTCATCTCTTAGAGAGAATATAATTGTGAACAACAAATACATTTATTCCCACTGAAGGCATAAAAAGCCAAAAGAATGGGAACAATACCTGAAAATGGATACACAACATACTGTACAGTATTATTAATCTGACAGTGCTGTAAATGTTGATAATACTTTAAAGCTAAATAAAAGTCTTCAGCAGTGGCTTATCTTCTTGCTGAAGAGATGTAGTCTCAGTTTCCCTTCTCCAGTCTATTTAAGTGTTCTCAAAACTCCATGAATGGAGTAGCAGAAGTCAATTTGTCTCTTCTCTGGTGTAATAAAAATACTAGGAACAGAGTATACAAAATAGACTGAATTAGATAACAGGGCCACTTACTGGGGTCAAGGAGTCAATGAAGGAAACAGGTGGTTTCTGGAGGACTTATAGGGGTGCAAGGGAAGTTAAGGAATGGCTGAGTGGAGAAATCCAGATAGTCAGGGCTAGAAAGAGTGAGGAGGAAAGAGGTCACAGAAAGTTACAGCAAATATATTCACCAACAGTGAAGTAGATGGTTAGGAAGGCTAGACTTTGAGACATCCCTAGAAGAACCATGCTGACACTTTAATGTTGTCCCATCAGGTTGAACGTATAGTTCTTTTGTAGGGTGACCACCACTGTTACTCTGCTTCTGTTAGGCTGGCAAGCCTACCATTCATGATAGAAATGGCCTCTTTTACCCTACTGTGGATGTCGTTGGTCATGCTGATCACATTGCATCCCACCAGGCATATAAGTATTCTAATATCATGTTGTCTGCCCATGGCAGTTCTTGCCTTCCAGCCTCATGTGTGCACTTAATAAGGAAGGACTGATAAATATAATGGTGGGGGAGGGGGACGCTGAGTGTCCATTACCTTTCCTTCTGTCTGTGAATCTGGCAAGTGTGCTAAGAGCACCTGGACTTTGCTTTGGCCCCTGCGAGCTCTGAGGTAGAAGAAGTGACATTGTCAAGGGAGGGTAACGGAGTGTGGAAGGAGCTGGAGTGTCAACCAGTAAAAAAGTCTATTTGTTGTGGACCATTTTTTTTCCTACTTACTGATATTCGTTCTTGGTCATAACAAGATCTAGCAGTGACACAGCTTTGTTTCTTTTATGGTATAGTGCCTGTCCAGAATTAGATGAATTTGGATAGAGTAGACATTTAAATAACTATAAGACATAGGACCACATGGAGCCCACTGAAATTAGTTGCAGAACATCTCTAATGTATTCTGTAATTTAGGGTAACTTTGGTACAGTATCACATGGTGGGGGTCAGCATTATATTGAGCCTGTGCAAAATATATGTGGTACACTGTTTGGCTGTGTGTGACTGCCCTCATCTCACTCTCTAGCATGCTCTCATTGCTGGCTGTGTTACCACATCTGTCTATCTGTCTCTTTGTTCAGATTGGTACCAATGGGGTCTCCTGCCTGCACATTCAGAGTCCTGAGGCATTTGTGTCAGCTGCATCTTGTCTGCAATGGATAATTGATCTCTCAGAGGGAGGGAAGGGTGTCCATATTTGTGTCCTTAAATTCTTAATTGGTTGGTAACGCCAGTGTCCTTGAGCTTCCAGTGCAAGCAGTACTTGATTGATGCAATTGTTTCTGCCAGCTACTAATGTGTAGGGAGCTTGCCTGTGTTTTTTGACTTGAGAGGTGTCATATTATGTTCTGCTGATTTCCAAGGTATTCATTAAATTAGTGGCTGTCATATCTCCTCTGACCCAGTCAGGAGGCCACCAAATCATGCACTCCCACTGTCTGCCTGGTCCAACTTCTAAGAACCATACAGCACTCAACCATTTCAGTAAAAGGAATTGAGAGTATATCCTATGAAGGAAACCCCTTGGCCTGCTGATTTGGGCATTCCCTAGGGAGATGGGAGATGTTGCTTTTGGCCCCTTCAGGCAGAAGAAGGAATTGAAAATGGGTTTCATTCATTGAAAATGGGTTTCATACTAAACTATTCTATAAAAGGGGAAGGAACCTCATATAAGAATGTCTTTGAAGGCTAGACTATTTCCTCATATTTAGGTAGAAGCAAGTTAGGCATCTAACTACAGGTGTTTCTGCCTTTTAGCATGTAAGCCTCTGATTCCCAAGGAATTGAGTCCGACTCACGGTTGACACACAAGTTCTGCCTCAAGGATTCAGGCCATATAATTCACTGAGATGAGAAATAAATGAGCTGGGTAGGATAATTTAAAAGACAGCTCCTAAATAGCATGGTTTAATAAAATGATTTGCCTCTATGCTTTCTAAATTTTGAGGGCAGGAATGAAACAATATGTGGAAGAAGCTGTAACTTGTAATTTGTATTTGAGGTACTTACCACCTCTCCAAAAAGCGACAGTGTTTTGGGTCACTGCAAATGACTGAACCCTCAAACCTCTTTTTTGAGTAACCACTAATATTGGTATATTGGAGGAGGACAGTTAATAAAATATAAGGAAATCTATACTCTGGAAAGAAGCTGGGGGGAAATTCATAGAGTAAATAGGATATAGAAGTGGTTTCCCATTATTATTTATACTTTATACATAATCATAGTGAAAACTGGAAAACAGGACAAGGAGAACTATAAAAGAGATACTTGTCAGTAGACCTCGATTTAAACTCTTCCCTTTAAAATATAGACCAGATTTAATTTAAACAATATTGCAGAATAAAACTGGAATTTAATCAGAGTTACAGGTCCATATAAACTCTGATTCTTCTCCATCTTCTGTATAGGCCAGATAGTCAAAATTGTTGAGCATGTGGACACTTTCATTTAGGAACCTAAATTCTGTAGCCAAATTTTCAGAAATACTTAGTGTTTCTTGACTTCCAAATCTGGCCATGTCATTGCTATCATGGAAGGACAACTCAGGCTGTTTTTGAAATGTTTGTGGTATTACTTCAGCAGGTGGATAAAACCACTTGAGGGTTTCCACATATCAAACAGGTTTCTAGGGTCTACAGATGAGCAAAGCCATTCATGACCCAATCTCTTCTGTATGTTTAGTCATGTCAAAGATTGCTCTCAAGTATTTTCATATCATGTGATTATGGCTGTAGCTTTCTGTGCCTCTACCCCCAAGCATCACACATCTGGGTCTCCTTCGAACCTTGCCGCCGCCTTCTGGGTTGCACGGCCAAGTTACTGGGAGTGGCCTTGGGTCAGCTCCCCAGGGGTCTCTTCTGCCACGTCTTTGATGAGGATTAGTTCTTTGGCAGGAGGAAGGTGTTTAATCCTGTCTCCCCTGGTACTCCCCCCTCGGTCATCCTCATGATTATTGTTTCTCAGGGCTCCACCTCCCCTACACCCCGCCTATCGCCAACCACGATGCTATCTGTCGGGGCCGGTGTTCTGGCCCTTACTGAAGCTTAATTTCTTAAGGGCTATGGCTGTGAGCTACCGATGATATGGGCACTGAGCATCCCCTGCCACCCTTTGGTGTTCCCTGATTCACAGGATGTTGGCCTCCACCCAGGCTTCAGGTCCCCTTGACGGGTAACCCCCTCCCCTGGTTCGGTACCTCTTGCCCATCATCTGCATCTGAGCTCTGGCTCCGTTGTCCTCTCCAGTGTCCCAGTCACTGCTGCAGCTGGCCTCTGTCCATGCCAGCCTCGTAGGTGACTCGCTGGACCCTAGCTGGCCTGCCTTGTCTCCCGTGGTTCCCCCTCTGGGGCGCCACCATGTCTCCTCTGCTGCCAGCCCGTCATTCCTCTTTGACCTCTCTGAGCCAGGTGGGAGTGCTTCCCCCAGCTTCCTTCCTGCCAGGGCTTTTATCTTGGCATAGGATGGCCGCTTGGCCAATCTCCCCTGGCACACTTTTACAAAGCACGCCCACACAGACATGGGAGCCATTCCTGGCCCCTCCCGGCTCCACTGCAGGCTTTTCTTTTAATCTTTGACTGCAGCGGCTCCCACTGCCAACGCAGCGTCCCGCCGCCTCTCTCCAGCTTCAGGTAAGTTTCCTCCACAGTGGCCATTAAATATTCTCTGGAGAACCATCACTCCTCAAACTGTATGTGCTCCTGAATATTGTGAAAGTAGTACCTAACCATCAGCTATCACTCCTTGTAGGATTTTCCCATTAGAGGGAATGGATACTGCTGACCAGAAAAAAAATCTGATGTTAATTACCTCACTTGACCAGCATTTGGATGGCTTGCAAGCTGTTTGCTTCAGTATTCTCTTATTTTCATGGTGAGTTTAATCATGGTTTTGTGTTTTCTCCCTAACTGGATGAACAGAACATAACGCTTACATTTAGACGGAAGGTTTACAGGATTAGAATGAGCATGCAAGATGCCTGCTAGGTGGGAATACATTTTAAAATTATAGAGTATAAATTAAGAACATTTTTGTAATGTCTCCCTGCATATATATGTGGTGCTGAGCTAATATCTCAAGAAATCTGATCCTTGTGAGATTTATACTCATTACTAAGTACAGATATTTCAGGTATTGGTATGACACACGCAAATAGCAGGACTTGTTATAATCAACCAGAAACTAATGGGAGTTCACCATCCAATAATCTATATAAATACTGCAGATAAATTTTACACATATTGTCTAGCATACAGCCAGATATCTTCAATGTTCAGTGCTTGCGGGGGGAAATGAGACACTGTATTCTTTTCATTGGAGGTGGTTTGTAGCCTGTAAGTATGGGGTCACAGTCTATTTAAAATGTCCTTCTTTATATGTCTGGTACAACCACAAATTAATGCTATTTCTATAAAAGTAATGGAATATCTCCTAAGTATTTGGCAGTAGAGATAGTTGGAATCATCCTGTAACAGTGTCTGGGTAGGCAGGGAAGAAAATAATGTAGTGTGAATATGTAATTACCTGATTAAACCAAAATATAGTTCTACAGTATTTTCTAGAGCAATTAGTACCTATCAATATAAAGCTTCATTGCATTGGCCTGGTATAAAATCTTTGCTAAGCAGCATGGAAAAAATTGCTGTGTAAATCATAGAATGTGTGGATCAGAAACATGTACAGCATTGCAGTGCCTTGACTCCAAATATTCAGATGCTTCCTCAAAATATTGAAGGAGGGAAAAATAACTTTTTTGCTACATTTATATTTCTAAACCTGTTCCAAGACCACTTGAAAATATGAGTGTTTTTCTGAGAATATTAAAAATAATTATATCCATATATTTACAAAAGCCACAGAGATGAACATACAATTTCTCTTGTGAACCATTCAAAATATCTGAGAACATTTTAAGTGACTACAGTATATAAAAAGAGATTTGTTCACAGTAACAACTGCTATATATTTTGTTGTTGCATATGTAAAGATGATTTATGAATACTACTCTTTGTTTTGCATGATTATTTTTGTATTATTCCAAGTGAGATAATGTATCCATGGTCTGTTAATCTTATTTGATTTTTTTACCCTTTGCATTAATGCTCAATTATAATAACATTTAGTGTTACATCTGACTCCTTGCTATCTAATGCAGAATCCAAAAAGCACTATTAATAGTGGGTTCAATCAATTTCTAGGAGCATACATTTCCTCTAGGTACTGATCTAATTGCAATCATAGAAGACATTAAAGAAACATGCTCTAAAAATGGGGAAATTGTGTAAGTTAGAGTGCCAGACACAATGAATAAACATGTATCTGATTCTTTTAAGTGCGTCTGGAATGAAAGTCTATTAATCCACATAAATCCACCATAAATATCTGTAATCAAATGCATAGTGCAGTCTGTCTCCCAAAATGCAATTTACATATTTGACTTCTAAGACAGAATCAAACACATTCAGAACTAACATGCACAGGAGACAGAGATACTAGGCCAGTGATTAGAACCTATTGGGCACATCTATATGTGCGCATTGATTGTGCAGTAACTGAAATTACTGTGCAGTATAGGTGCATGCCTACACATGCACACCTGTACTGTGCAGTAACTATGGTGACTTATGCTGACTTGAGCATACATGATATGTGCATCATGCAGGTATCAAATTTATGCCCAATTAGTTACTGCACAGTAACGCACATGTAGATGCATTACTGTGCAGTAACCTAGGGGGCCTCCCTTCTGGGTCTGCCCAGCCACTAGGGGGCCAGCCAGAGCCCAGGCTCAGGGCTTCTGGCTTCAACTTGGAACTAAAGTTAGTCCCAAGTGCTGGCAGCCATGTGGCTGGAGGTTGGTCCTCTCCCTGGTAGCCACAGGCTACTCTGACCTGAGACTAAATTTAGCCCCAGGTTTTCTGCATGTGTAGATGCTGGCCTAGTCCCATTTACTGCACTGTAATTTACTGGGCAGTAAATTTAAGCTGGAGTAAATGCACATATAGACATGCCCATTGAGATGGAATATCCCTAACTGCTTAAAAATGTAACAGCCATCAGGGAACATTCTCATGGATAGGTTCTCATGGCCTATTTCCAGGTAGGGCAAAGCAGAACAAGAGCAGGGGAGAGAAGGGGAGGTGCCAGGGGGAGGAGGGAAGGGGTAAGTGTTCAAACACTATGAGTCAAAGGAAACCTTAGGGGCACCATCAGGTCCATACTCATCAATGATTTACCCTGAAACTCCTAAATTCAGCCTGCTTAGCAGTCCAGATGTTTGCCAGCAGCAATCCCACAATTTCACATTTCCGACTTCTGGCCATTCTACAGTCCACTCTCCAGCATCTCTTGTTTGTCAAGTGCAACTGAGAGGCCAGGATACTCCTACCACTTGATGGAGAAACTGGAGACCTGTAAGAAGCATGTATCATCATTTGGCATCACGTAGCCCGACCCAAAAGTGTCCTCTTTTCCTTCTGTATATAAGTCTTATGGTCTATCTACTTTCTTCCCATTGCAGTTCTTCCATCCAGGGGTTTCTTAGCAAATCAGAATGGGTCAACTGAATTTTTGAAATTATTGGCCTCACCTTGGTCAGTTCCTGGGACAGCACAACTGTGCATTGGCCCTTATTCAGGCTTATCGTAACAGCAGTAGAATCCATATTATGTGTAATATAAGCAAACTACCTTTTTGGTATCATATTAGTTCAGGTTATTGACTCAATAGTATGCTGAGCCCTTCTGGGCAACAGAAGTTAAACTTATTTAACTTAAGCCTCATTGCATTAAAAGAAATTGATTTAAGAAATCAATTTAAATGAATACAAAATATAAATATTTAATTACAGTATTCCTTAAACTTTTAAAGTTGGGAAGTGCAGTAGAGTAGATGTTCCATTTGTATGATTAAACGTACGTGATAAAAGCAGAGCTGAAAATGAAGATATTCTTAGGGACAAGTTTTAATCAAATACATGTAAATAGGCTGAAAAAACACAGGTACAGGGGAAAAAAACCCTAAGATATTTTGGAGCAGACTATAATGTCTATAAATCCAGAATGAGTAATATCCAAAGGAAAGTTGATGTACTCTATTTGTTTTATTGATATAGCTTTGTTACAGCACTGTACTTTGTCCTTTCAACATCATTTACATAAAGCTTAGATTATTGTCTAGGAAAAAATATTTAGGCAAACAAGCATCTGCAGAAAGAGCCTTTATTGCCTATGTTCATTATTTTAATGCATTGTACTGATAATAGGTGAAATGCAATCTCAAATGTATCAAATATATTTAGCTGCTTGCACAGTTATCTGCATCTAATTAGAGACCTGAAAATGATTAATATGCAAATTAAAAAGTTTTATTGCATAGCCTTATCCTGAAATCTATTTAAAATGTCCAAATGTATTCTTCCTGAATATTATCATTTTGAAAAACTGTATAAAAAGAAGCAGCTTGGTTAAGGGCGGGGGGAGGGAAAGGCACTGTTATTTCCAATTTGTTACAAGAATCCTGTATCAGACCAAGCTTTGCTTTGGCAGAAGAAGGCTAAATATGATTCTTGTTGTGAGGGCTGGGGACCTGTCACAACACTGTGTCACTACTGTATCTTGCATTGTGTCACTACTGCTGACCAATTTAAGTAGCCCTGGACTTTGATTGGCAGGTGGCATAGGCTTGGGTTAGCAGGTCATACATCTATGACTAAAATTGGAGCTGTTAGGTAACCCATGGCCAGGGATAGTCTTAAGGTCACTGGGATATGCTTAGACTAGGGTTTGAAAAATGGTTTTGGGCCAGAGTTGGCACTGGGCTAGGGTTAGCATAGGAGGTCCCAAATTATGGTTTGGAGCTGGTACATAACTGTGTGTTGGGGTTAGAGTGAGAGTGTGCTTGGGATAGGGCAATGGTTTCTGTTGGCTAACAGCTTCCACTAGTAGGCAGACTCAGACTTGGGCTAGGGTTGAGCCCTGGTTGATGGATCCAGGCTAGGGAAAATTTTCAGTCCAACAGATTGTCCCTAGCTAGTGTTGATTTTGGCATTGGTATGTGACCGAGGACTTAGGTCTGTGTTGGGACCTGTAGACTTTCTTAGACTAGCATTAGATTTGGAACTGGAAGATTATCCCAGGCTAGAAATAATTTTGCCAAAATTAGGGTTCTATAGATTAGGATTCAGGTCCATAAGTGGCCTGGGCAAGGTTTACAGTGTGTAGTTGATAGTTGGCTATGGGTCAGGTTGGTATCCAAGGGAGAAGTTAGGACCTGTTGGTGACTATAACAAACACGAGCCAGTAAGTGATCTTGGGCTTTAGGAGTAGCAGGTGATGCCAATTAATTGTACAGATGGAATTTATGAAAAACATGGGTAATATCTAAATTAATTTTTAAATATCATATGTGAATATATTTTTCTATTTGTTAATTTTTTAAAGAGTTGACTTTGTAGGAATTTGCTTTATCTATCATTCTTTCCTGGGAAAAATACTTCAATTGTATCCACCAACACATTTGAGACAGTATCTGAACTGTTATATTATATACTCTGCATAATCCCACAGGTGAGTTTTGCAAAAAGGAGGAGGCCCAACCTTGTCAGCACAAAAAGCAAAAGAGCCTGCCTGGACTAAAAGATCTACTCTCTGCAGCTTGGGAGATTCAGGAGATGACAAAAAAAGAGTGGACTCACTTGACTATGAGAAGCTAGGCTAATAGGGATTTGCTAAACTAAGACACTAGAGAAAACCAATATGCCTTTTTCTTGCTTTCTTGGGAGTACTGATTTATGGAGGGATAAATAAATAGTGTATTTTGAGGCAGCTATTTTAAGTCACCCTGGTTATTACCTGGTCACATCTCCCACAAAGAAAACTAGTGCAGGAGCCAATCCACCAGCAGCTGCTGAGGAAACCTAGTTGGTGCTGGAGCTGGACACTATGAAAAACTTCTGGAGCCTCCTCTGAGAGAACTGGAGGCACAGATCATGTCATTTAGAAGGATGTGCTTGAGGGACCACTAGCTGGGGCAAAGATGCAGTACACTTTTAACTATGATAGGGCAAGGAGGTAGTCCCAGGGTAATTTTAGGCGTGGTAACTGGAAGAGTTCCATCCCAGTTTCTTTTATTAGGTTTTCACTTGCCATTGTCTTCTCACCTGTCTGTCAATTTGGTTGCCCCATGTTACTGTGAACATGAGGGACTTCAGGTAAGAGGGTGGGAACTCTACATCTCCATTGTGTTAGCATGGGGGCAGGCACTTGAGCCATATCATTCTCTTCACTGATGCTTTTTTAATTGGTTGGTCTACATCAAACAACACCTGGCCTTGATTGGATCTCAAAGGTAATGTCAAAAGGGCTATATAAGCTAAGACTCCCCAGGAGGTGGGGTGGCAGCCATGTTAAGTTACTTACAGCAACTGGAACATCTGAAACTCTCTTTCTCTCCCTTTCAGGATGCTGGAGTGAGTAAACTACTTGGAATATATCTAGAGATATAGCTTATGGTAATGTAAAAGCATATCAAACAGCTACTAAGCTGACACAGTTTGCTCTGAGTTATTCTGTGATACTTCTCTAACCAGTACCCTGCCCCAAGCCTACCCTCTTTAACCAATAAAACTCTCCACTTTGATGGTCCCTATGCTTGGCTAACTAAGGGAGGCTACTTTTTGTGCTTCAGGCTAAAGGAAGCACCCCAGGACCTCGCAGTGGGCCAAGCATCCTCAAGGTCTACAAGGCCGGTGTACCCCAGGGGGCACAGGATCTGAATAAAGATCAGACGCCTGAGTGGTGGCAGCGGTTACCCCAGGCTTGCGGGTGTTCTCCAGGAAGGGGCCAGCCAGACATGAGGTGCCCCAAGAGAGGCACTCAGAGCTCGCTAGGGGGTCAGGCACAGTGAGGTGGGTGGCTCAGCACAGGAGCACCCTGTACTTGCCTGCCACAGTAACACTATATGGTTTCTGGGCTAGGATATAGTTAGGGCCAGCAGAATTTCTGTTCAGAAATCATTCAGCACCAAGTAGTCTGCTCCATTTAGCATCAGGGTTATAATTAATCACAGTGGCTGTGTCTACATGAGAAGCTACTGTGCAGTGGTTACTGTGCAGTCATTTAGTACTTGTATAAACAAGTACTAAATAAATGTGCAGTAATCTAACATGCACTACTATGTGCTGCCAAATGGCTTTTTCATGATGCTGACTGCACAGGAGCCCGAGACTACTATGCAGTAGTGTTGCATCATACTTTCTGCCATGTGATGCTACTGTGCAGTAGTCACAGTCCACTGTGCAGTCAGCATTTCCTGTAGGTGTGGCTAATGTATACTATAAACACATGCAGAACTCCAGCTGTTTCTTGCAAAAGCTTCTTAAAAATACAGACCCCACATACATCACTCAGACCTCTGGTCGTTTGCGGGTTCCAATTCCAGTCATGGTCCTGGCCACCTACTAGTCACAAGCCCTTTTTTAACTCCACTGCCTGCAAACCTGCCTCTGGGCTCAGTTAGAACAAGAGCCCATTGCAGGGGGTTAGGGCATGGGTAAGTAGTGGGAGCCCCTAGGTAGCCACAAGCTTTGTTTCAAGATTCTGGTCATCGTCCCTGGGTCTGGATTAGAGTTTGGAGACAAGAGACACTAAAATAAGAATAAAAATAAAAAAAATAAAAATGAAAAAATATGCAAAGAGATCTTGGTCTGAAAGGGAAAAGGAGTCCAGGAAAGCTGGCTGTACTTTTAAAAGGCTCTTAAGTGTGCAGGAGGAAGCTATTCTGATGAGATGGGAAAATGGGACGGTGCACTAGGAGACCAGCCTGGCTAGACAACAGTCTCTTCAAGGAGTTGAAACTTAAAAAGGAATCTTATAAAAAATAGAAACCTGATTTCCTTCTATGATAAAGTCACAGGCTGTGTGGATGAGGGGAAAGCAGCAGGCATTGTATACCTTGACCTTAGTGAGGCTTTTGACATATCTCCCACAACATTCTCATTAACATGCTAAGGAAATGCAAACTAGAGAAAAAGTACTGTAAGGTGGATATATAACTGATTGGACATTCACACTCAATGGGCACATCTATATGTGCAATTAATGTGCAGAAAGCAGTAAAATACCATGCAGTAAGCTTTCCCAGGGAGCATATCTACACAGGTGCCCATCAGGAGTAAATTTTCTCCCGATGGGCATATCCCCATGAGTGCACATGTGCATTTCCCTGGGAACAAAGTGCAGTGTCACATAGTTGTGCTGCTGCTACTTGTCCCTGGGGAATGCCCCTGCACACATACTCTGGCACATGGCAAATTGCCCTGGGTGGGGTAGGAGGGTGGGCCCAGCACCTGGGCTGGACTCAGAAGCCTTACCTGGAGTCCTGGGGGCCTCCTGGGGTTGTGGTGGCAGAGATCTGGATGGGTGGAACCTGGCCAGTAGCCGGATCATGGCTTTGGGCAGCCAAGCTCCAGTTTCAAGAGAGACACACTGCTGCTGCCACATGCACCACCCCAGTTTTTTTGGTTGCAGTTTTTTAGGTACCAGGACTTCCTAGTATTTAATTTTGGCTCTGTGCTGCAAATATGGAGTGCAGAGAACCTTTTCACATGCACTGCATGTGTTTTGTAGTGCCTCAAAAACCCTTGAGGCACCACAAAGTGCACAGTTCTGCTCATCTGGATGAACTGAATGGGAGCAAATTCTCTCCTGACAGGAGCAGTTCCCAGCAGAGCTACTCCTGCCCTGCTCTGCTCCCATACAGCTGCCAGAGTGAGCTCTAGGGTGCTAGCTCCAGGCTGGCAGAGTGCTCCAGGGTTAGGCCTGGGCTCCTGCAAGTTAAGAAGGGCCGTCCTGCCTCCAGGACAGCTGTTTCCCAGCCCCCCTATCAGCCGGTGGGGCAGCCAGCAGCATAATTATGTAGTCAAGTTAATTTCTGGCCCTGACTTGGACTTAGCATAACCTCATTCTCTGTTCTTAATTCTGGTACAACTAGTGTCCTACACTTCATGCTCTAAGTCTCAGCATTTATTTATGTATTTGTCTTTCTATTTACCCTCAGCAAAATATGCTTTGGCATTCCTAACATATTCTGAACAATTTGTATATTCTTAGGCTCTCACTTTTCCCTGGCACATTGGCACTTTCCTGACGTGAGAGTGCATTTAGTGCTTATGAAAGTGATGGATGAGTACCCTTGGTTTGAGCAAGACACAACTTGAGGTTGACAGTGCATGCAGTCCGTGTGTAAATGTCTCCTAACTGATGTGACAATGCACCTCATTGTTGACAAGCAGTTTCCCTGGAGTTCCATCCTAGCAGGCTCTTGAGCTGAGGCTGTCATGACCATATCCTGTTGTGTGATAGTATTTTGTTGGCAAAAAATAAGGAAACTGAATGATTCAGACTTAGAAAAAAAATCATTTTTAATTATGGGCTGATATGAAATTTGACCATGAAGGGCACTGGTACTGTCTTTACAAGTCTCTGCCACTCGGAGATATATTTTTACCACAGCAGAATGTGCTGGTAAAAGGACAATTAAGAGGCTGTGTTTGCATTTGGGAAAGGTTCTGAAATAGGATGGATTCTGCAGGAGGCCTACAATACACATTGGAAGCTCTGATGCATTTTACCATTAACAAAAGGCTTTTGTTCTTTTATTGACTCCTTCTCATTTAAATATTAGGTTTAGAGTTTTCCCATTTTAAGCATTTCTTTCATAGCAGAAAAATGTATGTTCACTATAAAAGATGAGGAAGGCAATGAAAAAATACTTAGATGTCATTAAATCAAAATTCTTTGCAAAAGCAAAAGATACATACTCTAATAGCTGTAGAACACTCCAGGGTGTGCATTAATGGGCCATTAGTTTACTTCTTGGGTGGGCGCCATTCCTTGGCCTCCGGCCTTGTGCCTTCTCCTGCACCTGGAGCAGGCATTAATGGGTCATTAAGGCACCCCTTGGAATGCCTTATTGTTTAATGTGATTATAGCAAGACTGTGCATGTTATTTTTGTATCTCCACACTTGTAATGTCACTGACATTTGCTTTGCTGAGTTTGACGCTGCTAAGGGAGTAACATAAGAGAAAGTAGGATAGCAAGTCACAAATAATAAATAATAACTGAGAAATCAAACAGATAAACTTAATATTCTAGGACAAATGTACCAGCCCTTTTATGAGGTGCATGTGAATTAGGAATACAGGACTATTGGCCTGCTTCAAAAGCCCATTGTAGGCAATAAGACTATTTCCAAGGGTTGTCAAACTGGTCAATTGACTAGGCAAATATTGTCATTTGACCGGTCACTTGACTACATACTTTTTGACTGGTCACAGATTATAGCAATTTTACAAAACAACTACATTTTTTTAGTTTCCCTGACAGAAATGTGATTTTTGTTTTTTGACATATTTCTTAATGAAAAATGTATGCTTTTTTTGTGTATTATTTGGACCTATTGGCAATTTTTTTTACAATTTCTGACTGATATTTGACTGATCAATTGACCAAACTTATTTGACCAGTCAAATACCTAACCCTTCTATTTCTGTTCAATCCAATGGGATTGCTACTAAGATCTGATCAACAGTGTATTTGATGTTCCTGTCTGTGCTATTGAGGCTTTTATTATTCCTTTCAGTGCCTCTTTAAACAGCTGGTAATTACACTACAGTAGTAAGATTAATTTTCCACTAAACCTTGTGTGTTTCCATGAATTTGTTAAAAATTGTTCTTTCTGGTTTTTTTCTATGTCATACATACAGGTGCTGGGAAAATGGAAGGCAAATATTATAAGTAATCAGAAAAGAATTGGACATTTATGTCCTATAAAAATTACTTAACTGTGTTAATTCCTGTGACCCATGCCTTGTTATAATAATCTATATTGAAACAGAAAGTTGTTTAATTACATATCCAAAAGAGTAAATGTGTCATTTTCCTTCCCACTCCTTTTTTGTAATTTAGAGTCTTACAGGTAAGATGATATTGGACATATCTACATGAAACACTGACTATGCAGTAGCCTAATAATACTGTGCAGTTGTGCATCACAGCATGGGCAGTGCTAATGCGCTACTATGTTGTATTATTAAGCTACTGCTCAGTAGCATCGCTTAAAAGATATTTGCCAGACTACTGCACAGTAACTCTGGTTACTGTACATTTGTTTAGTACTTATAGATTAATAAATTCATAGATGTTAGGGTCAGAAGGGACCTCAGTAGGTCATCAAATCCGACCCCCTGCCCTGAGCAGGAAAGAGCACTGGGGTCAGATGACTCCAGCTAGGTGCTTGTCCAGTCTTCTCTTAAAGACCCCCCAAGGTAGGGGAGAGCACCACCTTCCTTGGAAGCCCATTCCAGATTCTGGCAACCTTTACTGTGAAGAAGTTCTTTCTAATGTCCAATCTAAATCTTCTTTCCATCAATTTGTGGTCATTGTTCCTAGTTAGTCCAGGGGGTGCCCCAGTCTCTCCTCATAGGGCCTTGCCTGCAGGCCTTTGACCATACGAGTGGCCCTCCTCTGAACCCTCTCAAGATTCTCCACATCCCTCTTGAAATGTGATGCCCAAAACCAGTTGCAGTACTCCAACTGCAGCCTGACCAGTGCCACATAGAGGGGAAGCATCACCTCCCTGGACCTGTTTGTCATGCATCTGCTAAGGCATGATAAAGTATGATTAGTTTTGTTGATCACTTCATCACATTGACAACTCATGTTTATCTTGGAATGAACTATGACAGCAAGATCCCTTTCCATTGCTGTGCTGCTGAGACGGTCATCCCCCAGCCTGTAAGAGTTGGTGGTTCTTTTTGCCCAGGTGCAGCACTTTGTACTGGTCTTTGGTGAACTGCATCCTATTTCGTTGTGCCCATTTTTCCAACCTGTTCAGATCTGCCTGGATCCATTCCCTACCCTCTGGTGGGTTAACTTTGCCTCATAATTTGGTATCATCTGTGAACTGGGACAGGGTGCTCTCCATGCCCTCATCCAAATCACTGATGAAGACACTGAATAGCACCAGTCCAAGGACCGAGCCTTGTGGGACTCCACTGCCCACATCTTTCCAGGTCGATATCGACCCTTCCACCATCACTCTTTGGGTGCAACCGCTAAGCCAATTTGCCACCCACCTGACTGTGTAATCATCTACATCACAGCATGTGTTAGGCACCCTCCTAAAGATGATCTCAGATTTGGAGAGTGAAAGGTGACTTGCATGCTGGATCAATCATACTTCTACAGTTTTTAATTATATAATTCTAACCATTGCCCCATTTGGAACCCAGTGTCTAACAGTACCATACTATAACATAATGAATATGTGACTAAAAGAAGGAAATACTCATTATCTAAAACAAAACTGTAAGGGAAGTCACCCCACAGGGCTGTCTTCATTACAAGTTGGCATGTATAGCACCACACCAAAAGATAGTTGCATTTTATATTCTTCCACCCATTTTTTCAAGCCATCACCACCAGAAAACCAGGTATCTAGGGAAAAGAACCAGGTTACAATATTGTTTGGGCATGCTTCTGCTCATCTGTAATCTAAAGCTGACTTGTTGATACCATAAATAGCAGAACTATCTCTATGCCTATTAACAAAAATAATCATAATGCCTATTTCTAAAATTATGCTGAACACTTTTAGCTCAATGGTGTGTATATATAAAGTGGAGTGAATAACAAGTTTTCACCAAAGATGTTTTTTCTGTGAGCTGTTTTCCTGGATTTAACCTGTAATCAAAGTATTATGATGTTCACTTTCAAGGACTACATAATAGCTGTAAAATGTAATGTGTTCCCAAATGGCACCTGTCTTCAGTGCTAAAGATATCAGATGAATTATTATACATTTAAGCATGTATCCCTAGCTAGCCTCTAAGCTTGCTCAGGGCAAAATATTCTTCTTTCCAAGGCATGAGTGAACCATGGCTTTTAGTTATGGCATGTGAAATCCGCTGTGTGTATATATATGCTCCAATGGAAGAAGAAAAAAAAAAGCAAGCCTTCAGATTATTTATTGTTAGCCTCCTTTATACTTTGATCAGTGGTTAGATTTTCACCATTCATTTTATCTATTTTATATGCTGCCAGTCACTCTGCTTTTGGTTATATCTGTGTGAATATGTGAATCTGTTGTTCTTGGCAAAATTGCATGCATGTAACAGAGCAAAGGATTAACTGATGGAACTTTTGCTCGTAATGTTGACAGGCCATTTAAGCATACAAATGGTCATGCTACAGACAAGGGGTCTAATTATCTGAATTCCCATAAGTGAATAAAGCCACATCAGTCTAGCTCAAAGTTTTCACAAGCAGATCTAGCTATCTATTTCTAAATGGCAAGAGAGGCAATTTTTCAGTGTTTTCATGCCTCATTTTGCTACAAACAAACTTCATCCCCATGGAGGTTAGCAGCTAATAATCTAAAATATATATTGTAACCACTGTGTTACAACACTTCGTCATAGCTGGATTCATTTTAAAATTCAACATCTTACTATGTTCATCTTCAGTTTTTCTCCATGACAAAGTTAGACACTGTTGCTGTACTACCACTGGGAACACAACTGGGAGGCTTAGGGTGGCATTTTCAGCACCATTTTGCTTATACATAAACCTTGAGTGTGAATGATAAAAAGAAGTCTATAAAACTCAGAAGCCACACCTACACTTTTGATGTTATGTGAATTTATTACCAGGGGGCTGAACTACCAGTAGCAGAGCTAGAAATTCTTTAGCAAAGCTTTCTAGTGTTGCTACTGCCAGAGATGAGAGATTCCCCTCATATCTTCAGTGTCTTCAAATTAGGACCTTAACCCCTCTGCCTACCTACAAAAGGAGCTGTATAGTTTATATAAAATGTTACCTTCCCTGTAGTATGCTTATTTTCTAATATCTAGTGAAGCAAATGCTAACAGGAACAGACATGAATAAATTCCTTTTCTGCTTATTATTGCACATTTGAATTCAGAACTAAATGCTGGAAAAGAATAATATTTTACAGAAACCTACACAAGATATTCTGAAATGACCTTTCTGAATAATTGAAGATGTCTTTATCTTTTTACCAGCATCTTCTATAAACTCAGCATGGCATCAGTGACACCTTACCACAATATTATATAGAAAGTATCATTTACAAATATTTCAGATAGATTTACTGTAAGTAATGAAATTATTAGAGCACTACTAAGACAAATATATCTGGTTTTACTAAGAGACACTTATGGGCTCCACTAGTTCTCACTACAAGTACAATTGGTAGCTACACAAATTATATTGGCTGGACTTTATGCAAGTTGGATTTACTCTGTGGTAGCAAAGAGAGATTATTTTTCTTCGCTGTACTGACTGGGTAAGAGTGTGTACCTGGCATTTACAAAGAGCACCTTACTCATGTAAATCCCTGCTTTCTTTGTTGTACAGTAACTGCCCAGCTGCTGGGCTGAGCTCCATGGGGCTGGCAGAACCACTTGGAGCACAGCCCTGGCTCTCCCCTGCCTCCTGCCACTGGGCTGCTTCAAAACTCAAAACATTTCAAAACTTTTGAAATGTTTTAAGTGCCCTCATTTCATTTTGAAGCTGTTTCGAAGCCTTTTGTTTCATTTTCCTGTTTCAAGCTCAAAATGTGTCGAAACAGCTTTGAAACGAAACACCCGTTGAAAGTTCACAAAGCCCTAGTAGACACCTTGCTGCACAGTAAACCTGTGTGTGTGGACTGATTTGAGACTACTGTTAGTCCCAAGTCAGTCCACACACAGTGTTAGTGTACTTTGATGCCAACCTATGCCCTTTTACTGGACAGTAACTTACTGCACAGTAAATTTAAGCCAACTTAAATGCACATGTATATACGCCACTGTCTCTTAGCTGAACCCAGGAGTGCCACTACACCACTCACATTTGCTTTTCACACACCAAACGTTTGAAACAAGGCAGTGTTGATGCCCTAAACTAAAGCACACCACTTCAGTACACCAAAGACCAAACCTAAGAACTGTGTTCAACATATTGCTTAGGGCTGTTCCAGTGCCACATCTTTGGTGACTGGTGTTCATGGAGAGGGAGCAAATGGATGTGTTATGTTACATGTTGGTGTTCCCAAGAACAGCATGGAGGAAGTATAGAGGTGCTCCAAGTTGTGAAATGTAATTAGAAATCTGAATCACCTTTGAACCAACAGTAGATTCTGTAAAAGAAAAATAAAGACTAAACATTAAATGCACCTCTGATGTGAGAGGGCAAGTTGAATACTTGTACCAACAGGGAAGGATGCAATCCTGGTATGATCCCTGGAAGATAAATTCTAGATTTGCAGTATAATATCAATTATCCAAACATCATTGATCCAAAGGATTAAGTTATCCAAACACAGAGCATGCCACCAACCTGTATGATATGTACAAGTGAGTGCAGTGGTGACTTAAAGGCAATTGGTAACAGTTAGAAAAAAATAAAAAAACAAAACATGGAGGGGGGAAAGTGCCTCTGTTACTTGCTTTAGATTATATTATTGGAGTTTGCTTTTTAATATGTGTTTCAATAATAGAACAATTTAATTTTATGAAGTGGTTTTGGTCCCAATTAATTCAGATAATTTATGCTTTTTTATCATTCCAGACAGAGGCAGACTGCTAAGGTGCCATCATCAGAGTTACCCTTTTCAAATCTGGATACTGGGATACTTGAAAGGGAGGAAAATGTACTTGTTCCACCTATATATAAGAGCAGAAGGTATGCTTGTTATAACCACATTGTATGTTATGCAGCTCTAGAACTCCCTCCCTTGCTTTATCTTATTTCATAGGATTGATTCTCCTTTTCAGAAATATGGATGAGAAGATGAACTTGCAAGATCTGTTGCAGAACTCATCCGTAGTTCTGAAGTTCATCTGCTGCTTGCACTATACACCTGGAACAAGTGTTTTCTTACGGTTTTTATTTTAGAAGATAACTGTGCGTTGTCACTTACCTGATACAAGATTAGAATGCTAAAAGGGTAACTCTTATTTGTAGCTATGTATAGTATCATCTCCTTTTAAAAGACCATGATATTGTTGGTGATAAGCTTGTCAGATACTCTGGTAGCAAGTGAGGTCAAATAGCTCAATAGATCACTTTTCTCTGCATGCTTAAATAGAACACTCCCGAGGGCTGACTTCAATCCATCATATGACAAGGGGTAGCTTGGACCTGCATATCCTTAAGGTTGTCAAACTTTTTTGTGTATTCAGATATTAAATGGTAATTCAAACCTCCCAAGTAAAATTACCCTATATCCTTTGCATATCAGTATCAATGAGTTTAGCATCCACTGTTCTTCAACAAGGAGGGGAAGAAATTAGAGTTCTAAACTGAATACCATAATTTATTAACATGCCCAATTATCTCAGTTGACAGAATTAAGGACAATGTTCTGACACCTTTACTTACATGAAGTAGCACCTTAGTCTATGAATAGTCCTAGTAAGTTAAGTGGAACTGAATGTGGAGCAAAGTATAAGTCAGTATGAATTGGAGATATTGGTTTTCTTAATTGATTTTTGCTGTTCTGGTGAACTTTCAAAAAAATAATTTGCTCCAAAATGGACCACAGTTGGGAAATGTCAGTCCAGGAAAACTAGAAATAAAATAGTTTAGGATCATGCAAGATTTTGACGAAAGTCACCATCATTGTTTCTAGAGAGGTAAGTGAAATTCTTTTTCCACCAGGGTCCAGCATTATTACTGTTCTTCCTGAGGTAGTCTTTTTCTGGGATCCATCACAGTGAGATCAAAGATCTTTTTTTAATTGACATCACTTTTATAAACTGTAGCTTTGGTTGTTCTATGGATCGCAAGTATTGAGGGCAATGAGCCTCCGTGGCAGGTGAGATTGTTGGCGAGACAAGGATAGCATCTTGATGCTAGAAGACAATTCCATCTTGACTTCTTTTGAATTGCTTTACCTCCAGAAAATCCGGACTCCAGAGAAGGGCTGCCAGCTCTTATTCACCTGCCATTTTAAAATGTTACTCTGGCAGCGCAAGTGTGAAAACATGAGCAAATATGGCTGCTCCCTAATGTACACAACTGGTTGCCTTAGTAACTATGTCATAGTTCTGTGGAAATGCACATATGTGGGGCAGCTAATATATTTCAAAAAATGTCTGTAGCAAGCAGTTGAAGCCTGATTACCTTTTTTTCAGTTTATTCTTGTCAAGGTTTCAGCAAAAAGAAACAGACAAACTTCTGTCTATTTCAGCAAGTTCTTTCCCAGAAGTATTAACTTTTCATCCACTCTGTAGTTGTAAGTAAATAAGTGACAATGTGGGCATATGCTTCAAGTATACATACCATTTGTGACTGGGAAGGGGAATTAATATAGCTTCAGCTTAGAGCTAAATTACTCGATCCTCAAGATCAGGATAGATAGTTGCTACATTGCTCCCAACATGGAGCAACCTAGCTTGGAAAAATAAAATGTTTATGGCAATTAGTTGGAAATAATGTTATCAATGAGTGAGTATTTTGAGCTTGCCCTGTTTAGCATGCCTGACCTGGCAGAGGGACAAATTGTTAGCAGTGCAAATAGACAGCCTATTGGACAACATCAAAATTTTGGAGGAAACAAACTGCATTGGGAAAAGTATGAACCACTTCAACAGCAGTGAGACTTTTCCTGAGCCAACACGAGCTCCTCTGACATTTCACTTTAATTTCTTTGCCCTTTTCCCTGCACAAATTAAATGTGATTTCCCTAGATTTAAATCTGGTTATGCTGTGAGGAAGTGATTACTTTTTGCTAGGGCAGCTGTATTAAAAAAAACAAAAAC
Organism: Gavialis gangeticus; assembly: GCF_001723915.1. Taxonomy (NCBI): domain Eukaryota; kingdom Metazoa; phylum Chordata; order Crocodylia; family Gavialidae; genus Gavialis; species Gavialis gangeticus. The sequence continues at coordinate 15,011,455 of NW_017728998.1, read as the reverse complement.
CACCTCTAAACCCCACCCTGCAGTTTTCCTCTCTTCCCAAGATGAATGAATATATTGAGTTTTTAATTGGGGAACAGGAGGGAAATCAAACCAAAACAGCACCCTGTATTTGGTGGGTGAAATGGCTACATTTGCAAAGCTGCAAGTGGTTACTTTCACACTGGGAATGCCATGGAATAAGCAGAATGATGATTAGTGTAAAAAAGTCTGACTGAGAAAGGAATGTCAAACTCAATAAAAAAAAAATGGGTACTAAAATATGACAATTATCTGCAAATTTACATGTCTCCCACATGGAAGGCAGCATGCTCAGATGCTTCTTTAGCATGACAGTTCTCTCCCTAGCTGGTTACCACTGCTTTTGTGGCTGCCTGCTTATCTGCACATACCATCTCCTCAAATTTTTGAGCTTCCAAATGCCTTGATTCATGAACTTTGATGTGCACTTATCAACAGTAATGTACTGTGGCTGTAGCCCCAGCTTAGCAAGGTGTTTTTTCTAGTATCATTTGGATATGCAGACAAAGGTGATCTTTTGACATAGTGCATAAACAGCTAAATATTCATCTAGGATATAAGAGGAAGCCGTGGTATCAGTAATACGGCAGATACATTTAAATGAGTCCTTCTCAAAGAGCACAATTTCATAATTTTGACCTGAAAACTGCATTTTGACTTTCTCAAGCATATTTGAAGAGATAGTATATCTACAGCTTATTGAAATTTAAGTTGCTATTGAACAGCTGTAAAGTAGTTGGTTGAGGATAGACCACCACTATCTGTGGGAAACCTGAGATTATTCTGACAGCTCATAAGCGCAGTCCTTTGTAAAACTGAGCAGTTTATCTCACTCCCTAGCTTTTTCCCCATATACTACCATGGCTTTTGCACTTTTTTCAAGAGGTCAAACAGCCTTACCTCTTGAAATGTTTGCATTAATGTAACAAATTATCACTTGTGCAATTATGATTGGCATCTTTCATCTTTGATATTACTATACTACTAAAATACCAGTGTTGTGAAACAGTGTATTACTTCCAGCATGCTACTACAATTTTTCTATGTGCAGAGACATTGCTCTCTTTCTCTCACTTAAAATTACCCCCCTCCCTTTTCTTAACAGACAACTGTTGCCCCTTTCATAGTTGTTATTTGTATTGTGCTACATACACTTATTTTTAATTATTATGCTTATGTCCCAGGGTTTACTGACTTGCGTGATGAAGATTGTACTCTTCCTGTGTCTACTAGGCAAAGAAACCCATCCCGTACATTATAGATACACAAGTAAGCAACATCTGAGTGACTTAAAAGTCTGATTTTCAGTGACCTTAAACAGGACTTAGGCCCCTAGTCATTTAGGGCCTCTAGAAATTGCTAACCTTTTTAATATTTTAGTCCAGTTCCCCTATTCATGGCCATCACCCAGTGACACTGCACCACTGAAGACCCAACATGTAAACAGTGGGAATCACATATTACACTGGTTAAATTTGAACCGGTTCCAAGTTGAAGCATACTGAGTACAAATTTCAGCTCTCCCTATTTCCAAAGTATTTCACTGTCAGTATTTTAAATGCCTTGAACCACTGATTTATTTATCTATATAAAAACAGCACAGTTTTGGCACCATGGCAGCAGTATATTGTTTAAAAGCTATAACACTCTAAAGGAAACTAATTTTCCTCTGTGTATATGTGAAAACTCCATTTTTACCTGTACTATACTCATAGTAGAGACAATATCTTACTGTCTAAGCATTTGGTTCTAGTGTGTCTATAGGGATGAACTCATGTAATTTTGTTCCCATGTGCAAGGTTTTTATCCCAATCTTTAATAGCTACTTTATCTTCTAATAATTATTCCACTAGCATTTATTAAATCCTTTGTTCCCCACTTTTAAATGTGCTTATCTTTGCTTCTGAGAAAAGATGAGGAAAAAATGTAAAAGAAAAATGACAGGGAGACTGTTGACACCACAAAAAATGACATGAAAAAAGAGAAGAGAGACTTTGAAGAGAGACTCAGTGGGCTAAGATGATGTCTATGTTCTTCACCACTTCTGAATACATGGGGTTAGATTAAGGAATTTATGGCACTTACGTTCCTGTGGCATGAGAGATGGGGTACGGTGGAAATGGTTCCTTAATTTTTTTTTTTTCTTTTTAAACTGTTCTTTGGGTGGAAATTTGTGTGATCTCTCCTTATCATGGTTGACCAACTTGTCTCCAGTAAGTCAGTGCAGAAAGTAGAGGGCTATAATCTCACCTCTTCCTCACCATTTCTGGTAACCTATCCCCCTAATGCAGAAAGCAAATGTATTGCTATCATTGGAGACACTAAAACAGCTGCAATCACAGCTTCCTGCCTTCCCCCACCTCTGCAAGCCAACTCAAGGTTGCCTTATGATCTGCTCTGGTGTGGTCAGGAATAAGCCATGTATTATTTTCCTTGCTTTGTATATATTGTGTATGTGGCGGGCTTGTTGCTTTTGCCCAGCAAGCTGGGCTTGGAGAAGGACACTTTGGTGGAAATGTTCCACCAATCCTATCAGGTAACAGCTGGGAGGGGCTCGCCCCATCCCCGCTCGGAGGTGGGGGAGCGAGGAATCCCTGGACCTGATTGAAGACTGCGCTCTTCAGGTCTGGCAGACTTCAGGGGCAGGGCCTCCAGTTTAAATAAAAGCCCAGCATGATCAGCATGCTAGGCAGATGCAGTGTGAAACAGTGAGGAGAGAGTAGCTCCAGGGAAGACCGTCATTGGGACCCTGTCTGAGCCCTGACAGTCTGTGGATTGGTGCACGGTGCTCAGGTTCTGGGAGACACTTAAGGTGACTTGAGCCTGTGAACCCAGCAAGTGGCTGGGTAAGGCAGTGCATTGTTCAGCACCTGGAGAGCCAGCCCTGGGAGCAGCTTAAATTTGCTTGGGCCCCACATGGTGCATAGGTCAGCACACAGAGATCTGGCCCTGGGAGCAGCTCAAGGCTGCTCAGGACCCACATGGTGTGCAGGTTGGTGGATGGAGAGCCAGCCCTGGGAGCAGCTTGAGGCTGCTCAAGTTAGCCCCAGCTCTAGGCTAGATAACTGTAGCCCCGCAGTGTGACTCAGCATTAAACTAAAAGAGCCCCAGTGCCCAGAGCAGGGCCCGGGAAGGGGAAAGACCCCCAGCATGAAGCTGGAGAACCACAGCCAGTGTGGGCTTGGCTCCCATAGGAGCTCCCTGGGTGCCCAATGCAGGGCATACGGCCCAGAGGGAAAGACCCTCAACTCAAAGCCAATGGCTTCAGGAGGACTGAGATGGTGTGGGGACCCAGAGGTCAGATCAACAGCCCCCAGGGGAAGGACCATGAGTTACTGGGAACCTGGGTCCCTCAGGAGAGGTGCCCCCAGGCAAGGGACCCTGGGAGGAGTGGGCAGGGAGGAAGGCCCCACACACCCTCCACTCTCCAGGGTTGGAGGGGAGGAGACCCCAAATATACACTGGGGAGAGTTCTTGGAACCCCCGGGGGACCTAGGGGGAGAAGAGCCTATCTCATTTGAGGGACCAAGTGGTTGGAACCCAGATAGGGTGTGTCTAATATCTGGTATAGTTATGTTTCCTATTCAGTATCTATTGTTATTGTTGGTGTTATAAATATTTGGGTGTATTCATTCTGTATAATGGGCTCTGTAAAGATGTCTTTATTAGCTAACCACTTGTGGTATAAACTTGCTGGATTGACTGTCCTGGGATCCACCCCTCTTCTGGGCTTGAGGCATGGGTACTTACCTAAATGGCCTCCCTAGGATAGCCTTCCTCTTGCCAACAGACCTTTATATGTATATTTGTATCTATATCTGTAATTATATTTATCTTAAAGAGTAATAACTTGTATATACAGTAAAAGCTGTGTTAACCGGCACTTTATTAGCCGGAAAACTCTATTAGCTGGCATTCAAGTGACGTGGCAAAAACGAGACTGGAAGTACCACTTCTGGGGGACTTCCCATTTTGCTGCCATGAACTAAGTTTTTCTTCACCACTTTTTCAGCCCACGGCCCAGGGCAAAGCAGCCTGTGTGGGAAAAAGCAGCCTGTGCGGGGCCCCCCTCCCTGTCCCCAGCACACTGACTCCGGGGAGTACACCAGAGGGTGCACATTTGATTAACCGGAATATTTGATTAACCAGCATCTCCCATTCCCAGGGGAAGCCAGATAACAGAGCTTTTACTGTAGTTAAGAACTTTGGGCCTGGGCTGACTCTGTAGAGGAAAGAGGGATCCACCCAAAATTCTGGCATCCCTCTCACAGCACCCCCTCCTACCTACCCAGCCCATCCAATTGAGAATAGAGCATACCCTTGGGTGTCCTCGGGTTACGTGTAGATAATATGTGTGTAGCCATATGTTATTTACATAATCTCTACAAATGAACCCTGTCTATGTAACTATGGAGGTAGGGCTTAAAAAGGGCAAAGGAACGATATCCGTGATATTTGAGAACCACGGAGAGAATCGTGCTAACCTTTTATGAGAGAGAACCAAGGCCTTAAAATAATAACTGGCATTGTGGCTGGGATATATTCTGGTTGCATTCTCATGTGTGAAGCCCTGTAAAACAACAAGGGAAACGATTCTGGAATGATTCTACAGCTTTGAGATACATATGCATCCCAAAACAAGTATATTTATTAAGCAACAGTTCTGCCTTCTTCAGATTAATCCATAATATTATTTTGCTTCTTAAAATGGCTGAATTTCTTTTATAACCATTGGTCAGGATCTGTAAAGTCCCAAGGGATTTGCATGTCATAGAGACTTGATGGTAAGTGTTATTTTCTAGCAATTTCTTTTCAGACAGCTTAGATGAGATGGCAGATACAGGAAGCATGGTCAGCTCTTCCATTTGCTAGAGACCACAGGTCAGCACATCTATAATATTGAACACAGGAATTGTAGCAAGAAGCTATAAGACATTCAAATTAATTTAAGGCCCAATTTCAATACCATAGTGAAATGCATGAAAATTTATACCTTGTATGACTTCAGCATATGCTAACCCTATCAAAATTAAATTATTTCTACTTCTTGGTGATCAAACTTAGAAAAGCATTAATATTCCTGATAGTTATTCCATTTTAAAAAAGAGATGTACAATTCAGATGCCTACAGCCTTGC
>NW_017728998.1:14972172-15001300 GCF_001723915.1 Gavialis gangeticus | reverse complement strand
CCCCGCCCTTCCGGGGTGCCTTTCCCCCCCCCCCCCCCCCCGCCCACTTTTCCACACAACAACATTCATCTTTCACACAATCATGCATGATCCAGGGAACAGAAAATCTAGCCATTAATTCAACTTAATTCAGTTACAGGTCACCTCCTTTTTAATAATATGATCTTGAGACATTACATCAGCATGCTATCCAACAAAGATATATAGATCAAAATGGTTCTACACTTTTGCAAGGTCAAAGCACCCACCCCCAAAAAGTTAAACACAGAGTGTAATTTTCTGAAATGCTTTTTCTTTAACACTATGCTCTGTTATGACAACACAAAGAGTCAAGAAAGTGAAACGCTACAGTTTAATAGAGTTTGGGCGTTTTGTCCTTTTCTTTGTTTTTTACGCTGAACATGTAATGCAGCATATTTTTTTAAAATGGTGTTTCTCTGTTCTTAAGGGCTTTATTTAAAACATATGTAGGTTATGAATCGATAAGGCAGAGATTTGTCCTTTTGTGAAGGTTGGGTGGGCATTTCTGGCACTGTCTGGGCACATCTAATTCTAATGATCCAGGCCGAGGAAATCATTCATCTTGCACTTACAGGACTTTCAGTTCAGTAATTAATAAAAGGGCAAATCCTTGCTTTGCTCTGGAGGCAAAAAGAAGCCAGCTAAGGCAGGCAGTTCTCCTCAGTAAAGGAAAGTCCAAGTGATTCTTTTGTAGTCAGCCTGCTCCTGGATTTCTTCATACTCCTTTAGCACGGGAGGTATTCAGAAATGAAGGGCATGGCCTGAGCATGCCATATTCTGATGCATCTCTAGGTGGTCCGTATTATCTGTGCACTTAAGAGCAGAATTGGGGTTGAGTCACAGGCTGCCCCTGCAATCAGAGAAAAGGAGGAAAAGTTGTCTTCTGGCATGTTTAAAAATAGTATGGGATGAAATGAAATGCGCAGATGTTGCTTTTGTCTTTAACTTTGCAGGTGTGGTTGTTTGTAGGTGGATAAGATATACAATAAATTGCCTAAGGTATCTTCTATGACAGTTTTACTTAGGAAATATGTAATCAGGACCAAATGCAAATCTTCTGTCACTCTAAAGTCTGTTGATGTGTTCTAGGGATACACTTGATCCCCTGTCATTAGTGTTTAGTTTAATAAACATACTAGCAGGGAAGCTGTCTTTGGAAGTGTATACTTTTGTCTTTCATGTTTCCATTCATGGGCTACCTCCCCTCCTGCCTCCTCAAAATACAGTTATAAGAATTATATGTTTGGAGACTACTCGAGGGAATCTTTTGCTTTCCTTATTTTTCCCTGACTGAAAGACTTCAGAAAGCAGCAAAGTGAGATTACCTTGATAACTCTCATACAGACAGCTTTCCTTTTAACATTATGGTAAAATCCTATTATGATAATCAAGAGTCCTTTTTGTTTGTTGGTGTCTCAATGCCCTTTTTAACTTTTCTCTTTCTGATACTTTGGTGACAAGATGACATTGAAGCAAGACCAGGTACTGATGAGCATCCTAGCATGCATATTAGCAGTGTATCTATTTATAAAGTTCTCTCCATCCAGTAAACACTTCAGTGGTTTTGTAGCAAACTGGAAAAAAAAAACTGCAGGAAACAAATGTCTGACCTACTTTCATTGTGTCCTGTTCCTCTTCACTTAATTATGTGTTCTGACGTACATTTAAAAAGGCAATATTAAAAAGCAGGTTTTATGCATGTAAAACATTTTTCTTAATTGGAAAAGGCTTTTGATAGTCAATAACTTAAGTTAAAAAAAGCCAAAGGGTATATGCACTCTTATCAGGTACCTGTAGCATTTCTGAATATAATAATGCAGCCATTCACAGTTTTTTTTCTTTTCTTTTCCTCTTCTTTAAGAATAAACTCTTCAACAAATTTAGTGCATTTGCCTTGTTAGTAAAAATCCAAGTCCCCAAACTGGTTGTGAATACAAGAAACAATTTAAAATATTGATGTTGGCTTTAAGGACCGCAGTACTAGAGGGAGCATTCTGCTTTTAGAAAATTTGTTATTTGGCCTACTGTAAATTTCTGAGATGTAGATGACTCGTATCTTTTGTTCAGTGATGAGACCCATACATTGATACAGCACCAGCTTGTTCAGGGATGCTATACCGTAGTTGAGAGGATATTGACTCATGTAGCCCTGCTTTTCTGTCCAAATAAACACCCAACAACCAAAACTAGGTTTGCAAAGTGTACTTGTTTGCTTTCTCTCAGCCTTCTACCAATATGCTCCTACAAAGAGTCCTGCTCATCCAACTGGTACTGTTGTTTAGTTTTCATCAGTTTCCATATGTTAGCACGAAAGTTATGCAAATATATTCAAGTTTCCTTTGTTGCTGCTGCCTTTTAACCTGGTTGGCAGCCAGTCAAAGAAGGGAGCCCCAATAGATAAATAGCTTTCCCCTTTGCTCCAGCAGCTTCTGTAACTAAGCTGGTTCCAAACACACTGGCACCTGCCTTTCCTTTGGATTAAACCAGCAAAGCTGAGAGGAGGACACTGATGTTTGGGTAGCTCAGTGTTTCCATATACACTGCCTAAGCTTTTGCACTGTGGACAAATGACTCCAGCTTAACTTTATCTTTCAAGCGGGGATTATATTTAGCAAGCTGACGTCTCACTTGGCATAATTCTATTGTCTCGCAAGACAGACAGATGCCTACTACTATTACTTTCCTCCAGAATGGTCCATACTGCTTACTGAATAAATTTCAAAGGAGAGATCATCAGTAGGAAAAGAGCTCTGCTTGTGCACAGTTAGAGACTTAAAGCTATCTTTGTGCTTGTTTTAATCCACAAGGTTGAAAGCCAGTTAAGCTCTGAGGATCCTCAAGACTGCTCTAAATTTTGCCTCTCTTTAACATTCCTTGGTGCCTCTTCTTCTTAAGGATATTCCCCCAGAATAAGAGTTAGGGATGTAGCAAATACACTTCCTGGCCTTATGGGGAAGGCCTTGTTGAGGGCAAGGATCTGGCCCCAAGAGTCTCCTTTTCCCCTCCCTTACATATGCACTGAATAATGAAGTATATTTCCTCAATATCAAACTCTCTGTCCCTTCCATCTTTTCGTCTTTATTACCACCCGCAAGCAAATCCTTTTCTAGTAGCCTTTCACATTCTCATTCTGCTTGTCATACTGCAGTCACTTGATTCATCTAAGAGGATTATAAACATCCATGTATTTTCATTCAGGATTCAGAGTTCAGATCATTAGTTAGCATTGTGTACTCAAGTACATCAATCATGGAGGATGCTGCTAGACTCTAATTTATATAAATGTTTTAAAATATTACCATGGGGCTTTTATTTATTTTAACTTTGAAAAAGAGTCTATTTAATGTTAGGGGGTTTTTTTGTTTTTTTTTAGTATTTCATCCATAAAAAGTTCCTTCATACTGTACTTTCACATCAGCATTCTTTTTTTTTTGTGTAGAGGCAAATAATTCTTTTAATTCGTTAAGTATTATCTTTGTTGGTAAGTTGTCCTTATTACCACTTCAGGATCCTTCTATCTCCATCACTGACCTCTTATTCCTTATACAATATATTAAAAAGGTGTCTTGTTTAATTTTATCCCTTAGCGCAATCTACATTTTATTCACTAGGTTTACATTAATATTTTTTTCAAACTCTTAGATTCTCTGTTGCTTTTAATTCTCCTGTGTGTTGTATCTTGCCTACACATCTTTCTATCTCTTGATTACTATTTTATTTCTCTGTTCATACAGAGGCTTTTTTAAAACCACTACTAGAGTATTAACTGCTAGACAGCATGAATTATTCGGGGATATTTGTGATGAAAAAGGTTAATTGGGAGAAAGAGTGAGGCTCTGAGAGAGCTGGGGGAGAGAGAGGATAATCCTAGGAAATCTAGAGAAAAGAAAATAGTCCCAGGGAGGACAGAGGAGGGAGCAAAAGAGTAGAGATAGTCCCAAGGACGACAGAGCAGGGTTTGAGGATGAACAGAGAGGCAGCAGCACGATAAAGACTGTCTCAAGCTGAGCCATCTGCTGTGTTGTTCAAGACCTCAGTACTTCTACCTCCACCCCAAAAAGGAAAACACCCCCCTTCCTTGGAGCTGACCAAAAAGAAGGAGCTTTCTGAGGCAAGGGTGCTACATATTACTGGGCAGCATCTCAAACCAGAGTCTTGCCTCATGCCGGGGGGTCCTGAAGGAGGGAGATTAAATAAGGTTTCTTCTTGGCAAGTCCCCTTAAAAGTGCCATTGATTCCATGACAACATTAAATTATATTTCTCTTAAAAGAGAAATAACCTATGCAATGTTACCTTGTATTACTTTGACCTGATGAAGCTTGCTTTCAAAAGGTTATCTAACTGTCTTAGCTATGCAGTTGGTCCAGTAAAAACACCATTCTAAGAAATATTTCTCTTTTAAAAACTTGCATTTCCTATGTCCTTCTTCACGAAAGCAAATAAGCCATTTGGTCATCTTCACTAATGATTGTTCTTTAGCAAAAATAAGCATACCCTGTATTTTACATGTTATTCTCTACGTAGTCTCATATTTTATAGTAGGTAGATCTGATAGAGAACTTTTGTCAGTTTTCATCTTTTCGTTTAGTTTATAGTTTTTTGAAATCTGTAATTTCCCTTTCACAGAAAAGCTAGTGGCTTCAGAACATCCTGTAATGTGAATTGAGGGTTAGGGGGCAGGGAGGGAAATCAGGTTTGGAAAGTTTCTCTTTAAGAAGTTTTTGAGATTTTGAAATTTTCAGATATCATTTTATAGGATTGTATGTTTCATTTATTATTAGATTGTGGTAGGAAGCTCTATTATGCACATCATAAAATAATACTGTTTGGAACATCTCTCTTTACTACGTCTTTAAAGAACAGTTCTCCTTCATGATCTAAAAAAATAACAACGAACTAGTACCAATATTACTACTATGTAGTTCTGTATAATGCATTACATGATGACAAGTCAGCAATGGTACAACTAGGGTGGGACAACTGGGCAGGCAGCATAGGTGCTGTGTTTGGAGGGGAAGAGGGAACTAGAGGAAACAGCTGGATGGCCAGTGCACTGGAAACCAGAAGTTGCTGCTGGCCCTGTGTGTGGCACTTGCTCTGGACACCTGGCTGTATCATTATGTCTCTGTGTGTCGGTATCAGAAGAGACAATAGCTGGCAAATATGTTATGCACATGCAGTTTCCTAAACCAAACTTCCTAAAATTGAAATGCTTTGCTTCAACATTAATTTTCAAACTTTGCATTTTTTAAAATGTCAGGTTTTTAAAGCTTGTTAATAGTTTAAATAGTTTTTTGTCAGAAATTAAGTTTTTTTCATGAGAAATTAAGCTATTTCTCAGCTATTTCTCCTAAACTTATAATGATGATGCTAGTAGTTCTAAGGCATTATTCATAGTGTGCTTTATTCACTAATATACTGGCATGGTTTGTATGAATATTGTTGTTTATAAAGAACTGTTCAGCTACTAAAACCAAGTAAACTAGCAGATGGCAAATTTAAGGGTAGCCATTTTAGCTTCATTGTGTTCTCCAGTACTGATTTATCAGTACTAATGAGGCTACTGTGGTGGTTGTGGTGATGTCCATAATAAATTATCAATATTCTATATTGACTGTATGGTTGAGTTTATTTTATTAAGTAACTCAACTGGATTATTTAGAAGCACACCCAGGAAAAAGGAATGATGGGTGGCTCAGCAAACACATGAGAGACAATGTAAGAGCTGTGTATGTAAAATGTTTCTCCTCCTATACTCTGAACTTGCATTGCTTTGGAGACAGTAATCAAAGCTTTGGAAAAGTAGAGCAAGGACTTGGGATGTAAAAGCCCTTCAAAGACAGAAGAGAAGGCATTCAACACAAAGACCTGGACTCATAGATTTGAGAGGTCGGGGCGATGTAGGCCTGTCTAAGAATATGAGATATGGAGACTAGAACTCTGCAGGTATTTATTTATTTAAACCAGGATTGGAACAGATTCAATTAAGAAAAACTGGTCAGGAAAAGAATCTTAGGCCCAGGACAGAATTTTTTGGAAAATCATGAATGAGCAAATACATTTTATCCCAGAATGGCTTAACTGTTAGAACACTTTCTGGGAACTCGGCAGTCCACTTCTGAAAGGCCCAGACTGAAATTACCTTTGTCATGAGATCGGCCCCTTGAAAGTGTTCTGCAGCTGTGCCCAAACAGAAGTGGTGAGGAGCTATCATCCAGGCCCCCCTACCTACTCCCTCATGGCTAGGCAACCACAGAATGGACCTCCCTCCCCTGCCTTGTCCCCTCCCATCCTGAAAGAACACCAGAGATGGGAGGTTGGGGTGGAGCTAGGGGAAGAGGCTACAGACAGGCAACCTGCCTCACTAGATCAGCTCCATATTGGAGCTCAATCCCCCACCCTCCTGACCCAATGGCTAATATTTTTTGGTTTGGGAGGGATGGTCTAACTCATGGTGCTTTCTGTGAAGCGGCGTGAGTTAGACCAGGGAGATACATTACTTTCTATCCCTGAAGTTCCACTTAGTCTCCTAAACCCCAGGTAAGCACCCAAAGTACCAAGTTACTGGCTACTCTGATGTAAGCATTATCCAGTCAGAGCTGTTAATTTGTAAATTCATTAGAGGAAAAACTTGAACCTTGGTCTCCCATATCCTTCTGAGAACACTGGTCACTTAGATACTTTGCCATGTCTCCTTTTTTATTTAAGACAACACCAAAACAACCTTCAAAGTCTTGGTTTTGGCCCAACTCAAGATGGGAACATATTTCTGAAATGCCAGAAGTCTTACTGGGAGAGAAAAAACATTTCTTGAACACTTAGCATAGACCTTTCTTGGCATGTCTACACTACACAATGCAATTCTATGAAAGGTAGTTCAGCAAGATCTAAGAAACCTAGGCTGAATAACAAAAGCAGTAGTATAGCATTCCATTTGTATTAGTCAGCCATCTGTTACAACCTTTTTTCATTATACTTTATTCCTACAGCTAAGATTAATATATATATATTGTATGTGTGCAGCTAGCCCTGTAACATGACCTATATATTTTGTTTACTTTCCTAGATATAATTGCAAAGAGAGAGTCTCTATTAAGAAATAGTATAGTAAAGGGCTTCTGAAGTTGTGCAGATGCTGGATAATAATAACTTTAACCTGTATTACAAAGATTAGATATATAGTCTTTGCAAAATGCAAAGTTAAGAAGATATTTTTATGATTACACTGAACTAGGATTGAGAAGATATAGGTTCTGCTGTAGACTTTCTGGATGATTGTAGCAAATTGCTTATTATTTTTATGAAGGATATCCCCCCCCACCCAACCACCACAGCTGTAAAACAGAGATCATGATATCTTCATCATGATATCTTTATCTGTCTAAAAGAGATAAAGTGTGTAACTTGCAAGCATTTTATGACAGGAACTCAATATATATAAAGTATTCTTGCAGTTCTTATCATACTGGTCCCTACTCAAATAATAGACACCTCATTCTAGTAAACAATGAACAATCATTGATAGTTTTGTATGTCTTAACATTTAAAGCTGAGCAGCATGGAAGAACAAGCTTTGAGGAGCCCACAGTCTTGGACTGGAAGAGACCTATGTGACATTGTGTTGCTTTTGAATACAGCTGGTTTAATACTTAAGAAAAAAATTAGTCCACTCTTTTGGTGAATAAGGGCACTTTTACATGTGACATCATTAACATATACGTGTAATGAAAATGTCACTTTGTGTGGCTTAAAGGCATCACACTGTACACATGCAAGACTTCTGGAGGTTTTAAATGACTTTGCATCATTGCAAATTGCAGTGATGCAGCTGTCAGTTTGCCCTCCACTGCAGGAGAGATGGGCAGGCTCTGTAGAATAAAAAGGATTGGGCCCTCCCTGCTTCTGCCTTGAGTAGTATTTTTTTTGGTGGAGCCTGCCTGGGGTTGTAGGGTGAGCTGGTGGCAGGCCAAGCAGCCCCTGAACTGTATGGAGCCCTGGTCCTCCCCTCCATTGTGATGGTGCCCCTCGGGGCCACCCACGTGGGCTGCTAGTGGGCCAGGTTTTGCCCCATCTCAGAGGCAGCATGCAGCCCAATCCAACAGTTCTCTGAGCATGCCTGGGGAGCAGCGCCCAGTGGACTTTCAGCCAGTGGGCTCAGGGAACAGTTGGATCAGGTTGGGTGCTGCCTCTGAGCTGTGCTGGAAGCAGGCCAGGCGCTGCTCCCCAGGCAGGCTTGGAGAACAGTTGGATCGGGTCATGTTCTGCATCTGAGTTGGGGCAGTACCTGGCCTGCTAGCAGCCCACCAGGGTGGCCCTAGGGGGCACTACCACCACAGAGGGAAGGACCGGGGTCCACTGGCAGCTTGTCCTCTGGCCACAGGCAGGCTCTGGCTCCAACAAAGAAAAGGATCTGGCCCCTCATTGTAAAGTGATGGAACAATTGAAATGGTGGGTCTCAATTAAAAACCCACTATTTCAAATTAGGGGGCATAGAATAAAACCTTGGGAATTAAAACCCTGCTAGAGGTGTAGGCACCCTAAGACAGCTATCTCCATCTCAATCTATTTATTGGATCTTATTTGTTTTCTTTGGGTATTTCTTACATTTTTTTGTGCTAGGGCTTTATCTCACTGTCTGTTGTGCATGAATATTGGAAATGTATTGTTCACTATCTTTTATTGTTTATTCTGTGTCATTTATCATCATCTAGTCATCAATGCTATGTTACTTCAGTAATCAAAGGCAGAGTAGAAATGAAAAATTCACGAAAAAACCACACGTAAAAATTGTCTGTCCAAACTCTTTAGCGACTCTGTATGATTCTATTTGCAGAGATCAGGTTCAGTTTGAAAAGAAAACCTGAACAAGGGAGAAGAGAGAGAGAGAAATGCACAGTAAATAATGCCACCAGCTGTGCTTGCAAGTCTGACACAAAGCTTTCCATATTACCTTTTGTGTTTCATCCCCTCTAACACGAACACAATCACCATAGAAGTTGGCAACAGATCACTTCCTAGATTCAGGCCTGGATCCTCAAACACCTAACTTAACATTAGTTTCTAGATTGACTTCATGGGTACTGTTAACTTTTCACAGACCTCTGTCTTGAAAAACATCCTCCTATGTTACACCTGTTGCTATTCAGTGCTGCCACCCCTTCCTCGCACTTATTTTAGAAAATAGCACAACCAGAAGTAACATGAATCCCCCCTCAGGAAAGACGCATCTGAGAGAAAGACGTTTCATAATGTGGAGCCTAGAAAACAGCACAACCAATAAGCCCAAAGGCACCATGATGGTAATAGATATGGTATAAAACCTAGATAGGCTGATGAAGGCTTGTGTTGGAAAACCCACAGTAAATACATAACAAATATTTGGAAGAGTAAAGGTAGTAATGACCAACTTATACTAGGCTTGAATGTTAAGTTAAACAAAAACAAATTAAAACTTTTTGCTCAAACAAATACAAAGAATGTGGATAAACCTGCAGACAACAGAGGAAGTTTGAATGATAGCTCATGGAAGTAGTAACTGGAAAATGCACTGCTTAGTAAGCTTCTAGTTCTAATCCTGCCTAGACCCTATAGGTATTATTTATGAATGAATTTAAACACTGCAAAACCCCCCTCTTCCCTTGCAGCCATGAGCAAAGTCCTTGCTCCTTCACCATTACCAGTGTGCATGAGTGTTAGACAGAATTTAGCCATAAAGGGACACACCCAAGATCACGCACTATGCATGGGACAGAAAGGATACGAGTGGAAAGATGGAAACGTTTCATTGTTTTAAACAATCAGTGAACAAACCATGTGGCAGAAAGAACAGAGGGAGAAGAGCCAAAATTAAGAAAATGTAATAAGAGAGTGTTAAGAGAGGTTAAAAAACTAAAAATAGGAATGAAAAGAGAGGCACTTAAATTGCTACCGTGGGAAAAAAAGATTAGGTAGAAGAGGAGCAGAAGAGAATGGTACGGTTTGATCACAACTGTGAAAAAAGAAATATAGTCTTTTCCATTGCTGCCATCTGATAATTTCCCTCCTTATCCTCCCTCCTTTTCTTTTTTATTCTCTCTTCCATCCTTGCTCTTCCTTCTTTGGCTCCACTCCTTTTCCACCATTCATTTTCTTCATTGGGTTGCAAGTCATTTGGAAGATAAAGCACATGTGCTTGCTAGATACTTTTAGAGAGATAAAAATCCTGCATGTCAACCACCAGGACTAGATGAGGCAGTCTACATCTTCTCTGCTAACGGTTCAGTACTGCTTTAAAGCCTCAAGTCCTTGGCTGGTAACCGTAAGAAGAAAAAGAATATTCAAAGACTATTCAAAATTCATGTCCAGATCTTGGTACTTCAGTTTCTCAAACACTGACTGCTGAGTCTGACACAGATCCAGAATGCAAGGAAGCTGAGTTGAATGCAGTGTCAAAACAACGAAACATCTGCTTGACAAAATGAAAAATGTTGCGGCCTTGATACATGACTTCAAGCATCTCTTTTTCTCCTCCTCTATTGCACTTTGCTTTGGAGCAGGGTTCAGCTTTTGAAATTCCAGGTTCCAGCCCTGCACATTACTGAACATTTTAACATTCTTTTAATCTAAAAAGTGTCTATGTACCATCAGAAGAAAAAAAAAAAGCTGTATCACAGACAATTGCATAGGTTGAGTCAGCTCCCAGCATGTAAAGAAACATGGGGGAGCTGAGGGTAACAAAGTAGGGCAGCATGTTGTATGTACAGCAGGACCGCAGGCTTGGCTGGCTTCTCAAAGCAAAACTGGTGACATGTGTTCTCTTTTGGTTTTCAAGCGACTTGCAACAACTTTAAAGATATACTAGATATTGGGACTCCAGGCACAGAGTGGTTCAGGCAGGAAACCAAAAAAAGCATAGGCAACAAAGAGGAAAGAGAAAGAAGAAATGCAACAAAGCTTAACAAGAGAGGGCTTTTTGTTTAAGAAAAAAGCTTCAGCACCTGAGCTATTTTGTAAAGCTACATAGAAGAAAGAAGCTATTATTCAAACAAAATGTACTGCAAAAGCCAGTTTA
Organism: Gavialis gangeticus; assembly: GCF_001723915.1. NCBI lineage: Eukaryota > Metazoa > Chordata > Crocodylia > Gavialidae > Gavialis > Gavialis gangeticus. Next base: position 14,990,228 of record NW_017728998.1, on the reverse strand, counting down.
ACATCTTGTTTATCATAGGAACATCTGCTCAGATGACTTCTGAGTTATAAGCGGCTTTTGCCTTAGTGCTTCTGTTGGCCTTCCTTCAGAAGCAATGATGTATCTCTGCCTCAGGAGAGAGAGTTGTCAGATGGAGCAAGAGGATAAGGAGAAAAATGGAAACAAAAGTGACCAGTGGCCTCATTGCTGCCTCTGTGTAATTTTGCTGGTAATAATTTGTTCACAGAGGGACTTTAGTTGGAGCTGTTCCATGGATTTGCTTATTATGGAAAACGTGGAAGCAGAAGGATGATAAATAGAAAAGAACGAAGAAGAAACTTCCTATTTTGACACCGTCAGTGTAATTACCTCTGAGGACTCCGACTCTTGGCCCCAACTGTCTGCCCAGTAAAAGTAATGGCCTTTGGTAAACAAGTAAAAATGAGAGGGTAGTGAATTTGGGGTCACAAGGCAAAGCAGTTTTACATAGCCACTGATCAGACCTTCAGCTCTGCTCACAAGCCATCAATACCAGTCGCACACCCAGTGATATTTGAGGTTTGTAGGATCAAGCCCGTAGGCTCTTAGTAGGAATTGATTCACAAGGTACAGAAGTATAAGGTCACAATGTCACTCACTTCTGAACAGCACAGGCCGGGAGGAAAGGAAGCAGTCTCAAAGAGACGAAAGGAAATATGCAAGAGATGCTGCAAAATGCAGCAACCTTTGGACCAATCTGTGGTCAAGTTAGGCTGATTTTATTGCCTCATTGTGCTTGTATATAAACACATCCACAACCGTTGGCGTTTCTCTTCATTATTTTTGTACCTGCAAAAAAAAAAGCTGCTCAATTAGTAGGGAAACCACAATCCAATTATTCTTTGTCCATGTTTGAACATGAGCAGTATATGTGGCAGACGGGTATTTCAGGCTTTCAAATTAAGTTTAGGCTTCTAAAGTACAGTTTCAGTGCTATCTAATGATACTTTCTTTGAAATCCCTTACAAAGCCAGTCAGATTTGAATAAAACAATTCTCCATCTCATGAATCATATGGTTCCCGTTCTCTGCAAATGAGTTGTGTGAAATGATATAGTTTTGCAGACTTATGGTCCTCCTCCTATTGTCCTCGGGGCCTGCATTCCTTTTACTTTGATACATGCCTAGCCTTCCTGAAAAAATACTGAAATGGAACTGCAATGTAGATAGTTTTACAGAAAGCAATGCCGAATTCAAATGTTCCTTTAAGATTTACTTTGTAGCCAAGTGCTCTTTTCCAGTCTTACATTCTTATGTCTTTCTTGACTCATTTTTCTCCTAGTGGAATGAACATTAACTAGTATTAATGATGCACAATCTACAACCAGATATGGGTCCTTCCCAGGCAGTGCCACATGCCTTTACAATAGAAAAATGTCTCATGTTTAAATCTGGATATTTGGACTAGTCTTGCTATGTATGTAAACAAATTTCTCTTACTTCTTTTCTTACCTACAAATTTCTGTAGGTAAGAAAACATGCTGAGGGCCCAAATCTGCAAACTTCCTTCTTTAAATGGCAATAGTGATAACTTTCATGCAGGACTAATCCTGCTTCCAGTGGATACCACACAACCAAATTTGGACCATGCTTACTAATTAATGGAATAAGTTAGGTGGGTCCACTAATATCTGAGTTAGCATAATAAGGATTGGGTTGTCAAAAGGTAAGATGCTGACTTTGCTTTTCATTTTCATTATGCCCATTGTCATCATTTCTAAAAACTGTATAACCTAAAATAATAGCAAGGCTTAGATACATTTTTTTTTTTTACAACGATCAATAGACAGTTTAACACAGAAAGAAACACTATCAAATTTTGGATAGGGCTGCCAGAATTCCTTTCTCAGATTAGCAATTCCAAAATACCATATTTATTCAAATACAAGATGAGGTTTTTTCCCCCTCAACTGGCCTGAGGGAAAAATGCCTCTCCTCTTATAATTTCGTACAAGGAAATCTCAATAAATAAATTGTCTATCACTAAACTGTTGTCAAACACAGCATGTGCTCAGTAATGGAAACTAACTATGAAGCTAAGCTGATTAAAGGCAGCCAACACTGAGCATGGTTATAAAACAAATGGCCCATATTGGGTAAATATGCTGACATGGCAGGAACTTACCACAAGGATAGGTTAATGCAGCCCAACTAAATAAGGCATATGATAGTGCCCATTAAGCACAGTCCATCCGTCCCTGCACCACTGACCTTTTTCCACATCATGGTGAGCCACTACATAACTTATATTTTGATTTCTTCTTCATTCCCACAGCTGAGCTGTGCCTTTCTTTCCCATTTCCAATGATTCCTGTTTCTTCACCAGTCTTAAATACCTGGCAAAACAGGTATACTTCACAAAACAGGGCCCTAAACAGTTCACCCAGAAGCTGTCTGTTAGTAGCCTGGTGTATATGATTAGTGTGACTCTGCCCTCCTTGAGATGGAGCTAGACTACACTGCCTGCACCTCATATGCATATAAATGTTTGGAGCATGCCCAGGATTCATGACAAGAACACTCAGTTTCAGTTGTGAGCGGGGGCTAATTAACACATGGATCCTTTATATATACACATACCGTGCTGTGGGGTCACCATGGCTTGAAATGCTGTTGACTCTAGTGGGGCCCAGCCCAATGAACTGCATCAGAAATCATGAGCCTTTGGCTTTGGACTAATATCATGCATAGTTTGCACTACATATAAGTAGGTACCAAAGCACTACTCAAAAGTATGTTTACCTGTGCTACAACTTGCAGCAGTTTGGGGAAAAAAGAAAAGGTAACATGCATCAATTTTGGATGAACTAAGTGTATGGTACTATGTGCAAATTGTTACAGCCATGTTTAATGTCAGGGTTATTGTTTTCAGATTTGCTCCTTACTTCCACGTGCTCAAGAAGAGCAAGCTCTGACAGCAAGGAGAGGAGGAATGGGCTTCCAGGGGAAAAAGTTGGGGGAAAGAGAACAAAAGTGCTATCTGCCCCTTCCCCCCAGATTTATTTTCTCTGCTGTAGTGGTGGGAGAGGTACAACTTGAAGGAAAAACCTCCAATAATTCGATTCCCTACCTAGAAAAGTATAACATTTCCATATATAGAATCTAATTATTGGGGGGGTCATCTTATAATCGGGATCATCTTCTATTTGAGTAAATATGGTACTAGCTACACTACAGCAATTTAATGTTGTTGTCTGATAATCAGTCAGGAAGGATCCTTAGTGAGTTAATTAGATTTTTTTCCTCCCCCCTGCCCATTTGCTTTAATTAAATTGCAAATAGAACCTTTTGTTTTTGTATCATGCCTACATTATATAAAGTTATTCCAAACAATAAGGAATTACAAATCACAGTCATTTGGTTAGGAAGTTGCAGTGTGTGATGCCTGCTGATTTTCATTTGTATTGATTTGTAAGAAAAGGAACCTCTGGTCATTCATATGCTTGTTTTATTTTGGGTTTCAAGTTGTGAGCTTTGAAGATTCACAGTAAAGCTCTAAGGAACTAGTGAACATTCGTGAATACTGGCCCTCCAGCCATGCTTCTTCAGCCTTCTCTGTTTCCCCACTAGCATCCTTCTTGATTATTTACAGATCTAATTGGAAGAGACCACCTTCCTTCTGCATCATGGCAGGTTTAACAGTATCATCTGTAAACCACCCCTGAGAGATTGTTTAAGTCAAATCTTGACTTGCATATGAACCAGCAAAAAGGCATGCCTACATAGTTTTTCATTAAAAAAAAGAAACCTTCTCTATCCCAGAACACAATGTGTACCACATCTGGGAAGGACTGCCATGTTAAATACGTATTTGTTATTAAACAGGAAACAGATACTTCTAGCAAGCAATTGTTTTGTTCCGGTTTTCATCAGGTTGCTGCCCGTGTTGTTTTTTGCATACCTACCTGTATATATTATCCACTAGAAATAGTATTTCCCCCCCTTGGCTGTATTCTTCTGTGTTTGGAGTTTGTTCAGAGTTGCACATTCTGTTTCTCAAATACATTATTCCTTTTATTTTCATAAGGGGATATATTTCATGAATTACAGCACCATCTTTTTAACATTAATATGGGTCTGCCTTTTTCACACAAAGACTTATTAACATAACAGGAAGCACATGCCCATCTTTTAGAAATTGCTGTGCCAAAATGTTGAACTTTAAACTCCTTTGCAGTTTGCACCTCTACAGCAAACAAAACACACAATGAGAGAAGTATAAGCTGACTGGTTTTATCTGAGGAACAATTTGCGTTTATTCTTTCACTGTAAATTCTCTTGTTGGATTGTCATTATAAATGGCTAATTGTCCACATAATCTTTCCATTCATTTCCCTGATTTTTTCTACTCTTTTCCCTGATTTGGTTCCATCTAAATTTTCTTTCTTGAATTCATAAGCCATGGAGTTTTATGGAATACCAGGTTTAGTTCACTGGAGTTCATTTTCCTGACTTTAGAGCCAAGACATTTTGCATATCCTAAATTATTTTGACTTTGAGGATTACCTTACATGCATCTCTCAAACCCAACATTCAGTTAAAACTACAGCACTTGTCTTCTTTGTGTTTCAGTGTTTGGGTTTTTTTGCAATACTAGAAATTAGCTCAAACTTGAGTCTAGGTCACAGTGAACCACTGGACTGAAGTTTCAAGTTCACGGTGACACATGAGACAAGTGAAACACGATTTCCTTCATGCTATGTATGGCATCCCTGTTTGGCATATTGCAGCCTTTTCATAGGGTATAATGATACCAAACCTTCTGTAGTGGATGAATGAGCTCTATCTGTCTGGAAGATTGTTCTGAGCATTGCAATATCCATAGAGACATTCTAGATATCATGGGGCAAAGGTGAAGGGTCTGAACAAGAAAAAGTCTGATATTGTTGCACTTCTGGGTCATTAAATGTGTCAGAGGTATAATAGGAATGCAATACTCTAGAACTCTTGGTTCCAAGATGATACTTTTTATTAAACCAACTAAGAAATTGCAAACATAATTATCTTACATTGCAAGGTTGTGGGCAGACGCACCCTTCTTCAGGCTGAGGGAAAATTAAAGATGGCAAAAGTCCCTATAGGTAGAAAATAAACTTTATTTTGCACAGAGGAAGCTGAAGGTGGATGTCTGTTTCTCAGAGGTATAATTGCTCCTGACTTTCTTTCAAACCTATTTAGGAAAAAAAAATAAACCCAACTCCTCTCCATAAATCTAATCTGAGGCGAAAAATATGCCTGCCCACAGTTCACAGAATATTTGCAGGACTTTGGCGCTTCTAATTAGGAATTATGAATTTGATGCTTAAATCCCTCCAAAATTTGAAAGGAGACATACTCCAAATTCCCCTAGACTGAAACCTCTGATTACAGTATGGATCTAGCCCTAGGCTTCATAGAAATCTCAGCTTTGAGGCTTTAAAGCTTAAAAAGTAGAAAAACCCGAGAATAATATACCCACTAATCTTATTATCCGTACAAAAACTCAATGCGTTGTTCTGTTCCTGCTAGCGTTGGAGTAGTGCTTGAATATTGTTTTCAGCATTATGCTGATATTTGTCAATGAAGTTAACGTCTCCAATGAGCAATACTTTATAATATACCTGAGTAGTAGTAATTGTTGCTGTTGTTATTTTGCCTAATACATGAAGGGCAAGATTGTCTGATATTTTAATTTTATTTTTTAACCTAATTGCATTACCAATCCAGTGCTATAGTCTAAAGCAGTGATTCTCAACCGGATTGTGATCCTTTCAAAAGTGTGGAGGCATTCTGCACAATGTTAGCATTGTTAGGTGTGCAAGTGTGATGCTCAAGTTAAACTGAGAGATTTCAAACAGGAAGTTATAATGTTAAAAACAGTCTGACCTTGTGTGGTCTTTCTGAGTTCTTTGCAAGAAAAGAATTGCTCTACTATTTTTTCTGTAATTAAAACAAAAAAAGAAATGGTAACTTAAGAGCTAGTATTTTCCAAGGGGTTCCTGGAGTCTAAAAAAGGGTGCCTTGAGTCTAACAGGTTGAGAATTGCTGGTCTGAAGAAACATTCCTAGAAGACTTTTTGTCCAAATAGTAAAATATCTTAGAAGTTAAATTTAACCTAATAATGCATGTTTTGTGTCTATTCATGAACAAATAGGGAGTACTTGCAACTTATTACCAGCAGTTTCCTGTGTGCGTTGACCAGCAGACCTTTTCATAAACTTCTGGGCATTTGATATATTAATAATCCAGAAATCATTTGAATAGTATTAGAACCAGCATGTGCATACGGCTTTGTATGAATCCTTTGGTTGTGATGTCAGGCACATGAATGTTCCAGTCCATCATTCCTTCCTACTGGACCAATGAAACAATTATGTGGATTTTAAAAGGGGTTTGGTGGAACTTACTGTTGTTCAGCTGAGCACATATTTTGTTTTGTTTTTCTCTATCCCATGGTAAGCAGGATAAACTGCAGCAATCTTACACCTTAATTTAAAAAAAAAACCAGACAGCTAGTTTATTTTGACATCTGAACATGAAATATCATGGTGTATACTCTGGTCTTGCCTACAGACTGGTATTGGCAAGAGCACAATATACCCCATGGTACTCTATACTGTATCCTCAAAACACTGTTGGATTTCAGTCATGTATCACAGGGCAGATTTTGACTCAAAGCAATTTCTTCTTTTAATTAAATTTATTGCCCAAGCCACCACAAAAATATGCATAGTTGCCAGTTTGTGATTCCCAAGTTTGTAAATGGAATTGATCATGCCATATTAAGCTGTTCAGAATGGGATATGATACATTATAAATAAGAAAAATACTAAAACATATTTTTGAGAGCCATCATCACCACTTTCCTGATTTTTTTTGGTCTGATAATGAAAGTTTTTTTTTCTGAGTAGTTCTAGCAATTCATGACCAGCACCTATTATGTAGCTGAAAGCTTCTTTTCCTTGGGAAGAAAATAGTTAACTATCACAAGAAGTGCAATAGTGCAATATAAAGTCATATTCATTTATGTCATATAAGACACTTTAAATATGCCCTGTGCTTTGCATTGTAAAAATATGCAGTGAAAAAGAACCGAAAACAAGCATGAAAACCCATAGGAGATTGGAGGGGGTGGGGGGGAGGAAATACTAGTCAGAAAACAGCATGTCAGAAAGAAGAAACACTGCACAGATCCAGAAAATTACCAGTCTGCTTTTGAGGAGTGGAAGCTGGGATGTGTTCAGCCAGGGCACGTACTGTGTCTACAGCTATTGTCACAACCTGTTACCAATGCATCACTCTAGGACCTCGGAGATCCACAAAATTTTCCACAGTGTAACTTCTTCCCCAGGAATGACATCTGCCTTGGAACATTTGTAGAAACATGGTAGCATTCAGCCTGACATCTACCTGCCCAACAAAGGGAGGGATGGTGACTCTTCTGACTAAATGGAAGGCTATCTGATGCCTGAAGAATTGTAACAAAGCCAGACATGAAGTCAGGTCAAGAGTCAATGAAGTTGAAGGGAGCTTGGCAACTTTTTCAGCACTCTTACAAAGACATCCCATCAAACAGAGAAGTAATTGGCCAGGGCAGCACCTAGACCTTGTACCTTCCAGATCTGGCAGCAAGCAGTGCTGAAGTCTGCTACTACTCAAGGGATCTCACCTCAACCCATGTCAAATAGGTGGAAAAAAACCTCATTTTGGTGGGGAAAAAAATGGGGTGACGTCTCTCTCCAAGAGCAAACACTGCTGCTGCCCTATGCAACTTAATTTCCCAACATGCCTTTCATTCACAGACAAACACTCCTGTTCCACCACTGTTGCTTGCTGATGGGGATGAAGCTGGAAAGTGTTGGAGAGAGCACAATGGGAGACTGGAGGGTGAGATGCCTCTCATTTCATTCTGGTGGCCCCCCTCCTTTGGTACCACCTGGGACTCAAGCCACTCTTATCCACCTACTGCTTGGATGCCTTTTGCTGTGGGTGTATAAGTGTTAAATTGTCCTTAGTAGAAGCAAGGAATCTGAGCTAGGTTGGGGGGCTATTGTTTGTTCTCCCCCCCCAAAAAAAACAAACAAACAACAGTACAAGCTAGAAGCCAGATTCATTCAAGGCCTTGTCTACAATCATATCTAGAAACTATTTTTTTTAAGCAGCTGCAGCTGATTTTAAAATTGACTAGCTGATTTAACTTGTTCTGATTCAGTTTTATTTTTGATCCAGCCACCAAACTGAAGTCAGTTATTTGCAGAGTTATAAAATCATTGGAACACTGTAGTTAGACCTGTCTTAAAAGCGAGAGCTTCCTTTAAAAAAAAAGATATAAAAATTACTCCTTCCTTCTGATTTAAATTCCTATTTCACCACATGTGGTCGGAGGTACTGCATTTTACAAATCTGTAGCAGGCTGAATGGTTATTATTCCAGAAGTCTCTGGGGGAAGTGCAGACTTCTGTGGAACCAGAGCTATAAGAATATATACTAAAACCTAGCTTATCCCCAGCCAGATCAGCCATGCAAAAGCAGGAAGAGTGAATCCATCTCAGCCCTGATGTTCAGCATGGTTTGAAGTGTCCAAGGTGTGGGGTACAAAACTGGGGCTGAGCATGAAATAACCTGCCTCAGGAAAAGTTGCAAGGACATGCACAGTGATTCACTCCCATGGGCTCTACCTCCCAGTTAGCATGGGCCATGAAGAGCACCTACTCTGGACTCATTCAAAATGTGTTCGGATGCATATCTTGTTGGATCATTTGACCCCAGCAGACTTCCTGCCTATGGCAGGGGTGCTGGACTCGATGACCTTGTGAGATGCCTGCCAGCCCCTAATGCCTATGAAATCTATAAGAGGAGTTAAGAAAAATGTTCCCTTTCCTGTCGCCACAGAAGCTTTGACAACCCTTCTGAGAGAAACAAGGGGATGATTCAGCTGTGTATTGCCCCTTTAACCATCATATGAGACTAAAGAAACAATATACTTGCAGATCATAGTCGAATACAGTCCAAGTACCAGTAATGAGAATAGCAACCCATAGATCTCCCCTCGAACTCTAAATGAAATGAAGTGGAATTACAGTACGTTTTATTGATAACTGCTTGACTATAGCATTAGCCTAAGAAAGAACCATCATCTCTATTGTTGACATGGTTAATTGTCTAAAGGAAAAAGGCAATGGGAAATGTTATTCTGCAATGACTTTGCACATGGGAATCCTATTCCCTTTCACTGGGGAATTGCTTAGATAAGCTGGTTGCTTAATTTCTTAGGACCTGATCCGGCATTTATTAAAGTCACTGTCAAAGGTTTCCCTGGCTCCAGTAGAAAGCCATTATAAACCAGTTGTGTAAATTAGTAACTCACTCACCTTTTTCATAATGAGATGAATCAAGAGGAAAAAAAGCCAGGTTAATGTTCCAAGGGGCCTAATTAGAATCAGGTGAGAACTTGAAAAGGCAACTAAGGTGATTTCAGTCAGAGCGCATATGAAAAGCCCTAATTAAGAAGACTGATGGCCTTTACTTTAAGGCCTCTTGAGGATATAGGATGTTCCATTTAACTCCTCCAGGCCTGGTGGCAAGAAAATTCAAAATCCCAGTGTGTTTTTGAGTGAGTAAAATAAAGTAGCTCCTTTGGGGCTGCAGCAATCTTTAGAGCAATCTATTCTCAAGGATATTACCAGCAACCAAGTCGTACAACGAGTACAAAGAGACAACACAATTAAACAGGAATTCAATAAAAAGTTTACTGATAATTGAAGCATTCTTACAATCACAACTAGTCCAATAACATTGCAGTGCCAACATTAGAATAGTAGTTTATGAAAGTATTTTATACCTAAAGACTTCTGTGGGTTTTTTCTTTAATTTGCTTGCAATACACAATTTCATATAGAATTAATTTAGCCCAGGTGCCCGTCTTAAAACCCACATAAGCTTTAAATTTATCACTTTAGTCAAGTTTTTGTTGTTGTTGTTGTTGCTTTTTTTCCCCTTTTTCCTGAAGGAACAATAAGGTATATGAGGTATTTTAGCTGCAGGGTGCATATGTGGAGAAAGTGCTTCCTGCAGAGCTCCTCTGCCTTTCTTGTAAATTAACTGCAAAAAAAAAAAATGGTCATGTTACAGTATGACATTTAGTTTTCTAATCTGTTTAATGCCATGGTTTGCACATGATGTGTTCTGATGTGCTTTTATGTTTTTGATACTAAAAAAGCATATTAGAGTTGCAGTAGGGATTCTTTTACAGACAATATAACTTGTAACAAATTACATTTTTCAGGGGGGAAAAATGTAATGAAATACCTAACCTTTTATCATGTTCATTCTTCTAAAAATATAGACCACATCCTGACCATCTTTCTATTTGTCAGTATAACCTGTAAGCACTGTTTCTAGATGCAAAGTATCCCATATAAGATTTTTATTCAGATCTGTGCAGGGATCCAAGTTAAAAACTAAACAAAACAAAACAACTGCAGTCAGCATTTTAGTATTAAGTCGGGCAGATGTTTGAGAAAAGAAATCCTAAGCACAATTATGCATTTCAAGTTAGCGATTAACTAAATTTCTCCTAGTGCAAATGGATTCTCTTATGCACTTTACCTGCATCCTTTAGGACATAAGTGGAAGTCACTGTTTTTTCTCTCTTTTCTGAACAACTCATAAGTGTCTATTTTTAAATTGAAAAGAGATACATGGCTTCCCATCCTGTGTGTAGCTGCCTTAGGTTGTTACTCTTTCCTAGTGCTCTTACACCTCTTGTGGTATTAATTTTCACAAAGGACAAATGCTAACCAATCACCTTTGAAACCTGATAGTCTAAGTAATATTCTACTAGCTGCTATTCTAAGAAATGATTTTATATATTATTTTAAAGAAAAATGAATGTTTTGTCAACCAAAGAGAGAATGTCTGCACCGTTTCCTTGGCAGTATATTGGGGTTGGGATGGAGAGAAGTAAGAATTTTGGGAAAAGGTTTGAAAATTAAAGTGGTCAAAACCAAAGACTAAAATAAATAAATAAATAAGGCTTTTTTTTAAAAAAAACCCTTGGGTCTGACAGAGCTGATGGAAGTCCTTGGCTTTTTTGGTTTTGTTTTGCAGAAAGTTGTTTCTGTGTTTGGGACCTACTTTATGTTTTCGCATCCTATGTTGTAACTCAGATGGCAAAGAAACTTTAGTTATTCTGGCTTCAAATCAGTGCGGTTTTAACATCACACATTTCACTGTTAGATGGTGGGTCTAATGACTCAACCATGGGACGCTCCTTTGTCCACTGAGAAGTATTTATGTGATTCACTTCCCTTCAGCAAGAGATATGAGAGACTCTAGCCACTCACTTACTGTACTTGCCAAAATATAGCTGAACCCTTTAGTCTACGGAGGCGTTAATGCTCTCTTGTCTCTCTACAGACTGAATCCAGGCTCTGAACTTTAACTAAAAAGTTCAGCCAACATCCTGCTTTTTAATCCTATTCCAACACACCCCTCAATCTCTGGTCACTAGCTACACAATTCATGCAGTAAGGATGTGGTTAGGGTGCATTTTGTGTTACAGTCTGCCTTTTCAAGCTCCATTTATTTGATGCATATATTTCACAGCCATTTATTTTGCATGTGATTTTGTCACATTTGGCCAATTCTCCCTGACTAGTTTAAGTTAGGACTAAAAATCAGCAGTCTTAGACTGATGTAAAACTACCATGAAGGAGAATTAAGGGGAGGAGATATTTTTAGAGATGTGCCACTATATGTGGTAGTGGTTTGCATTAGTTGTCTTCCATGACTCAAGGCAGTTTTCATCCCAAGCAGGTACCAAGAGCACCTTCACAGTATTTCAACTAGAACACCTGCTACATTAATTTTCCTTGTGGCATTTCAAATACACGCAAGGAGGTAGCGCTTGGTGACCATTTCTCTTGGGAAGGAAAAGCTTTTTTTCCATTCTGATGAGTTAATCCCTGGGGATGAAAAGTTCTCAAAGGAAAATGACCTGATTAAAAACATTAAACAAAATCTAGCAGCCCTTATGAAGAATACAGTGAGGAAAATTCCTTCACCAGTACAGTCCTTTAAGATGCACAGACTCTTAAAGGGAAGAACTGCAATATTTAGCTATTGAATACTTGGTGGGCATCTTTTTTGCTGGCATCTGCAAGAGGTGAAAGCTTTTAGATGAGACCATCTCAATTAATAATCTCTGAAAAGTTAGTAACATCTTTGTAGTTCTATCAAACAAACACCGCCAAGGTGTTTTCACACAAACAGCTACAAAACATCCAAGAGAAAAATAAAGTATGGAGATTTAAGAGCCAGCACCTTGATTGATGTGAATTGAGACCTTTTAAATGATAGGATTCAGAGATTTATGTGAATTCATTGTTTAACAGAAGTAATCAATGTTCACAGCACTTGGATTTGTTTAGAGCTTACCAAAGTGAGTGAGTGACTTAGGAGCTTATTCCACCAAGTCTGCTCACGGAAGTTTTTTTACAGTAACCGGTAATATTATGTTTGGTCATTAGTTTTGCTCCATATAAAAACACTTGTAAAGCTCCTCACTACAGATATGAAGTCTGGCTAAGGAAACGTAAAGCGTACATTTGTATTACAATTTTTATTAGATGGTAGCAAGGCTTCTGAAACCTTGACTGGACACTGACCTCCAATGTCATAAGTGCACAATAAGCAGAGCTGCTTGGAAGATCTCACATGGTTCATAATCTATATCTGGTATGCAATCCAGTTACCCAACAGGAGTCTTTCCATATTTTTCCAACTGGATCAGGCCCATACTGGAATTTGTATTCTGTGTTTTACTGGTAATGAGAAACATAGGTGCTATGAATTTTGGGCGATATCCCAGGAAACTTGGTAATAAGGCAATAACTGGGAGATCCACTCTATGAATGGGAGCATTGCCAACAGAAATCAAATGAAGACAGATTATTTGAATTTAGGAAAAAGCTACTGGGAAAATGTAGAAGTGAGGTAATTAAAGACACCTATTGAACAACTAAAGGACTGTAGCACTTTCCCATCATAATTGAGGTTAAAAACAACAAATTTCCTAAAACATTTTGAGAATGGAAATCAAACAAAACTGGAGCTACATCAGAGGGCTGTGGCTGTAAGATTTCTACCCACTAAGATAAAAAAGTTCATGAAGGGCAGAGAAAATCCAAGGGATAGAAAAAAAAATCCTTACTCATTTTGTCGAAGCCCCTACCCCACAAAAAGCAGTAAATTATAGTCATAGCATTAATATCAGTGTACACAAATCCAAATCCAATAACATACAACAATGGCACTGCAAGTAAAAGAGAATTTCCCATAGTGTTGCACTTGATAATTCACTATCCAGCAGTATTTCTTTCTTCTTACTATCTTAAAACATTGAGAGAAGGCATGCCAGTTACCTAAGATAGTATATTTTCCCCAGCTTCTTTAAGGACCCATATGAGTTACGTTTTGCCTTGTCACTACCTTTTTGAAGGGAGTTGGCCAAAGTAATGTTTGTGCCAGAGGCACAGTCTGACCTGGCCTACATTTCAAAAGCCAAAAAGTCAAAGCTACAATGGAGCAGCAGTTGCTATTTGCTGCAGCAATGGGTGGGATGCAAGAAATATACATTAAGTACCCAACAACAGCTCAGTTATTTGTTTCATGAACTGGGGCAGGCAAGCTGGAGATGGGAAGAGAGAACAATAATTAGGGTTGTTAACTTCTGAAAGTAAAAGTTAAAAGAAAAGTGACTGGGCAATCATCATAATTTTGGCAAACTGGGCAAAATTCATGGGCTTATAGGAAAAAAACATCTTAAAGCTTCGTAACCATTGATTCTTCTAGTTTCAGAACAATATTCTGTTGGCATCACTAGACTACAATGTGGTTCCCAGGCATTCTTCTGTGAAGAGTGGTGAGGGGAAGAAAGATGCACAGATACCTATGTATATACGAACGTGGCATTTACAATAAGATTATAATTTATTCAAATAATATGTTAATCTATTTTCAACAGGTTCTGTTTATCTTTGCACACCCTGAACCCTAACAGAGCAATCCTTATTCATTGCAAAGTAGTTCAGACTACGTATCCAGGCAGAATATTAGTCACTCTTTTAAAAGAGACTGGTGCTTAAGGCCTTAAGGCTTTCTCTAAAAAAAATTGAGTTGGAGGGCAGATATCAAAGACTAGGACTATGTATGCAAGCAGTTACTACTGAGCAGCTCCTAAGTGGTACATTTCCATTCCCCTTTATTACACAATAACTTGTATATGTGTCCATGTTCCTTGTAAAACTCCAGTGTTTTCCAGCACAGGGACCCATGTAAATGCCATTAATGTTAACATAAGAAGCAGTAATTATTTACTTTTCCCTATTTACCGATCTCTAGTTACTGGCTTTCTGTCTTTCCCAGCAGGGCTGTGTAAAAGACAAAAATTTGGTTTTGCAGCAATGTATGAGCATTTGGCATTAGTTTTGTTCTATGTCATAACAAGCACAGTACCTCCCGCATGCCAGAAAATAGAAATGTGATGGATGTCTTTTCAGCTTGAAGCCTCAGCTTTTAAGTTTGGAAAGCTTTTTTGTGTACCAAAACAAAACTTTTAAATGAAAGACTACTTCTCTACTCTAGAGCTTGACAGTTAGATTACTGGCTTTGAATATAGAAGACTTGTATTCAAGTACCTGAGATGCCCTACTGAACAAAACAAGCTGTGAGTCCTCAACTCAGGCATCCATTACAACAGAACCAACATGTCTTGACTAAGCAACATATTTTACTTTATCAAAACATGGGGGCCAGAGCTACCTAGCGTGTCATCTTCTCTCCCTACTTGGTTCTTGTAGTCATGTGGACAGAGACCTCCTGCCTTATCCTGCCCAAGCACTGGTCTCTGCTGTACTTCCTAGCCCCTCTATTTGGACAAAGAAAGGTGCTGGGCATTAGAAAGTTATGCTGCCCCCTGAGCTGTGTCACTATGCAAATACCACATCTACTTCATGTCTTCTGTCAAGCAGCAACTCCATGATCACTCTGTGCTCGATTTTGTGAAAGAATTATTTCCCACAAATTAAAATGATCATATCCCTTAAATTCTGTGCATTTTACTCCCAACAATATCTGGGCAATCATTTACTCAGAGGTATCAAGTGCATTGTTCCTACCATCTGTTCTCTTTTCCCTTAGTAAAGATCTGACCTTGTAGTCCCCTTCAACCAGAGGCCTATAACAGGGTCCAGCTTGTGATATTTTTTTTAAACTAATTTTGGCTCTTTGTCCTCAATATCTTTCCCCTTGTCCCAAAAAAAATCACCACATGGTTTGGCACAGCTCAGTACAATTGGCTGACAGT
This sequence comes from Gavialis gangeticus, assembly GCF_001723915.1. Taxonomy (NCBI): domain Eukaryota; kingdom Metazoa; phylum Chordata; order Crocodylia; family Gavialidae; genus Gavialis; species Gavialis gangeticus. The sequence goes on along the minus strand of NW_017728998.1, from coordinate 14,974,865 downwards.
GCTCTGAAGAAGCAATGTGTGCATGTATATTTGTGTAGGACGTCAGTATGAAACGCTGGCATAGCTATAGCTACGTGGTACCTTAACACCAGGTATTGGCTCTAAACAGTGTTTTATACCCTTTTTTATCATTGCCAGATTCAACGTTGGAGAAATGGTGCTATTCCAAGGGCCTTCTAAACATGCATTAGACTCAGCATGGGTTATATATTGTAAAACTAGAGATAGGGTATGACATCCCTTCAAAAAGACCAAATGCCTATTAGCATTAGTGAGGGTTACATATACAGAAATAGCTTTGTACTATCTCCCTAGTACAAAGCTATTTCTTCACTGTGTATGTAACCCTCACTAATACAGATCTATTCCCATAACTATGGGAACGTTGGGCAGACAGACAGTAGACATGAAACAAACATTTCCAAACTGAAGGTGTCAAAAAGCATACACATTTTGGTTGCCAAATTGTCAAGTTTTGCAAAGAAACTAGAAAAATGAGAAAAAAGTTTCAAGCAAATTTTAAATATTTTAATCGGCTCTAAGATACAAAATTGCTTTTCTGTAATGAGCACCAAGGAAAAAACCAGCAGACAAGGTTTTGTTATGGTGGGTGAGTATGCATTTGAGTCTTCATTTGAAGTGACACACATAATCATAATTTGTTAAGAGTGCACAGTTAGGCAACTTGGAATCAATAATTGGTTACCTCATTTTCAATGGCACTTAATACATCCAGAGCACTTTAACTGAAACTATCCCAGTTTTTTAAAAAAGTTGCTGTGTGTTCACTATGCTGGGTATGTCAGCAAAATGTTATATTCTCATTGTAGTATTTAGACCATAAAGAGTCCCAGTAGTTAATGTAGATGGAAGCATTTGCAAACTAGTTAAACTCAATATGTAATCTTTGATCTTAATGTGACCTAGGAGAAGATATCTATTGAGACCTGTCAAAAGTGCACCGTCAGACATATGGAAAGGTTGCAATTTACAGATTTTTGCAGATTTACACTTTCTAAACTAGGTATGGACTATTTCCTAGGTGAGACAAAATCCTGCTACCAATTAAAGCATTTTTAAAAAAATTAGGTCACTAAAAATTAAATGCAAAATAGCTGGGAGATTTGTGCTTTTTTTTCTGAACTCATGCCCTCTGGGATGAATTTGACTGCCAACAGTATATTTGTTAATTGCTGCTGTTGTGATCCAAAGAGCTTCTCAAAGCTCAACACTTATATTGAACATCTAAATTAAATTCCCTCTTGATGATGTATGTGCAAAAGCACCCTCAGAACAGATTTTGCATTACCTCATGAACATCTTCCATTCCAAGGGTCAGTAGCATGCATTCTCCATCCCCTTGCCAACCTTGCTACAAAAAAAATGTGTAATTTTTTCCAGCTACTCCTTCTTAACTTTGTGCATACCTGCAGCTGTTTCCTATGATTTGCCTCTATTATTATTAATATGCTCTGCCAGTTTACCAATGGTAAGCTTTTTTTTTTTTTTTAAATAAATTTTCCTACTGCAAGATTTGCATACTCATTGAAAACTAGTAAATGCAATAATAAAATGTATTTGTAAATAACCATAGATTAATTTAGGTGGACATGGCATAATAGACTTGCATTTCACCTGTGTGAAATCATTCTTCCCTTAAATTGTAATTGCATTAGCTGTATGGGAGAACACATAAGATCTTACTGGATATTAGTTAATGCATCCCAACATTAACGAGCTACAAACATAAAGTAACAGAAGATATTACAGTTACAATGCTTGTTATTTGCCTTTAGAGGCATATTGTTTTCCCCAGATACATGAAGCTCAGAAGGACTGAAATAGCCAAGCAGAGTACAAATAAAATCTGCAGATCTGAACTTTCCCCCAGACTTTGGAGGTATTCTAAGGCAGGGATGAACCCAAACTGTTGCCTTTCTATCTTAAAAACCCTGAGACATATAATTAAACCAGCATAAAAAGTGATGTTGAGCACAGCTTTGATCATTTTACCTTCGATTTCCATTTTTGTTCCTAAAGATTAACAGAATATATTCCCAGGAATAAAAGAAAATGTCAGTATGGTTCAGTTAAGGTTGAATCAGTAACTAGTGAGTAAGGCACATCTGTTTAAAAAGACGGGGGAAATTCTGAGTCAATTTTTAGAAATGGAGACACAATAAAGCATGAAAATACAGTTAACATAGCTAAATGACCTTAACTCTTTTCCCCAAGCAGTACACCTTCCTGTATTTTTTCTTTGTTCCTATTTTGTAAGAGGTTATTTTCAGATCAAAGACTTTATTATTCTACAGCCTCTGCCTTACAAACTGTAGAGCTGCTGGGTTTTTAAACCGTAAGAGGAGTATTGAAAATAGGTAGTAGTGAAAACTGTTTCATAAGTACGTTTGATTCTGCTGATATTTTGTGATATCAAGCTAGATCACTGGCTGGAATAAATCTGTGAGGTGTAGTCTCATGTGTGCTGAGTGTGGTTAGGAAGGTTTGTTTGGTCTTCTTCCTCAGATGTTAGCTGGGTTTTAGCCTTAAGGAACCTGACTGAGACTGATCTTATTACTCGTGTGGCAGTCCATGCAAAGTCGTCATTATTGTGTCAGCATCATAAAGCAGAATTAAGTGGTACCAAAGAACTAAAGTATGTTAGTCTATGCAGTTAGGGTTGTTTGTTGTAG
>NW_017728998.1:14958173-14967172 GCF_001723915.1 Gavialis gangeticus | reverse complement strand
ACCCAGCCTTGAGATAATCCCTTGTCCTTACAAACTTCAGCTCCACTGCCAGACCTCACAGCAGCACCAGGAGAATCTCTGTCAGTTCTGAGTTGATTCCCTTTGGGTTGTTAAAGAAATGTTAGGTCCCCATAGCATGGGTAGCCTGGCATATCATTTGCCCAAAGATCATTCTTCACCGTAGACAAAAGATGTATTATATATGAGAAAAAAATTATGCAGAAAAAAATACTGTAAATTTGTAAGACAGACCAAAAAAACAGTTGGAAAAAAAATTGCATTTTAGCTTCTTTTCTACCCAGAAAAGCTCACAATTCACCAGCAGACTCTCAATATGCCTGAAGTAGGGTGTTTGTGCCCAAAAGCTTGCAAAAAACAATTTTTCCAACTATTTAGTTGGTCTAATAAAAGATATCACATCTACCCAAAGAACTTTGTCTGCCTTGGTCTATGCAGCTGTTTTCATGAGCTTTTTTGACACACCCATGACTCTATGTAACTTATCTAAAAATTAAAAAGAAAGGCATTCACACAACCTTTGCATTTGGGTTGCTGACTGGCCAGCTAATTTGTTGCTTTGTTTACAGCAGCTCGTTCTTGACAAGCAAGACCTAAGTGCTCGCCCATGCTCACTCAGGAGCCACTAAAACTACTCCCGCTGTGTCCAGGACTTCCAAAATTATTCACATAATGTCCAGAGTTCATGCCCAGACACCACTTCCTATAAAGTGCAATTATGATAGGAACTTGCTGTGCAGCTTCCCATTATTAATTCCAACACAACCTGATCTCCCAGCTGTATCAATGTAAAAAATGCATGGAACATAGGCCTCTCAAAAATGCTATATAGACGGCTTTTCACTAGTCATCTATGGTTTCAAAAATATTGGATCAAAGACATAACCCCTGTCAAAGCCCAAGGTAGTGAGAGACAGTTTTCAGCTAAGATGTCACTTCAGTCAATAAGTCCTTTGAATATTTTAATGTTGATTCAGTTTTACCCGATAGCAAACTGATAAGAATGACTGGCTCTCTATAGAAAGAAATGAGGTTTTAGAAGCGTTTCAACTTCCCTGAAAAGGGCTAGAAACCTTTCGCCAAAAACCTCACACACACAAAACCTCACACAGCCTACCTCATTTCATAGTGGCCTACAGGGACTTCCAGGATGCGTGACTCAGGCAGCTTCACCACGTGAATTGTACTGGGGACATTTTTCATTTAGCCCGATGTGTTTGAGTATTGTTTTCCTTTAAAATCTGTTCTCAAAACTTTGTATACAAGGCTTTGTGCAGTAAGAATGAGGGACCTGTGGTCACCCCCATCATGATTTTATCCCTCTGTTCTTCTTGAAAAGTGAGAGCAAGTTCTTATTTTGTTTGGGGGAAAGACTTAGATTATATAATGTCTACCTAGTCCTCACTGCATAGCAGCCCAAATTCTTTCTCCATTGTTTATTTCTATGGCCAAAGAACCTTTTGCTATATCTTAATTTTCTTTATGATGTCTAACTCAGCTTGCCTTTGAACAATTTTGGTTTTATTCTTATGCTCCTGATCATGAAGGCATTCATTTAGTTGATCAGAAAAGTCTCATTCCCCATTCCTTACCACTGTCTGTTTTGTGGTAATTAAGTCCTGAGTCCTTCCCAGCATTTTCCCCTTACTCGGGGTATGCTTCAGAGAGTTTGCACCTTGTACTTCAAGAAATTCCTCATCTCCTTAACTTCAAGTCTTTAAGTGCCTCCATCCAATTGACTTCACTAACTAGAAGCCATTTGTTTGTCAAAACGTACCGTTTTGAAATACAAGTGCTTACCTACATTCATATTTTTTAGCCTTCAGTTTAATTTGAAGTGAATCAACTTGTGATCATTCAGTCCATAGTTCTTTCCATGACCAGTTCTTCAATAAGGGCCTAGATAATTTTTTAAGTTTTTTTTTTTCTTTTTACTAAGCATTCTCTGTTGTTAGTTTACTGAATGCTCAGGAAAGAAATCTGACACCTATTCATACAGGAATATCTGGGCCCCAACACTATTTATAGCATTTGTTCTTTGATTAATATTTAGAAAGTTTATTTTCCTCATCATGACACAATTCCCATTAGTATTTCTCTCTATCAGAATTAGAAATCTGCATCCATGTCCAACTCTGACCTGGAGGTCTATAGAAAGACCTTCAGTGCTGCCATAAAAGAACCTTTTAGCATCTTTTCCCAAAGTGATTTTAACCCAAGAAAGCTTTGTTTTATCCATACCCCTTGTTTCATGCATGTGTTGCATCTTTGATATGCAGTGCTAACCCTGCACCTTGATTCTGTGAACACCCAGATTCTGTGATCATTTTATTTTTCTTGCACCTGCCCTTAGAAGACCTAGGGCTAAATCTTGAAAATGTTCTAGCCCTTTCACCTTTGTTTTCATTTTTAAAACTATTAATCCTTGTTTTAGTTGATATTTTTGGTATTTGGCTGTCTCTGTGAGATATATTCATTTTCAAGGAAAGGAAAGAACCTGAGAATGAAGGCAGAAGTAAGTGGTCTGGAACAGTCAATCAGAAATGTAAGGCCAGAAGTGTCTGTCCCTAGGGTGTGTACAGATGTTACATTTCAACTGGTGGAAATATAGTTCTACCAGTTGAAATACTTTGTGTGTCAGTGCTCATGGCACTTCAACTATTTAAAGCATGTCCAATGTGGTGGAAGTCTCTACTACATTGGACATGGTTGAAGTACCAGTCAATTGGGGTGCAAGTGTTTGAATGAACGCTTGCACACAACAGTCAACTGGGGACAAGGGAATGCCCTTCGGCATCCTCACATGCCCTGCATGCACCCTTGTCCCCTTCACTCCAGTAGATGCTCTGTGACACAGGCCTCACTCACAGAATCCTAGAAAATTAGATTTGGAAGGAACCTCAGGAGGTCATCTAGTCCAAACCCCTGCTCAAAGCAGGACCATCCCCACCTATATCATCCCAAGGCTTTGTCTAGCCAGATCTTAAAAACCTCCAAGGATGGAGAGTCCACAACCTCTCTGAGTAACTTGTTCCAGTGCTTTACTACCCTCATGAGAAAGTTTTGCCTGATATCCAACCTAAACTTCCCTATCTGCAACTTGACACCATTGCTCCTTGTTCTGTCATCTGCCACCACTGAGAACAGTCCAGCTCCATCCTCTTTGGAACCCCCTTCAGGGAGTTGAAGGCTGCTATAATCCCCCCTCAGTCTTCTCTTCTCCAGATTAAACATGAATGGTGGGGTCCCTTGGCCACTAACCAGTTGGCTCTGACTGGTACCCTGAAACTTTGTCACCTGTGTTTAGTCAGACAGACTCAACAATGCACCGACCAGGCTTCAACCTTCCATGGAGCATGTGGACAACCCTTAAAAGGATACATACTGGACATAGCTGATGTGGCCACTTGGTGTACAAGTGGCACCTAAAAACCTCACCTGGCTGTACCTGTGGAAGTCCTGACCAAAACACGAAGCACATAATAGCATCCTGTCACAGATAAAAGTTTGAGGGCAACATCCTGGAGTTACATTCGCTTTCCAATAGGGCATTGGTCTGGTTGGGGAATTTGGAATTAAAACTGATGATAGCTCTTGCTCCTAAAGCCATATGAAAGAAGAAGGCAGCAGACAGACGAGCCTGTAAAGCACACTGTGATGCAGGCTCTGGGTCCCTCTGGTTGGTCCTTTTAGCGTTGCAGGCTATCTGCAGAGCATGCAAACAGGCCTTCACACTTAAGTACAGGGTAAGCTGTTTAAAAATCAACAAGTGGGACCTAAATTGGTTGATGTGAACTTTTGTACACACCCTATGTGTTACAACCAAGATACTGGCTATGATCTGCCAGGCATTTGGGAAAAGCCTGGGGATTCTTGGTAATGGAAGACCATCTGCCCTTGAGTTTATAAAAGCAGTTAAGTGATCCCCAAAACATGACCTACAAAAATCTCTAGACGAGTAAGACAAAGTGAATCAACATCCTCTATTCTAAACTACATTGGAAAAAAATTCTATTGGCTTTTCATTACTTTTACTGTCTTTCCATGTGCCAAATTTTCTTTAGAATTTGGATGAGACTTGAACAAACCACTGAGAACTCCATAGACACAAATCAAATAAGTAGGAAAATCAATTCATTTAACTGAGGAAAATTGTATGAACAAGTAATCCTAACAGCATTTTTTCCTTCAACCCACTATCAACATATTGTATACTGACATAAAAATAGATTACAGTATATCTGAAATTAGAAATGGATCTGTATACATATACTTCCCAAGATACTCTCTTGTTGTACAGCATTTGATCAATTTTCACCATCCTTAGATAACTATTGATGGAAAAGCAAATTATGAAGGAATAACTAACTGATCAATATTAGAATCAGTTTCTAGGCTTCATATATTATCCATTGGTATGTTGTTTTCCAGTTTGTGATTGAATTCCCTTGTTTAGGCAGTGCTTTCAAGGCTTAAGTAAATTTATACAGCATACCCAGCAGGAGATTCATCACATGGCTATTATTTCCCCAAACTTACTGTAGCCTCATATTAATCCATGTACAGTAGCAACACTAATACTTTATCATCTTTTTACTGCTCCAGTTGTTCTGGGCAGTTGTTGGCACACTGTAACCACAGATCTTTTAACCACACACAGCCTTGAGAGTTGGGGAGTAGTATCACCTGGCTGGAAAAAAATTCAGTCCCAGACCCATCTCATAGATAAAAATTAGCTTCCGTTCTCATACTTACTATGATCTTGTGGGTTAGACAGTTCTGGGGGTGGAATATATGAACCCAGTATTACCTCTGTGTGGACAAATCTGTGTGATGTGCTTATCCAGATAATGCATGCCAATAACTCCCACATAGGACTCTGTGAGAGACCCTTCAGCCCAAGTTGGGTTTACAGTATTTAAAATCCCCAGCTGTTTAATGCAACCATTATGTGCTTTCACAACAAGCAGTCTGTTTAGAAACTGAAAACCCAAGCATTTTCTATATTACATCAGGTTCCATTTTTAAATATACTGCAGCTTAGTGTAGCACTTTCCATATTAAAGATGCTGGAGCATAAGCATCTCATTATTCACATTAATCCATTTGTGCTCAAAGTTGGATTTTCCTGGAACAATATTAGTTGCTGGCACAAAGGAGTTGAGAATTTGTAGCTTTTCAGTCTCTTTATCAGTTAAAGTTTTAATTGTTTATAGCATGCATTCTGTATCTGGTGGGGAAGAATAATAAGGATGCAGTAGCCAGGCTGAGTTTAGTTCCTAAACATCCACAGAAACAAGAATTAAATAATGTATGATTCACTGCCCCTGCAGAGGGCACAGAAAATCCTCCTTCTTCCACCCCAAAGGTTGTCAAAGATGCTCCATGATCACAATAAGTCCATAGTGCCTATTCAAATATATATTTTGTGATAGGCCACACAGGTAAGATAGGTGTCATGAAATGTGTGGAGGATTCCAAGAAAATTAAAAATCAGAAGTTATTTCATTTGAAAATTTACTGACTATCAACTAGAGCAGGGGCAGGCAATTATTTTGGGCAAAGGACTGCTTACTGGGTTTTGGCAAGCCATCGAGGGCCACATTACAGGCAGCCAGGGGCAGATATATATAATAATTTTCTAAATTTTTAGGGGGCCCACAGGCCAGATAGAATGGCCTGGCAGGCCACATCTGGCCTGCGGGCCACATTTTGCCCACCCCTGAACTAGAGAATCAGCACTTGAGCTGATAGGGGTAAATGCTACCAATCCTCAGTTTCTGTGGCCTCCCATCACAGGTGGGTTTCCCAATTACCTGATCACGACAAAAAAGTGCCAAGGCCTGAGCAGCCTGGTGTCTATTTGAGATTCCTGGTGGGGAGGGGACAAGGATGAAGGGTGGGGGGTCATATAATCAGATAATCAAGTTCTAGTTCTCAGTGCTACAAGATTATTTATAAGAAGTCTAATTGACAGGTGTTCATCTTCACAGTTGGCAGGGCCTCCAAATATATGATGCTTGTGGGAGCTAATTTATCCTCCTGGTGTTTAGTACCTGGTATATTAAGGTTTTACCTTAATCCAAACAACTAGAAAGACTGAAAATTGTTCAGATAGCGAGTCTGTTTGTCTAGCACCTAACATAATGGGGTCTTGATCCTCTGGAGCTTGTGACTACTGGTAGCAGTACCACTGAGCTACCCTGCTCAAATGTTTTCATTACATTAATATTATTATTTAGCAGTAATTAAAAACCCAGGTCACTATCCATTATGGAACAATTCCTAAGGATTACTTAGCCAGACACCTAGTGGGTTTCAATAGAAAATGCATCTGCTTAAGGGACATACAAATGTCAGGTTAAAATGCTATATGTACATTTTATATTAATGAATTCTGAGTGGAGAAGTGTCACCTTAGATTGTGGCACCAAACATAGGCTCTAGATTCATAACAGCAGCTTCATAGCTCTGACGCTCTACTCAACGTATCTCCCTGATAAGGATGTCGTAAGTAGCTTATTCCTTCTACCGTTCTAGTGAGACATTGTTTCAGGACTTCCTCCTGAGTGCCAGGACTAAGTCACTGGGGCTATAGTTGTGCTGATAGATGATTTTTCAGCTTGACCACTGTACTACAGAAAGAAAATAGTTTGGGTGAAACCAAAACATTTTTGTTGTAAGGAAAATATGTGCACTTTAGCTACTTTATTAAAAAAATAGAAAGCAAATTGGAAATGAATCGTTAATTTAAAAGGGGGACTTAGAAGCCATTCATAAAGCAGGCAAAACAGAGAGAAGCAGTTACACTATCTCCGGGTTAATGTGGGCACGGACCTGAAAAGCAAGAGACATTCAAACCCCTGCTATTCAAGGTTCAGGTTAGGGTCCAGAACCTCGCTTTCCACACTCTGTTAATGTCCTAACTATCAGTAACTCTACTATATCTGAACCGCACCACACCAGACCATGCTGTGCAAAACTTACATGTTCCTTTGAGGCCTACAGGCCATATTTCCTAGCTTTTATGGTCTTAAAGCATCAGAGAAAAAGATGATTCATTAAAGACATCATCACGCACAATTTCAGCAGTTACGCTGTAGATTAGCATAGTTTTATATCTACTTTTACAATGTAGTCTGGTGGCACCAGAACCCACAATAACTGTATGAGGTTTTACAGTGAAAGCTTCCTGCAGTACTAACTACTGTCATCTGGGAAACAGAATATCAGAGAAATTATGTAAAAGTCAGCCCTCATTTATCCATGCCATCTCTGAAGCATGGTCCTCAGATGGGTGCATCAATATTCAAAATTCTCCAACTAATGTAGCTGATAATATTTAACCTAGCTCATGACTATAGGAATACAATTTAGCCTCCTGAGTAAAATAGCTTAGTGCCTCCAGCATAAAATACAGTTTCTGGCTCATCAAGTTTTATTGATAAAACACAGATGTAGTTATTTTCATAAAACTTTTTAATCCAGTTTTCTAGAGGAAAAAAGTTAAATTGGCTTCTTTGCATAATCATTATGCTCTTCTTATTGGATAAGTGATTGTTTCAGATACAGTTAGGTGCTCCAGGTTTAGAGGATCTCAACTCTATTTCTCCCATTGAAATAGCTCAAGTGATATCAAGTATTTTGTGGCACCACTCTACACAGGCAACCCCAGGATGGGGTATGGTGATCCTCCCACCCCAGTCGTTTCCCCCACTTGATGTGGGAGGATCACCAGGAGGCACTCTGCAGGGACCCAGCATCCACACCTGATGGCTGCTGTCAGGCCCCAGAGTCCTCAGCTACTAGGGCTGAGAGTACCCAGAAATTGTGGGACTCACAACCTTAGCTAGGCAAGGTATACCCATGTGGCTATGAGCCCTGTCAGCTGATGGGGCTCCCAGCTGCAAAGGAGACCCAGCTACATGTACAAATTAAAGCTCAATGGCAACCAGCTATAAAGTTAGTAGACATTTTTTAGGTCTAACTTCATAGTTGATAGGAGTTTTTTTATTGTGTGATAGGTGCTTTGCATGGATAGCTGGTCTCAAGGTAACTGTGCACTTAACCAGTTAATTGAATGATACCTGTAACAGTGATAAACCTGTGTTCACACAGAGATAGCTAGATGCTATCTGTATAGAAAAATTTCAAGAGTACAAGGGTTATCTCTGGCATGGTGGCAAGTACAAGGTTTAGGGTTTGCATGTGGTCATTTAGATGTTATGTATTATAGATTCATAGAATCATAGAAAATTTGGGTTGGAAGGACCTCAGGAGGTCATCTAGTCCAACCTCCTGCTCAAAGCAGGACCATCCCTAACTACATCATCCCATCCAAGGTTTTGTCTAGCCGGGTATTAAAAGCCTCCAAGGATGAATATTCCACAAGCTGTCTGGGTAACCTGTTCCAGAGTTTTACTACCCTCCTAATGAGAAAGCTTTTCCTAATATTTAACCTTAAACTTCCCTTGCTGCAACTTGAAACCATTGCTCCTTGTTCTATCATCTGCCACCACTGAGAACATTCCAGCTCCATCCTCTTTCAAGCCACCCTTCAGGTAGCTGAAAGCTGCTATTAAATCCCCTCTCAGGGTGTTTTCAGATGAGTGTGCACACACCTGTTGCAGCATCTCAATTGGTTTGAGGCACACTGAGAATAGAAAAATGTTCCTCGTGCTGCATATTTGCAGTGCAGGCTCTGAATTTGATACCTGGATTTCCAGGTATCAAAAAACCCACCACAGAACAAAAGCAGGGCAAGGCACAATCCAGCATAATGCCCTGAGGCAACCTGGAAGTAGGTCCTCCAGAGAGGTACTCTGGCATCCAGCCAGAGCATCACTATCATGCTTCTGTTGCCCCAGCACACGCCCTTAGTATGCAGGGCAAACAGAAGCGGGGCAAGGCTGTGGCATGACCCAGCCCCGGGTGCTTTCTCAGGTAAGCAGGGACTGGGGATGGGGGGGGGTTGTGAGTGG